>NW_026889754.1:3790000-4125000 GCF_033153115.1 Saccostrea echinata | reverse complement strand
GCGCCTTCCGCATATCTACAGAGATAGGTCTACCATACCTGAAAGTTTCATGTTTCTAACTAAAGCCGTATATGAGAAAATCTGCGGACAACCCGACCCTTCGAAAACCATTAAATCGGCAATATCTCCGGACCGGAAGTGACGTCATCAAAACAGAAAAAAATGCATAAGGTTCAAGTGATGTTACATATGTCCTGAAAGTTTCATGGAAATCCATCGAGCCCTTTTCGAGAAATCGCGTGCACAAATTTGGTAAGAACAAAAACAATAATAACTAGATGCGATCTCGTTGCGAGCAACGAGTGGGTCTTCCGTCCGATTTTTGATAAGATAAGGAAAAAGGGGAAGTTTTGAAATTCAGGAAAATAGAGTAAAAGTATATCATTTTTCTTCAAAAAGCAACATTGAAGCGGGAAATAAACATGTAAAGTTAAGTTTACCAAAGTTTACTAAAGTTGGCACAGGTAAGTGCAAGTGAACTCCAGATTCTATTAATCCAGTTATCAAAATAATTTTTATCGAATCATAATCCAATCAGAATCAATTATTTTATAGAAATTAAATGATTTAATATTAAAAAGTCTCATAAAAAAATCTTGGGATCTTCCATGGAACTCGGAATGGATTGGTGCTTCTCAGTGCTAGGTGCTACTCCGTAAATGGTGTCATCGACAATGTAGGTCACCTCCCTGTACATTCAATATAACTCGCAAGTCAGAGATCAAGTAGAATTAAAAAAATTATAATAGGAGAACACCCCCGTCGACAATAGACAATAGTAGATTTTCCAATTATACATGATATAAGCAGCCCTGACGTCATATTTTTCAATGCTCTAAGCGATACCAGACCTTACGACTATCTACTTATTTGACGTTAAAGTTAGCGTAAAGTCAGTATGGTTAAACATTGTTGTTGGAGGACGTGTAATAGTAATTCCCGGTATGCAGAAAGAGAGTACATGACTGGAGTAACCTGGATTCTTTTTCCGAAACTGTTTTCTCAACCAGATAAATGCCAGAGGTGAGTCAAACTGTGCGGTAGAAAAAAAAACTTCTCTGTAGCTAATGTAAACAAGTCGACATATATATATGCTCGAAGCACTTTGTCCCTGGAAGGCCTACAGAGCAGCACCCAGACCCGTTGCTAGTCACTGGCTCATCGTTTGATATAGAGAAGGCACACAGGTAAAAAGAGACGAGTGTTGTCCAAAGTTGAAAATGGAAATGGCCCACAGGAAAAGAAAAAAAAATGGTACAATATGTTCTTTGTGACTAGTTTATATGAATATTACTAGTTATAAATTAAAATTTATCCATTGTAAAGTATGTATTTTGGTTTAATTTTTAATTTATCCAGAAAATTATGTTTTCATCAGAGGTATTAGCTGGGATGTGGGCGCCCATGAGGAAATATCTTCAGAAGTTGAGGGAATTCAAAGCAGTGCTGACTGTGATGTAATACAAATACATTATGAAGAGGTATAATATCTTGATTAAAAAGTACATTTGGGGGGGGGGGTTCAACTAAAAAAAAGAAAGAAAACTTTGGCCATTTCTTAGCAAGTAAATTTCCTCGCTAGATTAAAACCTAACCCCCCCCCCCCCATTATACTTTTTAGTCAAGATATTATACCTTTGGGAAATGTCATCCTTTCCTTCTATTACAGGCAACACTTCCACCTCTTCCTTATGTGTTTGTAGTACATCACAGTCAGCACTGCTTCGAATTCCCTTCTGAAGATATTTTCTGGATAAACTAAAGTATTGTGAACAGGGTTTGCATGTTTCAGGCCGAGGTGCTTCACCAAATCGCTTTTCGCAAGGGCATACACTTAATAGATCTCGACTATTTTTTCAGTTAACATAACGGAAACATTTCTTATCTTGAAAATTGCTGTTGCTTTCTTGAAATCGAGAGCATAACTTAATGAAAACATAAAATACTTGGTAAAGTCCCACATATTTCGGCTAGAGCCAAATAATTTGAAATTTAAGCTTATAAAATGCGAATTCTATTTAAAGCAGCAGCACACATTTTCAGTAAACTGCAAGTTATGTTGAAACAATTTATACTTAAATTTTTTAATATTAACTTGGGTATGCCCTTGCGATATTGGAATTTTTTGTGACATACATATAGTACACATTACATGCATTTATCGCTTAACTGTCAATTAACGTGACCAAACCAAATTCAGTACAGAGCGGGGTCCTTGCAAAGGATAAAGACTGTCAAAAAGTCTTCTCTGAATTACCTATCGTGTCCTACAAACGCAATAAAAACCTGGGTGATATTCTCACCTCAACAATTAAATAATCTTATTGTTTATGTGTAGATGCATAAATGTATAATGCAAATAGACTCCTGATGAGGCGGATTTGCAGCAGTAGGAAGAAAATTATTTCTTCATTATAAAATTAATTTGTATAAATATACCTCGTTTCACACCGCCGAAACACTAAATTAGTGTAGAGTCAAGTGATCGGAGGTAAATGGCTGATGGGAGCCACCTTTTTGAAATCCTTGTAACCAGGAACAATTAAAAAAAAATGATAACTGAGTCTGCGTCCGATGAAGAAGATGAATTTGATTATGATCTGGACCTAACAAATTTGGATTTACCTTCTACAAAAAGGAATTCTCAACCCAAAAAGGCACTGGCAGACATTGTGTCAGAAGCAGTCAAGAGGTTTGAGACTGAATTAAATAAGAGACACAATATTGCATGTGCGTGTGAAGGCATTTCCTACGCAATTGTGTCAGGCAGATTACCACCATACATGAAATGGCAAATAGAGTGTCGTCCAAACTTGGGGGATCCAAATATTTATAAAGAATTTCAGGAACTCTGGAAGAATGAAACACGGTTTCTGAAAGATAAAGCGCTAAAATCAACAGTTGACTTACTGGACGACAAGATTAGTCATTCCAATCACCATCTTAAAGATATCCGGGTAGAAACCATAAATTCAACTGGTAAATCTACCTCTGCTGCTGGTCTTGCTAAGACACAATTGAATGACAAAACAAGAGAACTTAAAGAGAAATTTGTTCGCTACCTAATGGAGTTCAAAATGAATATTAGATCGGTAAGAAAACCAACTGAACGGTTTCCTAAGAGACAACCAAAGGACACCAGAGAAAAACACGGGAAACAAGTGCAAAGAGGACAAAAATTCCGTCCATATTAACACAATAAGATGCACTCTGTTTGAAATTGACTTCATTCTATACTAAAACTCAGTTAAGATTCCATTCATCTTATTTGTGCAAATCTATGAATCATATCTTTTGTTTATGGGATTAGTAAAACGGATTACTATGAAAGGTATCTAATTCATTATCCTTCCACATGTCAAAATAGTCTCTTGGCTGCTTTAATCTGATTGGAGCGAAATCGCCCATAACTCCTCCCACATTTTGAGGAATATCTGTTGTCATTATTACACTCATTCACTTGCAGAATGGGTCCTCGTTTCAATCGAAACGCCAAGTCTAAATGTAAGAAAAACAGAGCTATGAATTTTAAAGCTCGAAAAATTAGAGAACACAAGAATAAAGTACTAATAGCTCGAGATCATGTGTTTAATCTCACACCTGACAGATTGTCAGATGAGGAGTATTTACTTTTGGCAAAAGGTCTAAAATTTGTACCTTCATCTATCTCACACCAAGTCAAACAACAAGTAATGAGAGATTTTAATGAATTTGCCAGAAAATTAAAATGTAAATACATGTTTCATGACCCAGATAGTGACAACAATATACATCCTTTCCGCATGAAAAGCGGTTTTGAACCTGAAATTATGAACAATTCAGTTCAAACATATATTGACAATACAAGACTTGAATTGTCATCTATGGAAGTTCGCAAATCAACTGACAATTTAAGCATATCTGAACGCCAAGCACGAAGAAGGCTAAAAGGTCGTAAAGACATCATCATCAAAAAAGCTGACAAAAACAACATGTGCGTCGTAATTAAAAAAACTGATTACATCCTTAAAGGTGAACGTCAGTTAAATAGCAAATACTTCTGCAAAATTACTAATCCCAATCTAAATCATCTCGAAAATATTATCACACAAAAATTGTCTGAGATGAACACTAAGGGTGTACTTGACAATATTATCTATGACTTTCTACGGAAAGCTAAAGACACGAGGATAGGGAGATTATATTTGCTCCCTAAAATACACAAGCTCAATATTGAGACTTTTAATGAGATTAAAAACAATGGTAGCTGGAATTCACCAATTATTCCACCAGGTCGACCTATTATCTCACAAATAGGTTCACCTACAGAACGCATAAGCCAGTATGTAGATTACTTTCTGGCTCCCGTCGTGCAAACACTAAGCACGTATATCAGGGACAGTTCAGACTTCATTCTAAAAGTTGAACAACTTAGACCACACGCTAAGTGCCTACGGGTCAGTTATGATGTAACATCGCTCTACACCAATATGCATTTCGAGGAGCTAATTACGGCTGTTCAAATGGCCTATACAAACTTCAACAAAGCAGAATGTATAATACCCGCTCCACCTACAACTGATCTTTGTTTTCTTCTTCGACTTGTACTAGAAAACAATATATTTGAATTCAACTCTGCTTTGTATAAACAAACAATAGGATGTGCGATGGGTTCTAAGTGTTCCCCATCTGTGTGCGACATACGCCTACACCAAATTACTGATGAAATCATCGATAAATTTACAGGGAAAAATAAAATAATATATCATGGTCGCTATCGCGACGACGGATTCATCATTTTTCATGGATTAGAAACTTACATCCATGAGCTATTTGAAATAGCTAATTCACAACATCCTCTGCTCAAATTCACATATGAAATTTCTACACAAGAAATCAATTTCTTAGACACCACAGTGTTCAAAGGAAAGAGATATAAAACCAGTCAAATTCTGGATTTTAAAACCTACATTAAACCAACAAATACATTCCAATATTTGGAACGCAACAGTGCACATAATTCCTCTGTTTTTAAAGGATTTAGCAAAGGTGAAACAATACGCCATATGAGAAATACAAGCAATAAAATCACCTTGCTTAAAATTCTGCCTGAGTTTGAGGTTAATCTCTTAAAGAGAGGATATGATAAAATTGAAATCAAATCTAACATGCAAAATGTACTCGCTAATTATAGCAGAGAAAAAACCCTGCAAAGTAAAAGTAGCATCAGGAAAAGAGGAATTCCTCTTGTTTTTGTCACAAAGTACAACCCCTGTATACGACATTCAAAAAGAAAACTGATAAAATATTGGCATATCCTTGCAAAGGATGAAGACTGTCAAAAAGTCTTCTCTGAATTATCTATTGGGTCCTACAAACGCAAGAAAAACCTGGGTTACATTCTCACCTCCTCAACATTTAAATAATCTTATTGTTTATGTGTAGATGCATAAATGCATAATGCAAATAGACTCCTGATGAGGCGGATTTGCAGCAGTAGGAAGAAAATTATTTCTTCATTATAAAATTAATTTATATAAATATACCTCGTTTCACACCGCCGAAACACTAAATTAGTGTAGAGTCAAGTGATCGGAGGTACGTGGCTGATTGGAGCCACCTTTTTGAAATGTTATTAAAAATAATATTATATAAAAGTAATGTGAAAATAAAATTGTTTTACATAAAAAAAATCAGTCTAATAAGGTATGTATTTATGTACGTTTTTATTCCGTTGATTTCTTCATAAACAGACTACCGATGAAAACCAATAAAACTCCCAAATATTTGACCTGCCCTAAGGTAACTAATTATCTATATACAGGTGTACAAGTTTAAAGGTAGGGCTAGGGATATAAAGGAGTTGTTGAAGTCGGTCGAGATGTTGTCTGAAAGAAGGAAAAAAATAATTAAATCATCCAAATAAATAAAACAAATTTTCAGATGTAGGTCGCGTAAAAATTCTTCGTGTAGCCGCTGGTACGTGGCTGGGGCGTTCGCTAAACCGAAACTCATCTTGTTGAATTCATAGAACCCTAAAGGTCCTGCTGTGAATGCGGTTCTCTCTTCATGATGTTCCTCAATCTCGAACTGATGGTAGCCGGACTTCATGTCGAGGACGCTGAAGTAGGTATTACCAGAGAGAGAGAATCCAAAAATTTCCTCGATCCTTGGTTATGCATAATTGTCCTTTATGGTCCGAGAGTTAAGTTGTCTATAATCAATGCAAAGGCGTAGTGAACCATCGCTTTTACGGACTAAGACTACATTTGATGAGAAAGGAGAATGAGATGACCTAATTATCCCAGCAGCTAAGAGATCCTTGATATGGTATCGCACTTCCTCTATCATAGCTAGTGGTATTCTCCGGTATTTCTGCTTGAATGGTGTCTCATCAGATAATTCAAACCGAGGCTTTACTTTATCAGTTGTTCCTGTGTCTAAATCGCCAGTTGAAAAGATTTATAAATACAGGACAATGGGAAATTTCGGGTTTTCGAAGGTCTGTTTGAACTATATCTAGTGATTTAAACCACTATACACTACAGACACCACATGAATAAACAAACAGCACAAAATACCACTGACAATAAATGAAAGTCAAACCTCCACTCAACTTATTGACCACCTGCTATAAAATACTACGTACTAAAACAATTATGTCTTGTCCGTAAACAGATAAAAATGTCAAAAGGTATAGCATTTAAATATTGTAGTTATTAATATCTGGTAGGTTAAAGGGTATAAGGCTAATGTGCACTGTTAATTTTACCACTTACCCATCCTGGCACTCCTGCTTTCAGTCCAGTGATCAATTCAAATAAAAATGTGCACAGAATATACAAATATAACCCAGGCTAACTACGATGACAGACGGACAGACAGGTCATGATCAATAAACACGTGTTTCTATATATAGGCTAGCTAGCTACCTCAAAAATAAATATAAAACATGCATGTATCAAACTGAAAAATCTTATCTAAAGAAAATCTTATCTACTACTGTCTTTGGTCCCGGTGCACCAATCAGGCCGATGAAGCATGCATGCTGCTGCGATCATTACACTGTCACTATCAGCTGATATCACAAACACACTAGTGTAAATGTTCTGATCAGTCAAGCGCGAATCAGTGGGATCACATACACTGTCCAGTGTTCACTCTGAAGTGTTGTGCACGGATAGCTGTTTATTCAAAGTACCAGTCGTGAGTTACATCTCCTTGGAATACCATGGTGTACACGATTTCCAGTCCTCTCTCCATTCCCTGCTGTACCTCACTCTGTCCCAACATGGGCGCCAAATTGAAACGGGGGGTTGTGTATAAATAAACAAGCACGCCTCTGTCAGGGTTCAGGTCTAATTTTATTGACACAGTGAGCAATATGAAAAGATAGCCCTGAAATATAATAAAACAACAATATTATATCACATCAAATCAATCCTATTAATGCATCCGCAGGTATGTTTTGGCTTCCCGTAGAATATCCCAGTGCACTCTGTGCCTTCACATCTCTGAACTACCAAATATGACGTCATAATGGAAAATGACGTCAAGTCACTGCAAATTTGAGGTGTTATGACGGAGAGTGTCATGAACTTTACACTTTATTTCAAACTGTATGTAAAATGCTAGATAGCTATTACAAAATTCACGGGTCGTTAAAGGTTTTTTAAGTATTATATGTCCGAATATTTTAAAAATACACCGCTTACCTACCCTTGATTGAAATTCAGCAAGTTCGAAATGCTTATGAAAAATATACTTTTGAAATGTACTCTGTTTTATACCCGTGGTTGGAGGTAGAATTTATTTTGTGTGTATAAAAGAGCATGGCGCAGGTGATTAATGAGAATTAATCTGAGAATTTTTGTGGAAATCTGTGAGAAAAGGTTATTCTCTAACTGAATCTTGCTTGGGAAAAATGTTTTAATACAGATTACGATATTGTGTGGAAAATACCCTCAAATTTGTAGATAAGTTGAATTTCTCAAAAAATTATAAATGATCGTCACGTGATCCACAAAGTCATGTGATATCATAACAAATATGTTAATATATAGCCGAGGAAACCCTCTATATAAATTGGGAGTACTTAAGTTCAATACTTATAAATTAAAACTAAAACCGACCTCGCAATGACATATTATGTTTTGAGCGCATTTTAGAGCTTCGGGAAGCCTTAACATAGCTGCGTCATTTATACATACATCTAGTTCTCATAGATAACATATTGATAATGATATATTATAGACAAGATGCATCTATGTATATTGACTTATGGTTCAAGAGTAAGCTGTCCAGTATCTTCCTTGAAGCACCTATCATTCTTTCCCATGCCCCGCCAAAGTGGGAGGCATGGGGAGGATTGAACACCCACATGATCTTGTTCTCCTCGAGATACTTTTTTGATACTGGGTTTTCCACCAGGTCAGAGGGAATTTTTAGTTCATGCACTGCCCCAATGAAGTTTGTCCCGCGATCTGATCGAAACTGTATAACAGGGCCTCTTAAGGCCACGAACTTGCGTAATGCATTAATAAATGAAGCTGTGGACAATTCTTCAATGGCTTCCAAATGAACTGCTCGTGAAACGAGGCATGTAAACATCAAAGCCCATCTCTTCTGATTCACAGTTCCCCCTCTGGTCCGTCGTTGCGTGGTTGTCCAGGGACCGAAGGTGTCTACACCTACATAAGGAAAAGGTGGAGCAGGCTGTATCCTGTCCTCAGGTAGATCTGCCATCTTCTGCCAACCAAAACTTCCTCTCAACTTGCGACATGTGACACAGGATTTGATCTCTGATCTTATGAGATTTTTGGCACCTACTACCCAGAATCCTCCAGAACGAAGTGCACCTTCCGTCAACAGTCGTCCCTGATGTAGCACTTGGTGGTGGAATTTGCGCACGAGCAGCCTGGTGACATAATGGTTCTTGGGCATGAGCACAGGGTGAAGATTGTCATCTCCTTGTCTGTTTTTGTCAAGTCTACCTCCCACGCGGAGTATGCCATGTTGGTCAATAAATGGCGATAAGGCCATAAGTGAGTGTCCGTTCGGCAGGGGACGTCCACCTTTGATACATCTTATTGCATCATCATATGCTTCTCCCTGGCATGTCTGTATCACATAAAGTTCTGCATGTTCATATGCTTCACTAGAGTCAATGTCACTGTGTTTCACTGATTTATATATGAATTGCTTCAGGATCTTGACTCCTCGAACAAGAGATTCCCATGTTGAGAATTTTAAGAATCTTTCTGATCCGATCTTATGGTTAAAAGGTTTCACATCATCCATCTGAACTTTGTTGCATGTGACTTCAGGTCTAATCTCACAGTCGTTGTTTGGTTCCACTAACGGATAACATAAGGGTGGTTCTGAAAATGTTTTTGTCAGGGTCTCACATGGAGGTCCAATCAACCACATACTGTTTGAATGTTGAGTAGCACAGACTGATCTCGTAGCCAGATCAGCTGGATTCTGCTCTGTGGGAACGTGCGTCCATTGTCTCGGAGATGAAGATGAATGAACACGCTTCACTCTGTTTAACACATAAACGTAGAATCTGCGAGTAGTGTTTGTTAGATAACCCAAGACAATCTGGCTGTCCGTATAGTATCTAAAGCACTCTGATGGAATACCAAGTTGTTCCTTGATTATGTCTGCTACTTCGACTCCGAGAACTGCAGCACATAGTTCCATCCGAGGAATGGTGTTGCCGCCATTAGGTGCAAGTTTTCCCTTTCCAAGCAGAAAACTGAGTGTAGGCTCTGAAGCAACAGGTCCAAAGAGCTGTAGATATGCAACAGCACCGATCGCGTCTTTCGATGCATCACAGAATACATGCACAAGACGAACATTGGAATCTGTATATGAGTGATCCGAGTACTGTCTACAAATGCACACTTGTTCTAGTTGAGTTAAGGATTGTACCCAGTCATCCCATGGGTTTTTAAACACTTCAGGAAGTGGGTCATCCCAATCTAAGGAGGTTGTACTGGACAGAATTTCTTTCATCAAAAGCTTCCCTTTCAAAACGACTGGAACAGCAAAGCCTATGGGGTCGTAAAGTCCGTTAATCACAGACAATATTCCACGTCTGGTGAATGGTTTCTTGTCTTTACATGTGCGAAATGTGAATTGATCAGTTTCAATGTCCCAAGAGAGTCCCGAACTTCTCTGCATTGGTAATGTGTCATTACAAAGATCAAGGTTACAGAGATCCTTAGCCAGCTCACTCTGTGGAAATGAGTCCAACACCTCTCTGTTATTGGATGCAAACTTGTGTAACCTAAGTTTCCCATTGTCATGTAGGACACGTTGTGTACGAACAAGCAGGTCAATGGCTTCTTCAGATGTACGGCAGGAAATCAAACCATCGTCGACATAGAAATTCCTGTAAATGAAGTCCTGAACATCTGTCTCTGCTTTCTCTACTGCCTTGCGCAGCCCGTAGGTGGATACAGCTGGCGACGGGCTGTTCCCAAAAACGTGAACGTTCATATGATAATCTATTAACGGTTTAGAGATGTCGTTGTCTTCATGCCAGAGGAACCTAAGATAACTTCTATGTCCTGGGGTAACGAAAAAGTTGTGGAACATTTGTTCAACGTCCGCGGTAACAGCAACTGCTTCCTTCCGAAATCGGAGTAGGATCCCCAGAAGACTGTTGTAGAGAGGAGGTCCTTTCAGTAGAACGTCATTGAGGGAATACCCATGATACTTGGCAGAAGAATCGAAGACTACCCTTACGCTGTTGGGCTTCTTGGGATGATAGACACTGAATAGTGGCATGTACCATTTCTCTGTGCCATTGGTTGTTACGGGAACAGGTTCAGCATGTTGTCTATCAAGTATCTTCTGCATAAACTCACAGACGTGTGCTGCCTTGGTTGGGTTGTGTATAAGACTGTTCTTGAATGAAATAGCTCGTTTCATTGCAGCTTCTCGATTGTTGTGTAGAATGGGTCTACAGGTCCGAAATGGTAGAGGCGCTGTCCATTTACCACACTCAGACATTATGAATCCTGAGTCCATGATATCCAAGAAGGCCTGGTCTTCTAATGACAGCCCTTCACATTCATCATATGCTGTTTGCTTAAACACTGGGTCATCTTTCACACAAAAGGAACTGTCACAGGGCTCTAGATAGGTTGGTCTACCATTGGCAAGTATGGCAGTCTTGTTGACGGTGACAACTGTCTGTTCGTGAACTGTTCCGAGACAGGAATTTCCAATCAGGACCCATCCAAGGGGTAGTCTCTGGCCTAGAGGAACGCCAACACGTTGGTCAAGTACTATATGAGTGTCAATAAGGTCACGACCAATGAGTAGTTCAATCGAAATGTTATCATCAATGGTAGGTATGTAGTCAGTAATATCACTGAGATGGGGGTAGCTAGCTGCAACTTCTGGAGATGGTATCTCACTGCGATTCTGTGGAATCTCATTGCACTCTATGATATCTGGTAGTCTAAACACTTGTGATCGATCACAGGACTCTATCACATATCCACATGCTTTACGTCCACTGTTCACAGATTCACCGGAACATGATTTCAGTGTGTACAGGTGGTCTGGACCATATTCATGGAAACAATCAAAGAACTTGGAGGTGGCGAGAGTGTTGCTGCTTTGATCATCAATGATGCAGTAGATATATCTAGCAAGGTCACGTTCCTGCTTTGGATACACAAGGGCTTTCACGATCTTTGCACATGACTTGCTGGTATTGAATGGCTTCCCACAGATCTGAGTGCAGCTGGAACTAACAACTGGTAGCCTCTCCCCCTCATGGGTTTCCACAGCCATTGAGGTGATATCAGGATCTTTGTGCAAGGCTGATGGGTGATCAGAGCCTTTACAAACAGAACATAGGACAGGCTCATTACACTTTGACCTTATGTGCTTCTTTGGCCCGCAGCAACGAAAGCAGTAGCCCTTTTCCTTTATGAATGTGTTCCGCTCATCTAATGGTCGGGCGCGGAATGAACGACACTCATTTAGTGTATGTTTAGAGTTTTCATGAATAGGGCACCTGTCCAACGTAGAAGCAATGTCTTTAAATAAAGTTCCAGAGCTCTGTACTTGTGTTTTAAATGCAGTCACAGTAGGGTTGCTCTTACGGCCTTGCAGCTTTACTGGGTACACTTTCTGCTGTTCACTTCTGTTAGCGTCATGTAAGGTGTCAAACTGTAGACTGGGGTCATTCTTCATACTTGTGATCTTTTCCAAGAATGCCACGAACACAGGAAATGTGGGATATGAATGTCCGGTTCTCAACTTGTAGTTTGTTGCTTCCGTCACCCATTTCTCTTGGATGTAATGAGGTAACTTGGCCACAGTGGGATTCACACCTGATGATGAATCGAAGTAAGCGAGCAATGTTGAGTAGACAGGGTTTTCCTTTAAAGAGTCAATTTCTGACACAATGTCAAAGAGTTCATATAACTTTGTATTGTCTTTGTTTCCTAGCTTAGGGAACTTGGCGAGTTTTCTCTTGATGGCGGACTCAACAACCTCTGGATTGGCAAAGCGGTCATGAAGACGATCCCATATACGCTGTAACCCACGGTCTGGATTTGATGCATTAGCATTTCTGATGCTCTTTGCCTGGGTCGCTGATGAGGTGTTTCCAAGCCACTGCACTAACAAGTCCATCTCCTCCATGGGTGTGAGACTTAGTTCCTTCACTGCATTTTTGAATGAGGCTTTCCATGATGAAAAGTTCTCTGGATTGTCGTCAAAGATGTGTATCTTTGAAACTAAGTCCTTCTTGGCAAAGACTTTAGCAAACTCTGAGCATGTGTTCATGTCAGTATGCCCAATCTGAGGTGTTTGCTGATTGAACTGTGTAGTATTCGGGATGTTTGCTTGGACACTGTTCGCAGAGGGACCAAAATATGATGTTGGTTCTGCTGTGTTGACTTGGGGGTTAAAATGTTCTGTTTCAATGTCCAACTGCCTCTGGGGTAATCTAGATTCACTTCCATCCTCGGCAGGAGGATGGTCTTGACTTGGGGAACTCGTATCACCTTGTTGCGAGTCAACGTAAGCTTCTGTGCGCTGAAGTCCTATTTCAGCTTCGAATGGATTGTCTTCGACTACGGATGGTGGAACATAGCTTCCTCCCAGATCTGACATATCGTATAACGCTTCAAGATTACATTTGGCTTCTTCAACTTCACGTTTTGTGCTAAGAATCATCTTGTTTGCGTTGAGCTCTGCTTCCTGTTTGAGAAGTGCGGCTTCTTCTGCTGCAAACTTGAGGCGAGCCTTGGCTGTAGAGAGGCGTTCTGAATGTTTCAACACAGCTTGACCTAGTTGTTTTGTGCCTTCCTGTGAGAGAAAGGTTGATAATTTGGAGTGCTGACTGAGTCGCCCAGACATTGTCATAGAAAAAGACTTTCTTGGAACCTTAATACGCTTGATAACATCATGTACTTTAGTCTTTGTACTATCCAAAACTGCTTTCCACTTAGCATTCTCTTGAATACTGTCTGATGTTCTTAGGGTACTCAGGTAAGTAGAGAATTTGGAACATAATTTCGCGAACTCACTGATATGTTGTTCCAATTTGTTTATGATGCTGTTCACATCTCTAAGATGTACTGGATTTTTTGCGACAAACTCACAAATGTTATCAATTTCGCCTTGGGACTGTGATAGCCTCTTTGAATATGATATAACAGTCTGAATATATTGTTCAGATCCAAATTCAGTGAGCTCTCTGTCTTTCCGTAAGTCGTGGGTCTTCTCAGGATTTGAAACCTCTTTAGTAGATCCATCAGCCATAGTGAAAAGAGAGAGTGAAGAAAGCTGTGCCCAAGATTTCCACTGTAAGTGTGTTCACGACGCAAGTTTATTGGTCAAACTTACAAACCTCTCTCACCGAGGGTGGAAACTGAAACATACATGTGGGGACAACATTAATTACATAATATAATCTCACAAGACAGTATAAGATTAACACATTATAATCGCTTAATATCAAAACATCGAAATAATGACATTCACGGCACGCCATACTCGAACAAAATATCAACGCACATTTCAAATCATGAAAACAGGCATGAGCATCACTAACAACATGAAAGCATTATGTTTTATAATTAATTACATGACAAATGATAACTATACACAGTGTACTTACTCTTTTGGGGCACAAACACCAAAATACAAATCAATTTTTGTAGGAAAAAACAAGCATGGTTTATGCCGGAACAAACTGTAAACAAACTATTAATCAAACCAACTCCGGAATCAATTCCGGCGCCACTACAATAACAAATATTACATCATAGATCCTCAAATGGCTGTGTTAGAGCTTGACAAATGCCCATCTGCAGCCCTCCCCCCCCCCCTTCCAGCTTTCAGATTTGTGAGACATGATGCTCTGAATTAGTTGATATTTTCAAAAAATTAAATAAAAATATCATATTAAACAATATCAATTAAGTCTTAACAACTTAATTTATATCAAATTAAAATTAAAAATAAAAGGCTAAAATAAAAGGCTGGCCATCAAATGACATATGCTATAAACTAACAAGCAGTTCTGTCTAATTCCCAAAGGATACAGATAAGAGCTGATTGATCAGAGATCCTCTAACAGAAATGATCAGATGATTGAGACAGCTAGCCTTCCTACACTGAACTCATTAATTAATCTTTAACTGGATGCATGTCCACTCACTACTCCCAAGGGATGAATGAATCTATACATACTATCTGCTTTGTAGTGCAATAAAAATGCATATTTATGTCATTCTGATATTAAATTTGAAAATAAAGATTTTTTTTAATTTGTTACAAAGATTTATAAAAAGAAAAAAAAAACGTGTGTAATCTTGATGTAACATTTTTAATAAGGTTCCTGCATTACTCTTAGATTTGCAGGGACTCTCTACCATAATTAAAACATTTTTTTAAATACATGCACTTGATTTTTTTTTTTTTAGATTTAATGTCAGACTGGTTTTAAACTGCAATTCATACAGACAGCAGGCATGCTGATTCCAATACCCCCCCCCCCCCCAAGTATAATCAGTTTTAATTATATTATACAATATCATATTAGTTTATTACACAATATCAAATTAATTTATTATACAATATCAAATAAGTTTTAATTACTTTTCACTAAATTCATTTTAAAAGTTAGGATAGCCAACTATTTAATCCAACAGGGCTGATTCTTTTTGCCCAGTTCCCAAGAGATATAGATAACACCTGCTTGATCAGAGATGCTCTACCAGTTAGCTCCTCACACTAATCTCATTAATTTCTCTCTAATTTGACATGCAATTTTCTGTTATCAAATTCTCCTTGACCAGTGCTTGATAATTACACTATCCCTACAATTAACCCCTTGCACAAGTCCAGACCTCTTTAAACAGTTTAGAGTTCTTTGCTGCGCATGTCTCACCTGTGTGGACACACACTTTGCATTGCCATGTTATTCTGTCAGGATGGAATTATCAAACTTTATGCACTTATTTTAAGCCAGGGGAAAAGTAACATCAAATATACAGGTTTTATAACAGTGTGCTTGTATTTATTTATGAGTAGTGTTCAGCTTTAACAATTTTATACATTTAAAAGTATGGTATATATAAGTAATTAATATTTACAGAAATACAGTGAATAATGTATATGCATTGTATATCTGATGTAAAACAGATCTTTAAACAATTATACAAAGAAGATAAGTGTACTAAAACTGTAAACTCTCTCATCACCAGTTATTGAAGTTACACTCATGCTTTGTCATTAAGGATGAAAACGTGGTTCACCAATGTCAATATTGTCAAATGACACATGATATTAAAGGAAATCAAACACTGGATATATGCATACACTATGATTTATCATTTTACACAAAATGATGCAATTCGAAGGCTCATAAAACTTCGTCTTAGTTTTTCAATTTTGGAAAGAGCTCTTCAATATAAAATTTATTTAGCTTTATGAGTAATGATTCCCAAAAAGAGTTGTCAAATTGGATGGGAATGACTAAAAAGTCTTTGATCGTATAAATAACAAAATCACATCTCTCCATTTGAAATACACCCATTTGACCCTGCACCTGGGTATAATATTTATGACTTTTCTTTAACTGAATTGTATTGGTATCATCAATATAACAACAAAATGTTTTATCCTTGCACGCTTCTAAAATAGTACACTGTCTCCATTTAAAAGGACACTTTACTTCCAAAAGATATTTGTGTGTTTCAAACTTCACTAAGCCATCAGGGCTTGCACCTAAGTAAGAGCAATGCGTATACAAAACCAGCCCCATATCTTCAACAATGACATTCTGTTTTTTCTTCAATGTCATGTAAGCTATGTACCTTTTTTTAGCAATGGGTTCTTGCTTAATCCCCCAATGCACAGCACTATTTTCTAAAGGTTTACCCTGACCCAAGAGTCTACATATGATATTTTCCGATTTTGTGGAGTCTTTTTTTGTTTTAATTTCATGAAAATTTAAAGCTGTTAAAAGAGCTGCTCGAGCTAAAACCCACAAAGGATTGTTATGTTGCCCTTTAGTTCGAACTTCAATTTCACCAACTATTTCTTGACTGCATGTGGATATAAGTCAGAAAGTCAGATTGAGACATATTTTCATCTTTAACAGTTTTGTGTAACGCAATATATTTGTCAGAAAGGTGAAGAATGTGGTCACTAGTCTATACTTCTTGAAAATGAGCAATATTGCGGTCACTTTGTACATCAATATTGTTATTAGCACATGGGGGAAGAATGTAAAAAATAGCAGCACGTGAGTTATTTCCAAGTTTTGCACACAATGAGTTTCTAAATTTTATGCTATCTACTTTATAATTCACAATTTTTTTTATTCTTTACATTTTCTCAAGATAATTTGATCTTTTTGAAACTCATGTCTTTCACAGGTTTTGTATCTTTCTTTCTTTTGCTGGGTCGATTCCACTCACAAGGCTTTGAAGTGCATGGAACATCATCGTCTGTCACAGGGCGTCCTTCCAGGGCAAACAACAGTCCAGCAACATGGGTACATCCTTCACCAAGGCTGCAAATACATAACATAATCATATACATGGATTCATATCAGCTATGAGAGTTTATAACATTTATCAATTTGATAAAATAATGCTATTCACCGAGATATCAAAAATTAAATTGAAGTGTTCATTTTTAGAATTATTGTTTTATGAATGCATGCATAATTAAATAAATAATGAGAGAAATAATTCATTTATTTCATAATTTTAATTTGGCATATTTATATCATTTAAGAAAGTGATTTTCATTTAGTTAATACTGGTGATTCATACTCTGCTTGGCACGTGCAACTTGCTTTCTGGACTTGAAAAGGGGGTTTCTTTGTCATTAGGATCCACTGCTCATCCACACCCTGCTTCATTGAAGGATAGCATTTTGATCGTATATAGCAATACTCGCTGTCAGCGAGCAATACTCGCTGTCTCATTCATCATAATCTTATGTATGTAGCCCTCTTTGAAAAAATTTAATCCTCTAATATATTGTCTATAGCACTGCATTTTCTTTGCATCGACAGTCCTGTGGCTACTGTGGATCAAATAATTCTCCACATCTTGAATTTTAATGTTGGGAAACATATCCGATTTACCTGCCCAACCTGAATGCAGGTCCTTTATATCTGGTACAGGTACATCTGAAGTTTGACACGATTGATGTGGGGGTATTTGACTGGGCGTCGTGCACGAACGATCTTTATAGCCTTCACTACACGTTGGGCGAGTTCTAGCTTGTTGCCACTCACTTTTATGTGATTTACTCGCAGAAATGTTTGTATTTGAGATTTCTGATAATTAAGTATGTCTTCCACCGTGGTATTGAATGATAACGGCAAGTGTAAGCCTTCATTACGAAGTGGTTCCATCGCATCGTTTGGAATATGGCGCTATGCAACTCTTTACTGGAAGTTTACATACCGTCCCGCAGGAACGATAACTCGTATAAGCAAACATTACGAAAGGAGGGAATTCTTAGTTTCTGCAAAAACCCTTTTAATAATTGATGACCCAAACAACCATACGTCTTGAGAATCTGAAATAATAACTCTGGGTTAATTAAAATCTTGGAATACGTATGTAGGTTTTACAGCAATTCGATTTGTATCTCCCTGAGGATTGGATAACTTGAGATGAAAACCCATTTAAAGCCAATTCCGTACTTGCTCCAATACGAAAGGAGTGGGATTTGTAGCCCAAACAATCAAGGTTTTATGCCGATATTGCTTTGGATAAAAATGAGGTAAACGGGTACGTAGAGAGAGAAGGCAGAAAAGAAGGTATTTTCATACGCCGCCATTCCGCCAAAAATATAGTCCCTGCTAGATTTCAAACTCTGTTTACCATTTCTATTTAAAGTTGTACAATTGTGATGAGGAAAGAAAAATATTTTCTTTTATATCTCTTACATCTAAATATATAAAACATATAAGCAAATATACTTTGAATATTTCATCTAGTCAGAAACCAGACAAGAATCCCTCCTCAAAAGTCTTTAAAGAAAAAACAATGAATCTTGACTGTTTCAATGCTGAACTTAGTTCAATAATAATAATTACATTTAGAAACTTGAGTGTAATAAAGAATTTCAGTAGTACATTAATAGAATATTTAATGTAGAAGGGTGAATGTACAAAGTTCAAATGAGCTTCTTCACAATAAATTGTATGAATTCATTTATTTGTTTCTTGTTGGTACACATCATTTAACAAGAGGTTCCTGAAAATTGACTAGACAACTTGCAACAAATACTAATTGATTTGCTACTGGTGATAAAGACAAGGGAATTTGACTGTTGATGCTCTGTTATCAGTGTCTGCCTTTAAAAAAAACTACAAGACGGCTAAAACCATCGATTCCACCATGTGTTGATATTCCCCATCTGTTTAAAAGATATGGATTGAATCCACCACTTAAAATGACAGAAATTGACAATTGGGGGGTGCCAGATGCATTATAAGGCTTTGCATATTTTAACTGGAAAGTCAAGGTTAACACAGCCAGTAAAACAATTGATAAACAATGGATATACCTTATCAGCTTCATGTGGCCATCTATATGCCAGTATGAATTGCTCGTTGGAACAGAGTATCTCCTGCGCTTCACAGTCTTTGTTAATCTGTGTACGACAGGAAAAGGACTTGTTCTATTTATGCTTTCCCTTACTCTTTTACTCTGAACTTGATTGCAACATACCACTCGACATCTGAAAAAAATTTAAATTCCAGTTAAAATGTTTCAAAACAGCATAGAAACTGTCCATCCATCTGTCAACTTCTCCAACTGTCTAACTTCTCCAGAACCACTGATTTCAACCAAACTTAACATAAAGCATCCTTGGGTGAAGGGGATTCAAGTTTGTTTAAAGGACATGTCCTCTTTGAAGGGGAGGTAATCAACAAAAAAATGAGTGTGTCTTCAAAAATCTCAAGATATTCACAATTGGGGGGGGGGGGGGGGTCTTAAATTCCGACTGTATCGTATTACATTAAAGTGAACAACGTGACTTACTACAGATCCAGCATTTGGAAATTTCGTCTGAAGCAGGCTAACTTTGGAGTCTAAATCTGCATCGCTGATATTGCTGTAACGATCCCTTTAAAGTTTTAAAGTGTCTGGGAAGTATGAAATAATGCTAGTTTTAAAATACGTAGAATTGTATAATAAAAACATTCCGTAAGTTTTACAGTCAGATTCGCAACGATAACGGAGATATTCCGGGTTAAAGTAGGCGGTTCTCGCACCTGTCTAAAACCAATCAACGCTACTTCCGGTTTTACCATAAATAGCGAAAAACCCCGCATGACGTCACATCACATCAAGTTCAAAATGGCGAGTACAAACAACAACAGCGAAGCCTCCGATTCTGCGTCCGATATCGACCTACATATGTCGTTTGAGGCCTCATCCTTCGAAGAAACACAAGAAGAACATTTCCAGAATGTAGCCCCTTATCGATTTGAACCTGAGGCGAGTGATTCTAGTGAATCTGATGGCTAAAGTGAGGACGATGTCGACAACCCACAGCGGCTCGGCAATACGGACTGGTATGACTTTCACGTTAAAACTCTCTGGTATAATACAAAGAAAAATATATATTTTATACTCATAGAATTTCGCATGGTCTGAACGAATAATAATTAATAAAAATATTACTATATAAGCCAAATGTTGCGAGAAATGAGGCCATGTAAATTACACCCATGCAACATGGCTGAATATTCGTTCGGGACGACCATTTGAATCTTATGGGCTAGCAGATTTAGATCTATTCTTGAAAATTGTCTCAATGAGAAGGAAATAATTAATCTGATCTTGAAAAGTGGTATATACACGCCCAAAGAGTTTACTACTTTTTTGTAGCTTGTCAACTTTTCTGGTCTCTATAGTCATGGAGTTTGGACATGTTTTTTTTTTCTGCGATGGCAGAAAATTAAGATGACAACTAAATTTGTCAGAACCTCTAACTCTGAGAATAAAATTTTGCCCCTTTACAGGCCCGTAGGAAGCAATTTCAGTTGGGGGGGGGGGGGGGGGGGGCACAGCTGAACATTTTCAGTTGGGGGGGGGGGGCACTATCAACTACCAAAATTCCTTGACAAGCAAAAAAAACAGGTCATCAGACGTTTTCATTGAGGGGGCACAAGCAACAAGCATATAGTAGCTATGTTTTCTATAGTAATCTAGATATCGGCAAAATTATTTGAGGGGGACAACCCCCCCCCTTCCTACGGCCATGCTTTATACCTGATGATAAGTTGAAAACAAAAACTGTATTGCTCTATGCACATTATCTACATGTATGGGTCTTCTGGAGTATTTTTTTTTTAAAGATTAAAGTTGATAAATAATCATTATGTCTAATGCATCTTCGTAAGCCAAGGGTTTTCGGTCTGCTTCGCGGGGAGAAAAGTGGACCGAAAACCCTTGTCTTGCGAAGATGTGTCTAATATAACTTCCATGTAATCATGTTTGAATATTGTAGGTGCACTTGTGGATTCTGTACTCCGAAACCCACACTCAGAGAAAGTATATGCTGCACTGAAATCACCAGGATTGATGAAAAGAGAACATCTTATCAGAAAGAATTGCCTTGCATTACAGAACACCCTGGATTCCAATCTGTTTGTCTCGACATCTACGTCTTGGAGACAGCCTATTATCAGTATCGTTCCCAGTATGGGGAATTGCAAAAGACCATTGAACAGTAAGACATTTTATTGAATTTTTACATATTTGTTCCAAAAATGAAATAAAGCATTTGAAGAAAATCACAAAGACTATCACAAGTAATAACAAGTGCATGATAACATGATTTTCTTTTATTCAATTACAGAAGAAACAGATATACAGCATATCGTCAGCTTGTTCGTTGGTGTTGGGGCTACTTGGGGAAGAGTGTTCGTGTCCCACTTCCCTCTTGTGCAGTTACAAAGATACACCATTCCTTCAGTTCTGAAGAGTATCAAGGATTCAGAGACCCTGAATGAGTAAGCCACTTCTATATTTTGGATTAACAAAAATTCACCATATTATCAACTTTTACTATCAATTTTACAAATTAAATAAATATAAAGTTTACACAGCATAAATCTTATAAATGAGAAATGGTTAAGCATAGGATACAGAAAACAACCTTGCCTAGTCACACATACAAGCAAAAAGCAGTTCAAAATAATTGACAAAACATAAGCCTCATGTACATATTACAATAAAATTTATAAAAGCATCAGCTACAGAAAAAATCTTGATTACATAGGTAAACAATTTTTTTTGCACCCAGGAACGGGACGTGGACCCTGCTTTTTTTGTTCCCATTTTTTTTTTTTTTTTGCAATTTTATTTTTGTTTTCCTACATGCAAATTTACAAGTAAATGCTAACTATAACACTATTTATACAATTATTTACAAACAGACTATGACAAACTACAGCATGAGTATCTACAACTGATATTTACAGTTCTATGTATACAAGGGCTAGAATCTCCTACACAGATGTCTCCTTCCTCCCAAACCGAGACTGGAAATTAAACACTGCTTCCTCCTTTTCAGGGTGAAGAAAATCACTGCACAGAGGAGGTGGTTGCAACTGAGGCAAACAGAGCGCAGGTGGAAAGGCGGGTGCTGGTGTCCGGGATGATACCTCAACGTATCGTAGAGTCTCTGTCATCAAATCAGATGCATACCCTGAAATGCATAGACAATATTTAAAATTTGTAAAATATTGAGGACTCTATCTCTGTTGATAAATACAAGTATCATTCTCGTGTTTTGCTTGGTATTGAATAAAATTAAATTCAACATATTTTGTTATTTATATATACATTTTTTTTTTGGTTGTTCAATTTTTAAATGAGGAGGGACTTTTACAATTTTTTTTTTTTTTTAGGTGCGTTAATAAAAGCATCTTACCAAACGTTGAATCTACAGTCTTCATGCGAACACTATATTCGCCATGCTTGAACTTGGGAAAGCTGATCTTGTACTGCAGGTTTCCCTCCTTTGTAACTGCCTGCATTCTTGAAGAGTTCTCATTAAAATGGAGAGCAGCAACCATCAACCTACATAAAATTTTTAACCTTGTAGATTACAATAAATAAAATCTCCATCTGCTTTCTGTATTGTAGAAATTTAAATAAGAAATGATATAAAAAAATATCCAATATTACTGTGTAAGCATACCTGCAGTACATGCCATGATAAGAGAAGGAAACCATCTTGGGGGCAAAGTGATTGATAGTGCTATGGAAAGCCTCAATCTGGGATGTTTGGTGCAGTGGGGACAGCTTGGGTATATCTTTCTTCATCTGATTGGACAGGATAATATCGCAAATCTTCTCACTGGCTTTTGTTCCTTTATGAAAACAAAATGTATACTTATTGTACAGGATTTTTCCCTTTAACAAGGCAGTTATGAAATTTGCCAATACAGAAAGTAATAATTATTTATCAATTCTAAAATAAGGTTTTACCTGGTTTTATCCACTTCTTTTTCTGCTCATCACCCTCTAACGTGTCATGGGCACAAGATGGGAAGAGGTCATTGTGGCCCTCATGAATATTGTGGATATGGTTTTCCACAGACTCCCACTTTGCCCACATGAAGTCCCCATTCCCATCAGGTGTTGAAGCTGCCACCCAGTACAAGTGGTTGGTCAAGCTCTTGATCCATTTGGCAAGATTCCCACACTCCTTCTGTTTGGATGCAGCTAGGATCTTTTTCTTTAGACCTGAAAATATTTTGGAAGCCATGTTTACAGAGTAAAATTAATATGTCCCATCTTAAGATGGGCATATAAAAATCATAATTTAACTGCTTCATTTCATCTTTTACATTCATAACTTTTTAAATCATACATGTTAATAATAACTTTGGAGATAACTCAGTAGAAGTCATTATAAAAGTTAAACATCAGCTAATGTTGATTCTGTACAAAGATGTCTTTAAATACATACAATTCAAATACTGGTAAAGAAAGAAAAGAAAAAGAATACCTTTTGCCACATGCCAAACATCATAATAGTGTGTCGTCTCCGTCAAGTTCTCCCTGATCCACTTTTGTATCTGGACATGGCGGTCAGTCACTATCGTACCAATCTCCAAATCTTGGTCTTTCATCCAGGCAATAGTCCGCTCTAATCCCTTCTTCTCCATTCCCAAGCTGTTTTTTACTTCATTGCTCTACAAAATTTAATCAGATTTCATTAACTTCACAAAACTTCAACCAAACACCTAAAGTTAGTACACATTTTTTCCCCTCATTAGATCCTTTTTAGCATTTTATTTTCATGTATACTTTGTTGAATCTTTTCAGCAGTGTTTGAGTGATAGTTTTATTTAAAATAATGATAAAATAATATTTTTTTTTTAAAACAGTTCATCTTTAATTTAAATAAAAAGTGCAGATATTTATCGAAATAACTTGTTTACCTGAACCAGCTGGATATCAATGACAATTCCTTCCTCAAGGTCAATGGTGCTGTACGAGCCAAACTTTGCACAGTGACCAGGGGAGTCAGCTCGCCCATCTCCACCAATAACCAGAGGATCTCCTCTTTCCAAAGCTCGACTTGCATACTCCTGCTGGTGCTTGTCCCACACACGAGCAATTACAGGAAACAAAATGGCTGACTGGTGGGAATTGAATGTTCTTCTGGTAATGGTTGCAACCCCCATGCAGTTCAGCACACGAAGAACTTTGGACACAAGGGCACCAGAAAACAGTATGGCGGCAGATAACCCAATGTTCCCAACAGGAATATTCCCAATGAATGGCTGACTGCTCCACTGCCAGGTAAACCCACAGAACTCACACTCCACAGCAATCTTCACCATTGTTCCAAGCACCTGCTGTACACTTGCTGCTGTATACTTGTGGCACCTCCTGCAGTTACTGAACAGCTCAAGCAGCTTGGTTTCGGAGATGATAAACTTCCTGTCTTCCAAGGGGTTGCAGGGTGCTTCAGTGCTACAATTTTTAAAAGATTAAATTAATTACAGGGAAATAAAAATTGCCAAAAGAATTGAGGCTAACATATTCATTTTCTCTTCATAGTAAACTTTTTGAAGCAATTCTTAGGTAACTGATCAATGACCATAGCCTAATCACTTACTTGATATCCTGTACATGAGAATCATCTGAACTAGTGCCAGAAGGTTCATACAATGAGGCAGTCTCATTCTCCGTCTGGATAGACTCTTCACCACTAGAGGAATCAGGAACAGGAACAGGTGCTGGAGGTGGACGTGGAGCAGGCAAATCATCTCGTACATCAACCTGAATACCAATGCTTCGAACTCTGGGTTGTAGGTCAACTTGTAATCCTAACAAATTACATATAAACATTATATGTCATTGTGAGAAAACAAGATTTTTCTCTTAAAATTTATATTTAGGAGGAAGAACAATGATCTAATTAGTCTTATGCATATGAACTTGCAATTTTTTAAAATTGAATACTACACACGAAATTAGGTACTGATAAGTTAAATGTTTTCCTCTCTTTTCAAAATTTAAAAAGAAATGGTGAAAGGGGGTATATAAACGATACTACATAATATAATTCAGTTATAATAATCATCAATGAGTAAATATGTAATAATCCCTGAATGTACGAGGGGTTATCAAAAAGTTCGTGGACTGATGCGATAAAATTATTACTATGTCGTCGTTGATTACAAAATTAAGAAGGTACATAAAACAATAAAAGTTAAAGAAGTGTTGAAAATTTCAGCTTAATACGTTAATAATTTGCCAAATTATCATCAAATAAAAAAGACATTGTATGATCACCCGGCGCTTTCGCCATTGAATTCAATAACGTCGGACAACGTCATTATTTCTCATTGTTTGCTCCCTCTGTCTCAATACACTTATCTTGATGAGATTAAGTGTAGTTAAGTAAAAACCTAAACCCGTCTTATTTATATGACTTTACAATGTCATGAACAGCTAATTTCAATGCATTAATAATGTAAATAAAACTTTACATAGGAAAAGGTCCTCGCTTGAGTATGCCAGCATAATTTGCTTCTCGGAGTTCAATGTCTACCTCACATAATTAACGTCACTTTTCGGCGTGACTGACTTTGGACACCCTGACTACAAATCGACATTAATTGTGCGTCTCTTCTCTAGTTGGAACTGTTTTGGAATTAAGAAACAAGTACTCTGGATGCATTTTATTTCTCTGTAGCCCGTTTAAACATTTTCTAGGTCTACGCCCGTTTTTTCGGGGCTGAAACCTTATAGAATGTTGGAAAATGACGCCCCCCCCTTTTTGACGTCATTTTTAACCCTTTGATTGTTCGAACATTCCATATAAAGATTATACCATAAAACTTCATAGAACTTACAGAATGAGGTAGAAATTGCAACTTTTACGAATCAATTGTGTCATATCACATGAGTGAATGTATGGGACTTTCGGATGACAAATGCTCTTTTCAAAAGAGTTTTTCTCAGTAACACTCAGGTAGAAAATACGTCATGTTGGAGGTTGCGCCGCTTGGACATACCATTGCTTACAAAAACATCAACAATTCATTGAAAAATAAAACTTATGATACATAGTATATTTTATAGATAGAAAAAATGATGCTTATTTATAGTTTAAATATTCATTGATGTACCTCAAGCGGTTTTAATTTTATGGCGCTAGTCCACGAACTTTTTGATAACCCCTCGTATGTCTTTCAATACCAGCTTAGGGGTCATAGTCCATAAATGTACATGTTCTAATATAATAAATGTTTTTTAAAAAAAAGCCAAACTAGCCATGGGGAATCAGATTGAGAGTACCAGGTATATTGCAGTAATAATCAAAGAATAAAGAATGACAATTACAACATATTATTATCTTATGTTGCAACAAGTTACTTCGAATAAGTACCTTTTTCCTTATTCCTTGCAGCAACTTGAATCTTTACGCTACGTTTTCGTGTTGATTCTGTCTGACATGCCATAGACACACTTTTCTCCTCCTAAAATGAACAGAAAAAAGATTTATAAGTAATCCGTAGAAGTATAATTGTGGCCTGCATACTTTACAGCAATATTTTTATCTCTTTTCTTTAATAATACTCGTATGAATAGTACAATTTTTTCTTCCTTTCACTAAATTTAGAACAAGTGCAAGTTTCTGTTTTATTTCATAATAGTTTACTCATACACATATGGACTTATTTGCATAGAGTCTAGTATTGTGGACATGTTAAGCAGGAAATTTAGATTTGGTTATTATTTATTTAGGGTCAAGTAATTTAAATTCAGAAGAACACAGCGATGAAGAATGTAATAACCATCTCTTTTAATCTTATATCTGAACTGAATAAATCTTCATGATATTGTGAATAATGCACAAGATGCATGATAACATCATTTATATTTAACAAAATAATCATTGAACTTTTTCTTAAACGAGGCAAGCTGACAAATTTATACTACATTTTTTATTTCGTATATTTTTGTTGACCTAATCAATCTGTGCAGAGTTATCTTAATTATGCCCAAACAAAAGTCATAGGAGATGTCAATTTAAATAAACATATCTCTTACTACACATCGGATCCTCACCAATCTATCCTTGTTTAATACCCAATACAGTAATAACCAACTTATCAGTTGTAAAAATCATTCTTACATTCATGGTCCTCATGGGACTTAGAACCGAAAGTTGAATAGCAAGTTGAATACCGATCCCAATCGGAATCAAGATGAAGAATTTAACAGAAAAGAAATTGAGACAGAATTAGATGAGAATCTAGGATTTTTTTTTTTTAAATAATGGCCTTAAAAAAAGATAAATAAAAGATGCATCAGCATGTGGAATAAGAAGAGAAAATTTAATAAAATCATTCTTTCTTTTCAGTTGGTTTAGTACTACATGTACATATATTGTGTAAACATAATTATATAAAGCTAAGGTGCAAGGAATGTAACAATTTACACATTTCTCTCTATTTTTTTTTTTTTTTTTTTTGGGTTCTTAAATATGTTATAACATACCGAAACAGGTGTGGGAAAGGGAACAGGCGTTGTTTGGATCCCAACACATTCATCCTGGTCTTGCGACTCTTCCTGTATTTCTTCAACCTCTGTGTTGTCATGAAGCAGCTCTGCCAATACCTGCGATAAAATAATGAACAAATTTTAACACAAACAAATAATATAAATTTGAATAAGTTTAAGATATTTCAGTGAATACCCAGTGTAATTTACTTTCTGTTTAACAAACAAAGAACATGAAAGCATTTTTAGTGCAGATGAGGTCTTTTTTCTTATTCCGAATTTTCTCACCAAAAGTCTACAAATTTCTGAAGTTAATATTTTTTTATTATCGAATCACCACCATTTATAGATTAAAACAAAATAGAATAGAACAAAAAAAACTAACCCTATTCCTCTCACGCTTTGCATGGGCTCCTCGTACTGGAGTAGGGGTGTTTACATGGGGAGACTCCAGGAACGCATCGTTCAGTTGGTCTCTTTTCCGCTTGGGATATATGCTTGGTATGGACCCCTGGCGTAGACGCTTCTTCGCTGGGATCCCAAAGTCCTTCATGAGCGAGAAATGTACCTCATAGCAATCCTCGTTGAAATGGTCACTGCAGATAACGGTGTATTTCGAAGGACCAGACCAGTCTGCCCTCGTCAGCTTCACAAAACGACACCAGGCCGCTCGCAGTCGCTCATCTTTGGGGAAAACATGAACCGACACGCCATCTGACTGTCTTTTGCTGCATCCCGCTACAACACACATGCGTCCGACACTTTTGCTGGCCATTATTCGCCGGAAAACACGCACAGGTCAATAGAAGACTTTCTAAAAATGGCGAAAACTGATGTGTTGTGACGTCACTTCCGTTTTAGCTAGGAATAGCCTCGTTTTCGGTATCGTAAAGGTGTATATTTTTAAAATTTTCAGTTTTTTGGCAATATCTCCTTCATAAAATCGACTTTGTTGGAAAAACTTGCTTTTCTAGATATTTTAATACTTAAACAAAATATATAATACCACTTTATCATCTACTTCCCAGACACTTTAAGCCTTCGTCCTTTAGCCTTTTATAAATGAGGGATAGTGAGCATCCAAATTTTTCTGCCATTTGTGTGGTAGTAAAATTTAAATCGTATAGCATTTTTAACTGCTCGTGTGGTATAATAACTGTGTATCTTCCACTTCCACCTGTAATTAATGTTTTGAATTTATAAGGTGAAAAACTAGGAAAGGGGCACAAAATATTGAGTTCATGCCGCCATAGTTATGTTGACTGCACACAATATTAAATATTTTATATTATTTTATTCTCCCCGAAAATGTCCCAATTCTAACACCATGTCCTAATCCCTCCACCTCCGCACAAAATAGGCTTCTTGAATAGTCACAGTTTTCTTTTTTTTTTTCGGAGACGTGGGTGGGACCGTGGAGTGTTGTCAATTACTCCTTGTTTACTTTTTCGCTCAGATTTATGATTTAGTTACCCTTGGTCTTTTGAACTTGGTTATCCTCTAATATTTACAGCGCAGTACAGTTAAGGCAACATTTTTATAAAAAGGCACCAAAAACGAGACACTTAAAGTTTATCCGTCTTTTTTTAGCATGAAACTCTATCTGAAATATCTTAATGGCTTTATGAAGAGTTGGTCCATCGCTTTTCACATCGGTATTTTTTTGTCATCATGTGACCCTCTACAGTCACGTGAGCTCTGATTGTAGGTCAAAATATGAAATGTCAAATTTAACCAAAAAGTGCAAGGGCAAGGCATACAATATTTGAACTGTACAATGTTTCGTTGTGTCTTATCGAAAAACTGATGCTCAATAAAAAAAAGTCTCATTCAGACAGATTTCTGAGATGTTTAAGTTATTCCTTGAAAACAAACACCAGTATTCAAAAATGGGGTATTTTTCATCATTTAACCGGAAATTTTTAATTCCTTAATGAATTACAAAGAAATGAGCATCACTTTTTAAAAATTATACGGTAAAGTAAAGAAATTAAAATAAAAACCTACCTCTTGGGTTGTCGCCTTGCCCTTGTACTTTTTGATTAAAAATTGAAATCTTAAGACAATCATTCTAAATATAGTTTTCAAACGCATCATTGATCCAGCGTGGGAGATAACTCTGTGGTACTAAATAGAGTTTGTGTACCTCGCTAATTTTGAACAAATAATACCTACGGACTGTGCTGGGCTTTATTTCATTAAATCAAATCGGTATGCATAAAAAAAAATCCTTGACTTTACTTTGGTTTGTATATCTTCGTTCTTTTATACGCTACACAAGACGTATTTGACTTTGGTTTGTATATCTTCGTTCTTTTATACGCTACACAAGACGTATTTGACACCTACCGCATTTCCTCCGTTCGTCAACAATAGGCCTAAAATTTGCCGCAACATCATGAAAATCAATTATTTGGAAATGCCCATGGTTAAAAATATTGAAAGATTCAATCATTTGTAATACAAAACAGACAGCCGCTATCAATGATAAAATATTTATTCTTCCCCAATAGACACAGAAAAAATATCTCCAACAGAACTTTGTTTTTTTTGTTTTTGTTTTGTATATATATCGAGAGAGAGAGAGAGAGAGATAGATATATATATATATATATATATATATATATATATATATATATATATATATATATATATATATATATATACATACATATGTGATTATTTTAGTTATCAAACCTTCAAGTGTTTAGGGATTCTAGACTACGTTAAAAGTTTTAAGAACAGGAGGAAGGAATTGGGGTGCTTACTCCTGTATTTAATAACCTGTTTTCCTACTACAGATCTAACCCCACCCCACCCCTCCCCATCACCAGTTTGCTTCTGGCTCCTTTGATACCATTTACCTTACTTGCATGTAAAAAATAAAATATTAAACGGTGTTTACATCAGGTTTTACTTTTTTGGGTATTTAGCACAAATCACATTGGGGGAGGGGAAAGGGGGGGGGGGGGGCTTTAGTCTAATTTTTTTTAGTTATTATCAATCCATGCGCAAACAAGATAATCATAGTAAAACTTTGTAATCAAGAAACATAGCTGTAAAAGAACAGGTGAACACAATATACATGCTGAAATTTAGATCTTATTGGTACCCAAAAACACAGACAGGCGTGAAGCCAGAATTGAAGTGAAATGTACGCAAAGAACGGCTGGGGTCCGCTTTGAGACCCCCCGTTGGTCCAGGGCTAGGCCCTGATGAGGACCTAGGGGCGAAGTCTCTGGAAGCTCATGGGATTTACAAATATTTCATTCAGAATCATGCCATTGCGGTTTTCTTTAGGAAATACAAGAGTACTTAATATTGCTTTTAACACAAAGTTAAATACTTCGGTGCAAATTTATTTTTTAAAATGATATATTGATATCATCTACTCTTAACTTTCAGCAACAAATATAATTAATTTCAATTATTAACAAAAATAATGTTACATTTCAAATCATTTTCTAGTGGATCACAGCATTCAACGGTTGATATTTTCTCAAAGATCTTTAAAAAAAATTATCTATGTGGTTTAGAAGAATTACAAATTAATAAACATTTTATTTGGTTGTGGCAATGATTTAATAAAACATTTCAATTTTTTTTATAAAGACATAGTAATATAAAATTTGAATCTGAATCCAAACAGTACGAGATAAAATAATTTGAAACACAAATATTTGCTGGGTAATATTGATATTTTTTCTCTTCTCACAAACCTCTCCTCCCCCCCTCCCAATTTTTAAATTTTAAAACGATGTGTATACATCTGCGTATTTGCGTATAGGCAGTTACGCGTCTGTCAGAATACATTCAAGTAAAGATATTCAAATCTTAACAGCCTTCAAACTTTCACACCATTGTACTGTTAAAAATTCAAAGTATTATTTATCTAGAAATAGGCTTCTTGAATAGTCACAGTTTTCTTTTTATCTTCATTAATGCAGAAATTCTATAAATTTACAGCCCAGTGATACAGATAGTAAAAGTTCTATGATGAATTTAAAATAAGAAGCAATGGTAAAAACTGAAATCTTCAAATTCACATATTTTTGATTGCTAGAGGTATAAATTATAACTTATAGGGTCTTATACTCTTTTATGTACAGTGCACATACATTGTACACTGTGCAGTTTGACTTCACAAATACATTGTAAGTGTGACTGCATCTAAATTATACTATTTGATATCATGACGTGCTGTGCTTATATTATGTTACATGTTTGTACATGTATGCCAAATGACAACATCATTGCATGTTTAAAAGTGTGCAACTTTCATAATGTGCGTGTTTTTGTGTATGTGTGTGTGTGGGGGGGGGGATACACACAAGGCACGGTTATTTTACATCGATGTAAAGAATATTATGTTTACATGTTAATACCTAATACCTAATACATGCACATACACACCTTAATGAACACAAAGGGACCTAGGGAGGTAGTGGGATCGTCTCAGTTTTCCATGATTTCCCGAAATAACGTCATCATCTTCTCATCAAAAAGATAAACAAGGCCCAGGTCTCTTATTTCATCCCTATTCTCTTTAAAGATTGCCTGATTGTTGCATTTATCAACTGCATATTTCAGCTGCTGTCGCCACGGTTTTAGATGTAAACAACATTCCGTGTCACCGAGTGCAAGCGCTTGGCTGTAGCCGAATGCAGACAAACGACACAATAAAAAGAGAATTATTTCGAAGACGTGTTGTTACTATATAAGAGAAAATCACTAATGTTTATTTATTTAAACATGAAAATACAGACATTCATTACAAATTCTCGCAATCATCATTAAATAGCTTTTTTTTTAGCTCCATTTCCTTATATGGATATCAAGGCGGAGCAACTGTCATGACGTCAAACCTCATTATGACCTCATTACCATATTATCTTCATGTGTAGCCTTAACTGTACTGCGAGGTAGTAGTATATGATAAAATAAGGTGAACGTTTTTTTTTATTAGTTGGGTTACGGATCCGCCGACCGAATTTTTTGACTTGTAGAAAAAAAAAATAAAATGCACTTTTCCAATTTTTTTTCATTACTGACCGACATAAATTAAAAGAAATACAAAAGAAAAAAATTCAAATGACTGCAAACTGTGAAAAATATCGATAAGAACACCCTAAATTGGTTTCAATTACGAAAAGATGCCTTAATTTTTGTACTTTCGGTTTTAAAATTGATCGGGTTTGGTATACACACTTGACTGTCACATGCGCCATGATGGCTGAGGAGGAAAGTTTGTTAAACGGCGGTTTGTGAATCAATTTAAGCATATGTACATGGAATACTAAATAAAAATCAAACAAAACATATAACTAGTTTTATTTTTAATATTTTTAAAACTATGTCAAAAAGTTTTTTTTTTTAATTTTCTTTTCGACCGACCTAATTTTTTTCAATAAAAAATCCGTAATCCAATCTAAAAAAAAAATTCGTATAAGTGAACGTAATAGATTATACATACCCGAAACGTTTTCCCGAGGTGCAGAAAATGGATTTTCATGCTGTGATGCTCGTTGATTTGCAATTTTTATTTCAATCTGGTCAATTAATACAGAGACTGTGGATTCTACGTCACGTTTTTTTTTCTTCTAGATTGACAAGATTCAGACACCTTTGGGATTGTCTTAGATCTGTCAATACAATGTTACAATCAGCATCGCCATTTTCAAAGCAACGGCTACCAGTCAAGATGGCTTGTTAAATGCTTTAGCGTGTCAGCAGTTCCATTATCCGCCGCATGAATTCGATAAAGTGTGAGGCCTTGACAGAATGCCATTGAATAGTTGTTGTCCAGTCTAGGTCGATCAGGTCGAAATGGTAGAGGTGATGTCCAGAATTCCTGTTTATCCTTATAGAATCCTGCTTCAGCTTTGTCTAGAAATTGTCGATCCTCCACAGACATGCCTTCCTTCTCATCGAGAGATGTTTTCAGAAAAACAGGATCGTCGTTCAAACGGAGAACACTCTGACAAGGCTCCATACATGTAGGACGTCCATTCGGCAATATTTGTGTCTTCAACACGTTGATGCGAGGTGGGACGTGAAAACTTCCGAGACAGGTTTCTCCCACTATGGTCCAGCCTAGACGTAATCTCTGCGCAAATGATTCAATGTCGGAACCAGTACGTTGTTCAAGCACGTGGTGTGCCTTCATTAGGTCTCTTCCAATCAATAAGGAGATGCTGGCCTTAGAATCTAATGGTGGTATGAACACCTCAATCTCATGAAGATGTGGGTATTCTCGTGCAACTTCTGGCGTTGGGATCTCACAAAACTTGTATTTTTCTTAAGTATTAAGGATAAAGTTTACTTTGTGAAAGTGCAAGGATGTGTCAATCAAACGCGTCCCGAAATTCGTAGTTTCAATAATATCAAGATAAAATAAGTTTTTTTTAAATTATATTTCTGTGTGACATGCTATAGCAACATAAAGACATGATATTATATAGGCAATTTGAGAAAATATTAACTTCAAATCTGCGTCTATGTCCCTTTAATTCTTAACAAAATTTAACATGTTTGTAACATAAAATTTCCTAAATTGTTATTCTGAGCTTTATACATGTATGATGAAAAAGATTATAACACAATCTCAAAGTAGTGAAGTCTGTTAAAATATAATGCAAAATACTTGATATTTCAACATAACTTAACTAAACCTTTTTTGTAGATCGGGAACATGTCATCAACAACCATCACCAAGATGGATGTCAAGCTGTGAATGAATGGCAGATCTGCCCTTCTGACCCTTTGGGGAAGAAAAGCAGAAGAGCCATCCATTTCCGCAGGATCAGTTAATGAATTGCGTGCAGTAAAGGCGGTCAATGAATTCAGGGGCCAAAGGGTCTATAATTCGACACAGAACACATTTTTAAGGTAGTTAATTAATATGTCATAGTCAGAAAAATCTTGCATATGTCTGAAGTGCTTAAATTACTTTGCATCTGTACAATTTCATATACTACATTATATTATAAAGGTTTGCTTGGTATTTCATAGATATTGTGTCTATCAATTGATATTAACTTCTCTGCTAGGTTAAAGAATGCATCATCAATCAATCTTTGAAATACATGAAATTTGTAACTTCGATTTTCTCAAGACCTGAATTCGCAAACCATGAAATTAAAAACTTTGCGAAGGGGGGGGGGGGTGAAGTATGTAGACAAATACAAAGAACTATGTAATTTTTATTTACCACGTGTAATTAATTTCAGTTCTATTATTGGTGTTGTTAGCCCATTTGCTGTTTGTTTGGGCATTCTCAGTAAAAAGTTACCCAATCCGCTAATACAGGTTACACGGTTTTTTTTTCTGCAATGCTACTTTTATGCTAGTGTCGTCCATGTTTCCTGGGAGTCTGGATCAAGGTTCTTATCTTTCTGTTAGGAGTCTGACTCAGACTCCTTACTTTCTGGATCACTATAATTTGTTGATATTTATTAATGTATTACACTTTAATATTCTATAAAAAAAAACAACCAAGAAACAGAATATATATACCGGTAGGCGAATACTCACAGACTTCAGCTTTTTGGCAGTAAACACCATTTGATGCAAATCTTCCATCTCTCCTTATGAGCGTTCACAAGATGGCTATCCAATCAGTTAACAATTGCTTTACATCCAGGTATTGGACACTGCTTAAGTATAAACTATAACATTAAATACAAAAGGTATTGACATTATGTTCTGAGAACAATAAAAACCCTTGATATTGATAAATGAATGATCTAAAATTGCTTACTCTAGATCAATGCACTGGGTGAAAAAAGCAGTTTCCCGTCATGGGAAACTATATGGAAACCACATGGAAACCTGAAGATTACATCATGTTTCCTAGTGGTTTCCGCAGCGGATGCCAGGTTATTCCGTCAAGTTTCCGTGGCACGGAAACTACTACGCTCCGATTCCATTAGGTATCCCGAACCACGGAAACCTCAGGAAACCTGAAGTTTCCCGAGCCTCCATGTAGTTTCCCATAATGGGAAACCTGAAAATTCCACTGGTTTCCATAATAAGGAAACTATGTGGAATCGGAGCGTAGTGGTTTCCATGGAATGGAAACTTGATGGAATCCTCAGATTTCCCATGAACGGAAACTAGAGGAAACCTCGTGATTCCCCAAGTTTCCATGACTCAGGAAACTACATGGAATCGGAGCGTAGCGGTTTCCGTGTGATGGAAACTTGGTGGAATAATCTGGTGTCTCATAAAAGGAAATTACACGAACACTTCAAGATTCCCTTATTTATCTGAGACGGGAAGCAATGTGTAATTGCGGTGTAATAGTTTCCATACCATGGAAACTACAGGGTAGGTGGAGCATTTCAATTACGAAAAATGATTGACAAGCAACTGGAAGCTCAAGGATCCCTGTATTTTCCATGGTAAATCTTTCTTGTCTAGAATATGAAAAGAGAACAGCAGGTTTAAATCAAAATATATATTATTAATTTCCTTGGTAAACTGTGTTTTCTTTTCAAAATCTATCAAGAAAATGTATAAAAAGGAAAAAGCATTATCAAATCATATGTTTAATAATTCATTTGATGTGCAAAAACATTATTTGAAAATGATATCAAAATAAATAAAATCATATATCTTGGTAAACAATGAAGTAGTCTTTCACATCTAATTATATAAGTCCATTCATAAACTTCATTAAATACTCTATACTTCTTTCAACATCAGCTTCCTTATTTTCTTCACATCATCTGCGATCTGCAATATATTTTCATACAAAATTATTATTTGATGTAAGAATTGTATGCTTGAATATTATTTAGAAATTTGACATTATCACTCAATGTACTTTAATGTACCAATATCAGTGATTAGTTTCAGTCTTTAAAGGACTATATTCTGTAGTGGCCAGTATCTGCCCCCCAAAATAAAACTTTGATGGAGAAATCTTTAATTATGTTCTAAACCAGGTGGATATTTGTAGACTTCAAAGCATTAAATATTTTTATCAACTATGACATCATTAGTTAGATATGACGTCAATAAAATGACGTAAATTCCAAATTGCAATGATTTTGAGAGAAAATAGTGTATTTTACGTCGGTATTTTGATTGGAAATTATCGAGCGCAAGTCTGCTCAGACTAGATCTTTTGATATAATGTGTAGAATGATAATATCAATGAAATATGTGAATATGGTACCTGAGCAAGCTTGCGCTCTATAAATACTATAGTCAAAATTGAACAAACTCTGTGCATTTTGGCCTCTTTTTTAAAAATAACGGAAATCCAAATAGTTTGTGACGTCACAGAGACAAGAAAAGCCAACTGATTTTTCCAATTTCATAATATATTGTCTGAATTTGGATTATTTTATACAATATATGCACTTTTTCTCATTTCAAGAGATTTTCAAAATTTGACTATTATGGGGGCAGGAATACGCCCATACCGTATATAGTTCTTTAATGAATTCCGAATAATGAACATTACATAGTAAGGTTTTAAGCCAGATTAATATTAAAACAGGTATGATTGAGAATATGACCATCTCATGCATGTAGAACACTGCTTTTAGTTGAGTGGAGAGAAATGTGCTCTGGACAAGGATATTACAAATCTTTTTTTCTTATTAATTAACATTAGACCTAGAAAATTGGTTAAAGATCACTACACACCCTTCATCCCATGGCACACAATCCAGATCATACCAAGGGAGAAAAATTATGCTCTGGACAAGGACTTTAGATAAAGATATACAGTGTATTTTGATACTAACCTTTGACCTAGATAATTGGTCCAAGGTCACTTTTTACCCTCCATCCACAGGCACTCTATGAGTTAAATTTGAGTGAGATTGGGCTATGAGGAGAGAAAATATACTCAGGACAAGTGATATCAGATGAACAGACAGATCATCTCATGGCATCCACAGAACAGGACCCTAAAAAATCAATGCATATATATGTAAAGTTATATCCATATAAGTCAATATGAATTCATCATATGTTGCATTGCATACACATGCTTTAATCATGTTTAATACCTTATGAATAATTTCAAATTGCATGTACACTCAGTTTACATAAAAATAATCTAAATTTCATCAAAGACGACCAACATAACAGCCATTCAAGATTTAGTTAATCAACATTCAGTACAAGTTCTATATGCTATATCATATGTACAGACACATACTAGTATTATTTACCTGCATTCTAAATCTTGTTTTATGTCACTGAAAATTAAGGCGATAGCCATTAACCAATTTTAGCCCCAATTTACATACATGCATGTTGTAATGTTTGTTCAAGACTTCCCATTTATAAATATTACCTTATAGTATATTTAGTTAACATATACCTACATTTAAAGCTTCAATGTGTTTCCCTGAATATTTTAGAAATTACAGTCATTAAAATACTGACCAGCCAGAAATCAGTAAATGCATGTGCATGTCCTTATTTTTCATTCTTGTATTGTTTCATTTAACATGTTTCAATGTTAAAAAGTTTTAGTAAGTTATACAGTTATAATATTTACTACTTTATCATAGCCATACAGTTGAACTTTGGCATCTTGAACACAGACATCTCGAATACCATAGATACATGTATGTTGAAGTAATTTGAAAGTATTCTTTAAGCATTTTAATTACTCCTGATATCTTGAATCCTCAAATATCTCAAAATATTTTCAATGATTGAATTGAACTTTGAACCATGGCAAAAGGACTCTTAAACAAATATTCATTATTCTTAAGATGAAGTCTACAGGTTACAAAATTATAAGTTGCTCAACAATGATCATATCAACAATATTTAAGAGAGTTGATCATTTCCCCTTGGGGTGAAGGGGGGGGGGGGAGGGGGGCTTCCTCTGTACAATTTAGAATATCCTTACTTTGTGTCAACCTTGGTTAAAATTAGTGGTTCTTGGGAAGAAGTTACAGATGTGAAAAGCTCACAGATGGATAGACAGTTTGATGGACAAAACACAAAACAGAAGGTGATTAGAAAAGTTCTCATGAGTTTTTAGCTCGAATGAACTAAATTCCTCACTGCATGGTGTATATTATGCGAGATATTATCCAGACAGAAAATTTTATAGAGGAGTGAAAAAGAAGACTCCAAGCCATAATTTTACATAACCTCTTGTAGTTTGCAATTGGTATTTCAACATTCCAATTAAACTCAAGTTCTTTTCTTTTCATGCAATTGTTATACATGCCTATTTATGATTGAATTAATTACCACTTACCACATGATCACATCTTGATTCATCATACATCTTACTGGTTCTCCTTTAATGTCAGTTTTCTTCTCTCTGAAAGAATTTATTATGTACAGTTACTACTGCATTCTGATTTCACCTATGAGAACAACAATAAACAAGTGTCCCAGGGGCCACATTGCTCACCTAAGCACTTTGGGTAGGAAAAAATATAAATCAGTTCAGTATTGAAAAGTTTAAATATAAAAGTGGTTTGGAGGGGGGGGGGGGGATTCTACACTTTCTAAGGATGCTTTTGAATTAATATGACACATATTAGCATTGCTGTTCTTAAGAAGAAAATCCTTTTTATTCCTTTGTATAACTATGATCCCCTGTTATGGCCCCTCTATTCTCCTGGGGGGGTCATGATTTAAATAATATCTACATTACTTCATCGGCCGTGTATATAAATATGACCAATCATGGCTTCGTTGTTCTTGAAAAGAAGAATTTCTAAGATTTTTCCTATGTACTTTGATCGTTCATTGTGGCCCCATCCCACCCAGGAGGTCATGATTTGAACAAACTTGAATTTATACTAGTTGAGGATGTTTCAATATAAGTGTCATCTTTCCTGATACAGTGGTTCTAGTGAAGAAGATTTAAAAGATTTTTTCATATGTATTCCTATGTAAAATTGATCATCCATTATGGCCCCGTCCTACACTGGGGGTCATGATTTAAACAAATTTGAATTTACACTACCTGAGGATGCTTCCAAATAAGTTGGAATCTTTCATTGCCATGTGGTTCCAGAAAAGAAGATTTTTAAATGATGCCATAAATTTTTCATTTATTTGTAATTATTTCCCTTTAGAAGACGATATGGCCCTTTATTTGAACAAACTTGAATCCCCCTTATCCAAGGATATTTTATAGCAAGTTTGGTTGAAATTGGCCCAGTGGTTCTTAAGAAGATTGAAATGTGAAAAAATTACGAAAACAACGGCGACAGACAAATTTCGATCAGAAAAGTTCACTTGAGCCTTTGGCTCAGTATGCTAAAAATGATTTGTTTGATGTACTCCGAATAACCCATCAAAATCACCCCTACCCACTCATTTTTTTAAGTATTGAAATTTTATTTCAATTTTTTTTTCTTTGGTTTCATTGAAAAAATTTTGTTTCATTATAAAGTTGAGGTTTATAATTTCTCCAAGACACTTGTTTTATGGAGAAATAAATATTAAATCTGTCTAGCTGTCCAGTGTACATAATGAAACATCAAAATTTCTAATTCTGTGTTTTTGTATGACAAAAATCAATTTGTTAGATACTGCCAAAATCATCTACCTACTTACCTACTCATTTTGCAAAATGTGGGTCGGAGTACATCAAACAAAAGTATTTTTAATAATGGCCTAGACTTCAACAACTACCAGGGAGGGAAAAAAAATAAACAAACAAAAATTTCAAACAAATGCGGATTCACTTATTTTTATCATTATGCTTCTACGATGTTGCGACCGCCATCAATAATTGATGATTGTAATTTAGATGATTCATTTGCATTACTTGAAATACTATAAAAAATTATCAATTTTTGTACATCATGTAGGCTATTATTTTTAACATTTTCAGTAAATCTCTCAGCAGGTCACGCATGAAAAATTTTGTCTTTTGAACAGTAAACTGTTTCAATTTAAAATCTATCACTTGTTTGTTAAACAGTTGTTATATTATTATAGACAGTGCCCTTTAAAACCAATACATTTTCCCTATACAAATCATCACTATGCATATCAATAAGGGTTGTGCTATGGCTTTTTAAGATGTATATGTACTCTAGTTACAGACAATCTATTTAAATTGTTCTTATGATTCTTCACAATTTGTAATTATATCTGCCACATAAAGGCGTTTTATCTGTGTCGGATTACAATAGTCAGAACTCTCTCTTTCAGCTGTCTTTTAAATTTCCATTGATGATGTCCTTCGTGAATAATCTGATAATTTGAGATTGCGGACACCTTTTGTTTAAATATTAATGACTTAATCGTAATTTAGTAGCAGAAATAATTCATTTATACCTTTTCGTTACATCATAAAAAGTTCCAAAAGTCTAACAAGTTCATGAAGTTGACGATCTGAGAACACATATATTCAAACCGGATATATGTTTTGTCCGTATTAACAAGGAAACCATATTCGGTACAAACATTATTATCCGATTTAACAACGAAAAAAAAAATCATACATTTTTCATTTATATACATAGAGAGAGAACTATTATAGTAAGCATTCATTTTCACTAAAAAAAAAATAATCTAAAATGCAAAACGTACAGCATGGAAAAAACAAATGTGGTCCCATAGGGTCTAGCTATACAAAGTCTACTATCTATGCATCTTTGATCGTAAAACACTAAATACTGTATAATTCAAGTTTCTCTTTTCGTTTTTGCAATGTGTAAACTAAAATATTTAAAACTTAGATATCAAACATTTCAAAATGGCGTCAAAACGAATGTGGTCTTCGATGGGAAAGATTTGTTCTGCCCATTATTACTATTATTTACCGTAAAAAAAAAGTATATAAAAATATACGTACACTAATCCTTGGTTGTTGATCATTGCATTTTTCACAGTTTTAAAGACACTGGGTGGCGAAAACATCATTAACTTTTCACATTTGCACCTTACACCCGAGTTCTTCTCCGTCTTGCTCAACTCCAAAAATGGCGCCTCGTGAAAATTGACCAATGAATAAAGCCTCTGCAGAGCGATGCATTATGGGAAACAGAACCTATTTACTTTAATAAGTTTTTATATATAATATAATTTCCCTGTGACGGTGATTATGAGTTCTTTTCCTTAAGTTCTTCTCTGTTCATAGAAAGGTGGGTGCTCCTCAATAAATTTGCTGATAATTAGTATACTATAGAAAACGAAGCGTTCATCTGAGGGTGACCAGAGAAAGTTTATGTGTCTGGTGTGACCCCTCAAATTGTATGACTTGGGGGTGGGGCGTGGGCTTGGAACGTAGTGCCCATCCAAACAGAAAATGTCCGCTTGCCCTCTCCCCTCCAACACTACTTTTTCATTAAATTATTCATTATTCTGATTAATGTATAATGTCACAACGGAAGATGTTAAACCTTTATACATGTATACATGTTTTATATTAAAATTGGAAGTTTCAACAGGAACCCTTGAAGGAACTACCGTCAGAAAATGAATAATTGTTGAGTACCGTAGAAAATTGGGGGGGGGGTGCATTGTGGACGTGCCATACGTCCCTAATCATATTTTTGCAGTATAGGAAACAAAACTTATTTCCTGTTGCGACCCTCAAAATAAACATATGATGACTGTTTATCAGCTGTTTATTATTTTGTGACAAGAATGTTGTTGTCCTTTGAAGTCTGTCGTAAATTTCGATGGGCATTTGGCATGCAAATGAACTACATGAAATGTATACAGAACAGTATTTTATTTTTAGTGATGATGGAAAAGTTCGGCGTCAAAAATTGCTGTTTAGTAAAAGGAATTAGGGTATGTAAGACTAGTATACGCTTAAGAAAATCAAGACAAAATAATTTAATTACAAGCAAGGACGGTTCAAGAATAATAAAAATTTGATTTTTTTCTCTTGTTCGGCTTTAGATACTTTATTGAACCCCTTCCTTTTTTTGGTTTCGATTTTCATCCTCACTCAGTTATCAATAAGAATCAGTGGACAAATTGCTGGACTTTTTCCAATTTGCTATATTTTACTTGAAACATCTTTGCCTTTAGTTATAAAATTTCTCACACCGTTTTAATGTATCAGAATTTTTCACATTTAATTTGAAAATTGATTTATAAAAAAGGAGAGTAAACAAAAGGTGAATAAAAAACGAACCAATATCTAAGCAAAGGTAGAGAAAACGTGCAGTATTTTAATTTGAAAAACACCGCCCGTAGAATGCGAGGAGGGGGGGGACAGGGGGTGAAATTAAATGATTTTTTTTGGCTTGTCAGATTTTTTTGGAAGTCCCCCCCCCCCATTTTGAAACTGTTGCTAAAGACCTAAAACACATGATAAAAATAAGCCCAGAATTATTGTAGGTAACCTACAATTATGTCCATTGCATTCAGAATTTTAGTTGTGACTGGAAACAATTTGTCAATATTTGATCATCTGATTTGTTGGAAAATAATGCCCGGTGTATACTCGTTGATGTGCAGGGCTGTATAAACATGTATATATATGTGGCTTAATTTAGCCGTTTAGCCAGTACCGTCCTGTATCTTTCATATATAACTTTTTTCCTGTAATTTCTGGTAAGGTTTGCTAGTTAAGAACTTTCTAGTAAAGTTTTGCCCCAAATTGAAATTACTTTCATACAGGCCTGTAGTTTGAGTAGACAGTATTAAGTGCAGTTGTTTTTTTTTGTTTTTTTTTAAATAATACATGTCGGCGTATAAAAATCAAGAAATGGACGGCGTACATAAAGAAATGTTTGTACATGTAGTAGTATTGACAATCACCACATCAGTATATAATACCTATATATCGAAAGAAACTATTTTCTCTCCATTTTTTGAAGAAGGGAGGGGGGCTTAAATTTGTAGGGGTAACCTTCTGCTTAACACAATGCACGATTTAAAAGGAATATTTTCGGTAAGCATCTACATGTAAAACAATTAATAAATTATTGTTTTTTTTTCTTCTTCAATGAATTGCCTTAGCATGCAGTTCTTCAGAAGACGTTATTCTTAAAGAAAAGAAAATCATTTAAATAAATATCATAGAGTTTTCTTTATTTAGAGCCAGCATTGGTCTTTGTGTACAAAATGGCTAAATTAAATATACGTGCATGTATGCATTTAAGACCAACATTATTGTAATTTCATGCGAAAAATGAAGACATTTACTACATAAGGGTCTGTGTACAGATATAAAAAATGTAAGTTATTTAGTTAACACGCATAAATTTTTTATACGAATATTATTCTGCTGTTTTATCTTATCAATGTCTTAAAGGCAACACATTAAAGTTGATAATTAATAATTCTTTCTATGTTTTCAATATTCAAAGTTTACATTGATGTCAAACGTTAAACAAGGACGATTCGTTATATACCGATTAAGAAATTTTATTTCATTTATCTATGCACTTACAAATTTGTTTGAAAAAGAATTATGATTTAACACATAACGAGAATTTAGATTTATTCTAGACCGATAGAAAAGTATATATGATTTTTAAACGGTTAGGAAATTTTCTTTTTTAATCAGTAATGAAAAATTGAAATACAATTCTTTTTTTTCTTCTCTCATTGAACATCTTAAAATTAATGTAGCTGATTTTATCAATATTTTGTGATCTTATTGATAATTTAAAATTTTTTTTTTAAATCAAATCAATGGCCAACAATTATCACCTAGATTTAAACTGAGTTTGCGGAGACTAGGTGTATGTACATGCTTGACCACAGCCTATTGTTTCCCTTAGGTAGAAAATCCTCTCAAATAACATAGAATATACAAGAAATATACAGTCGCAGGTGTCTTCGCGACACGTGTCTCCACCTGTGGCACGTGAGAACAGGTGCCCGCGATTACAAGGGTCAGCGCAATGATCGAATTTTATCTGACCAGTTTACACTGATTTTTCAAAAATAAATGTTGTATTAAATCTTCTCTATTAATTCCAATCCACGTGTCTTAATGAGTTTTACCGAGACTAAAATGTTAAAAATCATTTAATTTGGGTTTACGGTCACAGAATGTTCAATTTTATTACACAGAATTACACAAACAGTTTTTAAAATTATTCTTTTGATACACGTTTCCAAAATGTCTATTATCGGGAAAATAGGTGTAAACCACGGCATACGTGTTTTCCATATCTGGGAAACATGTGGGAAACTACAGGTTGATTGCTTCCATATCGGGAATCTACGTGGAAACCACTACTGCAAGTTTCCGCGGTTTCCCATATTGGGAAACTTACGGGAAACCACAGATTGATTGTTTCCATATTAGGAATCTACGTGGAAACCACTACTGCATGTTTCCACGGTTTCCCATTTTGGGAAACTTACGGGAAACCACAGGTTGATTGTTTCCATATCGGGAATCTACGTGGAAACCACTATGTGGTTTCCATAAAATGGAAACTATATGGAAACTACTGATGTCACGATTCCCATATGTTTCCATCGGGTTTCCAAATTTGGGAAATCTGGCTTTTCATCCTGTGATGTCCATACAAGTTTGGTTTAAGTAAGACTTGGGAATGAAACTGCCCAGAAAACTTAACCCGTTTACTATTAATCAAGAAAACTTGTATGGATATTAAGAGCCCGGCCAAGCAAGTTTCTCTACTGGCTATTCCTGCTTCCTCTGTATCGTCCGAGAGGGTCTTCAGCCTTGGGGGACAAATTGTTTCTAAAAAAAAAAGATGCAGACTTAGCCACAGCAATGTGGATCTGTTTATTTTTTTTAAACAAAACCATCAAGTATTGGTAGATTATGTGCTTGCTTTACTACCTGTTGCAAAGTAACTTGTTCAATGTGTTGTACAATTCAACTGTTGATCTAGCCAAACATGTTTCTCTCTATTGCTTATTTATTTATACAACAAAAAGCTGACTTCAGAGTAAACTTGATATAGTTTTAACCGTTCACGGTAGCTCAGTCGGTAGAGCTCTCGCTCCGTGATCGGGAGGTCGCGAGTTCGAATTTCGGCCGCGACTGACCTTAGTCGATAAAAAATGGGTAGCAACTGTTCCTTCGTCATGCCCTCGGCACTTTGAAGTGAAAGTTGCGGGTCCTTCGGATGAGACCTTAAAAACCGAGGCCCCGTGTCACGGTAGGCGTTGGCACGATAAAGATCCCTCACTGCTCAATGGCCCTAATGCCGAGTGAAGGTCAAAATTTGAAGCCCTTCACCGGTGTATGATGACGTCTCTATATGAGTGAAAAATTCTCGAATGGGACGTAAAACGACATACAATCAATCAATGAATGATATAGTTTTATTCTTGGTTTGTTCTATCAATAATAAAAGATAGAAAGAAATTGAATTTTGTATTTAAATTTTTGAATTACCAATTAAATCGATCATTGATCGAAAAAGCTTCTCCAATCTTGACCGATTATCGATTATGAAATTTTTCCGATTATTCAACACGAATAACATCCAACTATACATCTGTAGATCAGTTTGAGGACAGTGTGACAAACATATTAATATACAAATAAATTTTAACATACAGTTACTGTACGTATGTTTGGGACATCCGTAACGCTGATCTGACAAATGAAAACGAAAGTACGTAAACGCTGATTGGACGAGGAGACGCGAACATGTGGAGATGATTGTTTTGTTTGTTTGTATGTTGTTAACGTCCCTCTCGAGAATTTTTCACTCATATGGAGACGCCACCACTTGCCGGTGGAGAGCTGCAAATTTTGGACCTATGCTCGGCACTCAGGGCTATTGAGCGGTGAGGGATCTTTTCCGTGCCAGCACCTGGAGATGTTTAACACAATATTACGATCTTGTTTATGATATTGGCGTCGAAGCAAAGATTTGTTCGCCTTCGATGTCATCCTAAAAACTCGAGAGGTCCCCTCAAGTGCTTATTTTCATTTCCCTCGTGTACCACAGAGTTCGGCATAAATGCGTCCATCGTACGCCCAGCAGCTGTCTAATTTTTCTCTTTTTACTGGTTGGCGAGTTTTTCCCACCAAGTTCGCCCCGTCTGGACGTAAGAGCTTCGTTATATAGATTGGATCGTTTTTATTGTCGGATTTTGGTTGTAGGATTTTTAAAATTTCTCGTTTCAATAAACTCTGGCTCTATCTCTATAGATATTAAAATTTACAATTATGTTTCTGGTTTTTCGACTAGGATCGTATCTGTCCACTCTGTGACCTTGACATATCTCTCGGTGTCATCTGTGAAGTTAGAGGGACAGATTTATGTTCTTGACAGAATGTCAAATAGTAATATCACGTCATCACTATAGAGTCAGCTAGCAAGCATTAAGGCAGCGATTACCATCATATCAACGTCCGCGTGCAACAGTTCCAACTGCAGATTAATGGTGTTGACTGTTTTTTGTTTGCCATCGCAAATGCCATACAGTTTTGCTACAGTTATTATCAGGAATCGACCTCCTTAAATTCGATAAATTATATTTACGACCTCATTTGTTGCATTGTCTAGAAAAGGAGTACTTCAATACACTCCCTAGGATAGAGATCAAGGCAGAGCTAAACCACAAGAAAGTAACTATTCTGGATGTGCATTTACAAATATAGGTTACCAAAGGCTGTGCAGATGATTGGATGTGACGCGCCGTTTAGCAGCTGTTCAGTCTGGAGATTTCATAATGTGCTGGTGTAGAAGATGACGATTGATTGATTGATTGTATGTTGTTTTACGTTTAATTCGAGACTTTTTCAATCATATAGAGACGTCCTGTGATTTTTATTTTATTAAACTACCAACCTTCCCTTTGAATTGGGAAAAAAATTAAAGACATTTTTCTCAAGATGGGAAAAATCATTTATAGAAAATTAGAATGATAAAAACTGCACACAGTAGTCAAACAAGCATTGATTGATTGATTGTATGTTGTTTTAGTCCAATTCGAGACTTTTTCAATCATATAGAGACGTCCTGTGATTTTTAGACGGTGGCTATTTCAGACCTGTTTACTCTTACGATTTCGCCGTATTTTGTGTCCATAATACGTCTCACGTTTTGCTATAATGAAATTACGGAAATAGGAAAATCCTTTCCTTTGGATCTTGGCAGCTAGTTTTCGTTATTATATATTGTGTTATAAACAATATAAGAAAAACTCATTTAATTTTTTCCATTGAAGTTTTGATTACATTTTCAAAAATTGGTTTTTGAGGTTTTTTCTTCATTAATGGATCTATGGATGTTTAAAAACTAAACAATGCAAACAGAAAATCTCTAAAATCATCAATATTAGTGCATAAGATTTTTAGCCGGGCTTTGCTGAAAGCAAAGTCCTGACTGTAGGCATCGTGATCGACTGCCTTACTATAAATAGCACATGTTCAGAAAAGTAAACAAAAAGCCTAACAGCGTCAAAGCAGACGCTTCCGATAAACAAAATAGTCACATTGAAAGACGATACTTAAACAAATTTTTTTACATCTCAATCTACGGAATTGTTAATTGATCAATATTTTTGTTTGAGAATTAAATTGAAAGAGGAATTAGATATTTACTTTATTATTATCGTGATATGACAATTTGTGCACATACGCTACTGAATGCATATTTTAAGCGAAATATTTTCAATAAGCGCGGGCTTTTCGACAGGTTGCTATATTTCATATCGTTTTCGTCGATGTTATGTGAGTGGTTATATTCTCTGTTTTGTCTTTCAGCAAATAAATAGATAAGTAAATTGGAGTTTAAAGAATTAATTAATGTGCGTTATGCCTGAATTAGGTCGCCTGACAATTGTACATGGTGTATCTGGTGTATCTAGTCGGCGATAAAAGTAGTGTTTGTTTGAAACTTTAAGAATATCTCTAAAAATATGTGCATTTCTTTAACTATGAATTACATAAATTATTAAACCAATATGAATTTAATTTTTTTTTAATTAAATTCTAATTCAAATCTATCTAAAGAAAAATCAGCAAACCATATAGTTCAACATTCTTTTTAAAAAAAAAGTTTGGCAATTGACAGACAAACATTTTTTGTAAAAAATTAATTGTTTTCTTAAAAGTTAAAATTAGTTACCTTAAATGTTTAAATTAGTGACATTAAATAAAACAAATGACTTATATATTCCCCTCACTAGCCATATGTTATTGGTAGAATTAAAAAAAATTGTATGACATTTTTTGTTCGTTTACTGATATTATAGTATAATTAGTCTGACCTATATTTATTTACGTCCGTGATGCATGTATAAACAGTAAGCCCACTGACAATGTCGTGATATCTGTAATTATTTTTTTAAGATCAGTATAGCATTAAGGTGTCTTGAATGGCAAGAAATTTAATGTAATAATGAATTTTAAAAACATCGGTGGTCATTTATCAGATGTAATTTGGTACGATACCGTGTTAATTCCTGTTGATATTTTCAGGCTTTATCTTGTGAAAACGGCTTAACAGGACACAATTCATTAAATTTTTCCTTTCAAAATAATTGCAAAAAGATGATGATTTTATGATTATATTAACGGCACAAAATAACAGCGAACACCGACTACTTGCAGCAAACAAGTGCGCCGCCATTACGAATTCGTAAAACAAAGAGACAGTTACGGATACTCGTAATTTTCTGAAAAAAAAAAATGTGTAGGAGGTCAGTCGGGTATAACCAGAAACAATTTTTTTTTTAGCCTAATGATGTATGTATGTAAATATTCATGAAGATTAATCTTACAGTTGTAATACTGGTAATGCTGAAATGATTTCAATATATTACTACTCAAATAAAAAAAGTTAAAATTTGAATGCGTTTAAAGAAAAGGGTTTGAAAATACGGTATTACTTCGATAACCCTGAATGCAATGAAAATAACTTTCTCCTTTCTAATAAATAATTTCGAACAAAAATCCTTATGATGGTTAAGATCTTGTGTTTGTTTGTATGTTGTTTAACGTCCCTCTCGAGAATGTTTTTCACTCATATGGAGACACTACCACTTGCCGGTGGAGAGCTCCAAATTTTGTTCTATACTCGGCACTTACGGCCAGTGAGCAGTGAGGGATCTTTTTCGTCCAAGCACCTATTGCGACACGGGCCCTCGGCTTATACGGTCTCAACGGAAGGACCGGTCTCCACGTCCCACAGTGGGGATTCGAACCCGCGACGTAAGGATTAACTCCTTACTTCGCGACTCTAGAGCAGACGCTCTTACCACTGCGCCACGCGGGCGACTAAGATCTTGTGTAAAGGTGATATAAATGAAGTTCAAAACTATTTGTTTTCTTTCATAATATGAAATAAACAATGCGATTCCATTTGGTTAATATTTTAATTTAATAGTATTAATTTAAATGACTGGGATAAAGATTTATATTCTGTGAAGCATGGAATATAAATAAATAAAAATGTAAACTTTATGATAGAAATTTCATGTGAATATGTTTATAATATATAAATTATTTATACCCATTTAACAATCAATTTAGCGTCGAAAATTTTTATGCTTACAAATTCAGATCAAATTTTTAGTGAAAAGTCAATGGTATGTTTTGAATGTGAAAATTTTGTTCGAGACTTCTCACCTTTGATTCATCTCGCATGTGCTCCCAAAGCGCTTTACAGTATACTGAGCGTGCATTCCAAAAAAAAAGTCTTAAAACACATACAAGCTCTCAAGGGTGCTGGGAAATAAAAATTGTTTATGTTAATATATAATTAAAAGAAAACAACATATAACAATGTTCATTAGTCTTTATCTAAGTACAACAGATTATAATTTTTCAGAAAAAAGTTGGTTAGTCTTTGCTTCAAAACTTCCTGTTCAGAATGAAGAGCCATCTATGTACGAGCCATAAAGACCTGAATACATCATGATTTTCTCAGGCAATGACCATTATGGCCGAAACTGGAACTAGAACTAGACTCATATTCATGTCATAAAGATTTGATAATTATAATTTTCGTGCAGCTGGTTTCCTAGAGGACCAAAAATAAAGAATATTTCTTTTCTGATTAATACAGGCATGTAGTATCATTATCAGAAAAAAGGAGAATTGTCCAAACCCGAAAATCCTATTCCGTTGGAGAAGGAGTAGGGGTGGGCTACAACTTACTTTCACATTTCGAATTTCATTAATTCATTACCAAATTACCGTACTTTTAATATGCTACAATGAAATGATAGGTACAATCTAATTAAAATTAGACTATCCATTTTGCTTTTAGTAAATCTGTTCGTCGCTCGTGATAAATACCTGGTATATATTACGAAGAGTGAGTTGAAAGTTCCAATTTAAATTTGATTGCGAAGAGTCAATCAACCTTTCAATGTACATTGTCCATTGTAAAAGTTTATGTTTGAAAAATGGTGACACCCCTAGCTCCTCCGATACTATATATGTGCCTGTATGAATCAGCAAAACCACTCAAAGTGCACTGTTACCATGCATAACCATTGCGCGCTTAATGTTTAGAAAGGTATAAATGTATTTTCATTAAAAATATCACCAAGTCCTATCCTGGTGTCTTAACGTTGGTTCTGGACCGTAAATTTTAATTATTGGTAGATGGGTTATTGTTAATTATAATCATACAAACTCTACCTGTTAAATATCAATGGTCAGAAAGAAAGATTTTCAAATATGTACTAATTTAGGATTAGACAATACACTCGAACACATTAAAGCCCGGCTTTCAGTACTTTGATGAAAAAGAAAGTAGTCAAATTTAAATCATCTTTCTAGAAAACATCTTTTCATTAGAAATGTCCAAAAAAAAAAACATATGTCATAAAGGAATTAAGAGACAAAATGAGGATGCTTACTGAAAATATTGTGACTTTTTAGAAAACATAAAAATGACGATAAATTGAAAACTACTCGTGTTGTTCAAAGTTTTAAAATTCCTGTCTTAAAAAAAAATAATTGATTCAAAATTACTCAAACTTTTATGTTGATAAAATTGTTTGGTTATGTAGTTTTCATTTTTGCAAAAAATTCTTTCGTTTACACTGTTTAACTTTGTATTGAAACCACAAAATCGGGACATGTTTGCTGAAACACCCTGTACCTTGGTTGAGTTTTTGTTAATATAATAAAGGGAAAACATAAATTTTCAGCTGAAGCTGTGTCCATGTCCCTTTAGTGTCTTGACAATGTGTGCCGATAAGCTTATTGGTTTCGGCACACATTGTCAATCCTGGTGATCACCCTAGAATACCAGGCTTGGGTATCACCCCATAATCCCTTCTTTACTCCTTCCTCAAAGATGGTTTCTTTAATTGAGGTTGTTCTCCGGAAATCATTTTCCTTGTATTTATTCAAAATAAAAGCATTCCCTCTTTGGCAGGAACTGCAATTAAATCTCGGAATTTTCCTTGGTGCAGATTTGGATGTCGATGTGGCTTGACCATATTCACACGATGGACCACTTCCACTTCGATCCATGTTTTCTTGTGATCGGGATGGACCAGCTTCATTTGTGGGATCGCTTCTATCCATATTTTCTAGTGTTGGGATGGAACAGCATCAGGGTTAGGTCCACTTTTATCCATCTATTGTACTGCGTTCTTTTTATCAGAGCTTTCATGGATTGTACCATCATCAACAACAGAAATAATGTTAATGTTGGCTGGATGCACAAGTGCAACATTACATTCGGCCACATACTGATTCACGCATACTCTTGTTCTCTGTTCAGACATTTCCAAATCAGATTTTACTCTCTTTAAAAACCCTTCCTGAAAGTTACTAAATTCATCCTGTGATAAGGTTCTCAATTCTTTCTTCATCTCCCGAACTTTTTCTTCAGCAACTTCCTTCACTGCTTTTCTTATTTCCGTCTTGAAAGCGTCCATCTCCTCCTGCACTATATTTCTTGTCTTCTTTGCCAAGGTTTGTCTCATCCGGCTCATTTCTCGTTGCAAAATGCTGTCCAAGGCAGACGCTGTCACAAATTCTGCAAGAATAGAGTGAAAAGACTATAAAACAATTAGAAACATATTTATGCTGCTGATTCGAAGTGGCTTTTATATTGCAAGTTAGAAAATACTTTGTGATCAAAAAGCATATACACATTAAATATCCCAGATGCACATAAGTTGTTTGTTTTCTGTAAAATAAAATTTGAAGATTGACCTACCATCCTCAAATTCGGATTCGTCAACTGCTGCTTCGTATTCCATCCTTAGAATTGATAAAAATAAAAAGTGACATTGAAATCTTACGATAGGTATCACAGAAAGACTCTAATATTTGCGAAAATATCTATAAAGTACATTTAAAAACAGACTCTTAACACATGTAATAGGCCCTATAAATGCTACAATTAAAACAAAGGCATTTTCATGAAAAGATGTTGTGGAATCACTTTCTTCCTGTGTGTGCATGGAAAAGGGGGGGGGGGGAATTTCCTTGGCAAATTAAATTTTATTGGTTTCTTGGGAGAATATTTTCTGCATAATTCATTCATACTGACGATTTCAAGATGTAATATTCATCCCTAACATAACCCTACACCGATGATTCCACATGAGGAAAGCTAAACACATTCATCTCGACTTCACCCTATCCAAATCTTGATAATCATTCAGCAAAACCTATATTGCGAATCTTAACATAAAGTCATCATCAAATATAAAAAAAGTTTTCAGTCCTTTCAAAATAAACGGAAAATATGTTTAAAGACAAATCGCCTACATCTTGCGTTTTTCTCTCTGGTGGTCCTCTCTCTTCGTTTGAAAAGATTAATCTATGCTGTCACTATTCAAGATCAGTGAGTCAACTCTGTGATGAGGTATTTCACACTGCTGGAAGAAAAAAAAACGGAATAATATATCGCAAACTAAAATAAATAACACCCTGAAATTTCCTTGAGATTCTTTGCAAATTAGAAGACTTCATTTTAAAGTGATTTCCCAATAGAATGAAGACTTTCAAATCACTTAGGTAAAAATAATGTATTAATTAGGAACAATTGATTAGATTATATTACAAAATCAGGGAGCTCTCAAATCATGGCCTGCACCCAGCTTGGTGGAAACGCGGGAAGAGAGAGATAATTGGGCACCCGAGCCCGATCCAAATTACAATATAAAACACCCCCTAAATACACTACCCCCCCCCCCATTTTGTGGAGGAATGTCCCAATTCCGACAAGGTGGAGGCCATTTACAATACAATAGTATACCACACATTAACCAAAAGAATAGTTAAAATCCTGTGATTTACAATGCAAATTGATTACGTGAAAAAATATCCATAATAAATCTTTTTTAAAATAAACTGTCCAAATCATGGTTTGCTTAACAAACTTAAACAGTTCAACACAAATCCCAGTTCTTGCAGGCTATCTGCTTCTGGCGGTGTTCGCGAACGCGCCAGCATGGATCCTCCCTGGAGTCCAGAACACAGGACACCATCTCACACCTAGATGGACTAAAAAGGACACTGGACATCAACTTAAAGATAATGGCAATGAGCCACCTAATTAGCCCCGCTCAAAGAGCAAGGGGCATGAACCTTCTAATTAATCTGGTGGAACCAATTTCCCCAGCCCTGCACAGTGACATATTGTGGTTTTGAGCCTCTTTTGCCCCTGGCCTGCAGAGGCCTGGGGTCTGTTCAGCGGCTCTGACTTGTTCCTATAGCCCCAAGTTTGACCACCTCCATTTGAAGAAGTTGAGGACTCGGACTTGAATCTTTCTGGACACTCACGACGGAAATGCCCAGGCTGAAGGCATTTGAAGCATAGACCTGACCATCGTCGACGCTTGCGTGACCTGGGGAAAGAACCCCTATGCTTGCTTTGAGAGGTCTTTTGCTCATTACTGTGTACTGACTCATTATGAGAACTTAGCTTGGACTTCAGCAAGTTCTGGCCGATGCAGGTTTATGGGATATCCTGCATGGAGCTGGTCGGGGAGAACTAGACTGCTCTGCACCTGACAACCGACCGTCTAACGAGACAGAGCGCACCCCTATGTGAGGAGAGGTAAGGGCTTGGCGGCTTAGCTGATATCCAGATATCTGGTCTTAACCTATCTTTATTGTCATCTCCCTCGGGAGATGACACATTAAGTTTGAATCACCGGAAGTAAAGTCCTAGTGTAAGCTGCCATTGATAAGCTGGTGGTCTGGCAAAGGAGCTGACGATGACACTATTTCTAAATATAGAGATGTAAACAAAATTGACCAAAGTCTGTCTATTATTAATATGTTTTACGGTGTGACCGTTGGGGCGAGCGCAGTTGTACCATCAAAAACCTATACACAGTTTACACTTCTAACGTTGATGGATCAGCCTCTTCAAACGTCAAACCGCACGAGACACAGTCAAGACTTGACGTCACATGACGTCGGAATTTACGGAGACAGCCGAGCGTCTGGTTGAACGAGATTAAAGATCTTGTGCAATAATAAATGAAATACGTTGTAGAGTGGATGTAATTATTTTTTATTTCTTTTAAGCCCTCTGCAAAGAAAGAAAAGTAAACGTATCTCTCGGTAATGAATAATTATCCTTGGTCTTCTGAATGTTTTGTAAGAATTTCGCATGGAACCCTGGTAGCGAAGGAATTCTGGGAAAGTTGCCCCAGAAAATTTGCCTGACGTATGTACAGATTTCATTCCGAATTTTCTCGTTCTTACACGTTAGTCTATTGAGCTCGCTTCGCGAGCGGCGCTTCGCGCCGCTCGCTGCGCTCGCTATTAAACAAAATGGTGCATCTTAAAGTTAAGTAAAACTACACCAGGGTTCATTAAGAGACATAGAGGTAGGATCACTTGGGTGGTGGTGGATCTTCATTAACGGCTTATATATATACATAAACTTTGTATCTAGACTATTGCGTAAAACGGTCAGCGCGCGGGGATCAAAATACACAAAACATGGCATATTGAATGTATAAGCCAAGGCGTGGAACCAAGATTTACTGACGAAAGAAAACAGTGAAAAAATTTACTAGTAAATAACAACTTACATTAAATGCATATATACAATGGCAAAAACTTTACTTTTATGTGCACTTTAGTCAATCGATAATTACTGCCGTATATATGAAAAATAAAACAGAACTTATTCAAAGAAAAAATAAATTTCGAAGAAAAGAAATTTTACCTATAAAAGCACAATTTAGGTAGAAACATAAATGTCTCTGATTTAAGTAACTCAGTGCTGCAGTCATTTGAATAAAGATCATAAAGAATCATTATGAGTATTTTCTCGGATGTGTGCACTATATTCTTTTTTATTTAAATTTACCCCTGTAGAAAAGTTTTAGGAAAAGATACAGTTTCCTTTACCTGGCTCAGATTTTAAGAATTAATAAACAAAGCAACTGTTATCATTTTCTTTATGCAATTCTAATTTGCGTTTTTTGCTGCCGTAGAAGGCGGCTAAGAACTAAAGTCAAAGGAACGTTAAGTTTTTATCCATCTTCTTTCGGAACAATTGTTAATGCTATCGATGGTGTATCTGAGCTATAAAATAAAAATACGAGATTGAGTGTAGCTTAACATGATATATGTTTTTTACGTTGAAATTAAATTTTTCACCGATTTTGAACTTGAATAACTTCATGTTTCAAGAGTTAGATTGATTAAAAAAAAATTAAACTGTGTCTGTTAATTAAATGCAGAATCGGTAAATAAATCGGTTATTGTTTTTAATTTCTAATATCTTTGAAACGTGATTGATTTAAATTGTGTAATTTACAGGAAAGTCCTAATTTTATATAAAGTAATAAAACAAATAGATTTTTTTTTTACTTAGGTAGTCTGAACTTATAAAAAAAACAAATACGCCATATATGACTTTAAATAATTCTTACGACTATTTCTCAGTGGTTAGAATTTTTTTTGCAGACATTATACAAAATATATTTAAAATGAAAAAAGCATATTTACAACTGGTAAAATAATACAGACACGGAGCTTCAGGAGGGCCGCCCCCTTCCATTTTTTCCCCCAAACATTGAAAAGGCGCACCCTTGTCCCCTCTTCCACCATTTGTTGTAGTATGGTACGTCAAATCACCCCATGAGAATGTATTATGATATAAAATATTTTTGTCGGAAAAGTTGTAATCCCTCCTTCCAAGAAATGAAAATGTTGAGTTTGAATAGCCCCTTTTTCTCCTTGTCAAAGATTGTTCAGATAAATCGTCGATTTTTTTTCTGTCCTCCACCCCCCCCCCCCCCACATTTTTTCAAAAGCGATACTACTGCCTGTAATATAAGCTGAGAAAATAATATAACATTCCACTTTTTATTCTGTGACATTAATGAAGCCAAAGAGATGACATTTCAGGCTTTCTGGAAAGCGAAACTTGTTATTCATGCGTTTTGTTACATCCTGATTACATCATAACATAAATAATACTTGTACGAATTAGTTCATCTGTTAAGACCGAGATTTTCCTATTGCGTCTGGTGTTACTGTTATGAACACTTACCTCAATAGTATGGTATAATGGTAATACCACAGACAGCATTGAGAGCTGGAACCCCTTTAATTTTTTTGTCGGTTCAGGGCTGTTACCCTGTTCGTATCCGCATTCTGAGGTATCCAAGGGGTGCAAGCACAGCGTATATGTTAATAATCCTATATAAAATGAAACTATCTTTATGGTAATTTAATAAGATTTTTGTTAAAACACAGTAGAGATTAGATGGCATGAAGAAACGAAGCCACGTGGAGATATTCACACAAGAACAAATTCTCATTTTAAGAAGTTATTCAAAGAAATCGCTGAAATTGGCCTCAAATATATAAGAAATTAAAACCGCTGTAAAGTAAAATTTACCAGCCAAGGTTCAGCTTTTGTACGCAGAGAAATCTTACGAGAAATTGAAAGAAGAATGGAGTGGCGCAGTGGTTAGAGCGTCTGCTCTAGAGTCGCGGAGTAAGGAGTTGATCCTTACGTCGCGGGTTCGAATCCCACTGTGGGACGTGGAGACCGGTCCTTCGGATGAGACCGTATAAACCGAGGTCCCGTGCCTCACTAGGCGCTTGCACAAAAAAGATCCCTCACTCCTCAATGGCCCTAAGTGCCGAGTATAGGTCAAAATATGTAGCCCTCCACCGGCAAGTGGTGGCGTCTCCATATGAGTGGAAAATTCTTAAGAGGGACGTTAAACAACAAATAAACAAAAAAAAAAAGAATAATGGCGGATCAGGTTCAGAAACTCACAATCAGAAGATTGGGGGGGGGGGGGTAATTGAAAATGAAGAATTAAAACCTCCAGAAAAGAAAATGCATCCAGATACAGCACGAAACAACACCCCAATGAATGAAAAGGAAAGGTAAGTACATGTTTTTGTAATGTCATATAAATATTATGTTTACATAGTCGTCAGAACCGGGGGTAAGGTAGGGGCGGGGCTTGAACCCTCCCATTTTTTTATATAAAGATAAACATTAATATAGGCATTGAAATTGGGGCTTAATGTTTTTTGTATTCCATTTACAGGCAAGAAAGAAAGAACAGATTGTATAGAAACCAATGAACTGTTATTCATTCTCACTATCTCTCATTAAAGATCAGTACTTCAAAATAAGATTAAAGTTGGTCAACGAAAGGAAAACAATGAGAATAAAGGTCAATGAAAAGTTGAAAGAGGAGATGTGCTTCCTAGGTGACGTCCAAGGTGTTCTTTCTACATGTAAATGTATTGATGAAATATTTTGTGGTTTGGTATGCTGGGTAGGATTCTGTGGTAGTATTTGTTGTGGCAACATTTGTTGCATTGACTTTTGTACCAAGGAGATTTTAGGAGGCATTGAATGATGTGTTGACATCTGTTGAGGTTAGATGTCCTGAGTTGGATGTGAAAGGGAAATCTGTTGTGTTGACATCTGGTGTTCAAACTATGGCACCAATATTGAATGATGTGTTGGCATCTGTTAAGGTTAAATGTCCTGAGTTGGTTGTGAAAGGGAAATCTGTTGTGTTGGCATCTGGTTTCAAACGATGGCACCGATATTTGTTCAGTCCAAGGATCACAATCATGTTTTCTAAAGGCTTGCAGATATTGAGCTGATTTTTGGTATGTGACTTTACCTTGATGAGTTTTTTATCAAGCTTGCATTTCGTTCCACTTCATGGATTTTTTTAAACGGAATTATGGCATTTTTAATATTTAACGAGAACCAGATTACACATGCCGGATGCTTGTTAATACAAGATGCTTAGAAAGATATACCTATTTAATTATGACGTTTGCCTTAAGGAGACCATACTTGGGATTGTTTTAAAATACAAAGAGTTCAGTTACAAATGGGGCACCTAAGGGGAATACGTCATCAGCTGCATGGTCATGTACAGATCTAGAGCACTTTCATTTTTGTTCTGTCTTACTTTTAATAATATAAGTAATGGATATATGCCGAATACAGTTCAGTATGAAAAAATATGAGACTGTTTGAAGCCCGTTAAAAATATCAACGGGCCTCAATCTGTCTGATATTTTTTCATACAGAATTGTATGAAGCATATATCGTACTTAAAACATTGCCCTCTAAATGACACTTTGATTTACCTGTGACAAGTCCAATATTTTAACAAAGAACAAAAATGTTAATGGCCACTGAAGCAAATTCTTTCAAGAATGCATGCTTGAATAAAAAACTACTCGGTATTTTTTAATCAGCTACACAATTAAGGGTATTTTACTAATATAATTGTTTGCAAGAGGGACTGAATATCCTTTAGTGTATGCATAGAATTTAAAGCAGTGCATTGGATTATGATACAGGCCGTCCGGTGAATGGAAAGGAAAACACCGACTGGAACTTTGATTTGAACTAGAAATAAAACAGAAAATAAAGCTGATGCTGAAAGTATATCAATTTCTAATTACTTTCATTAAGAATAATTTTACAGGCCTGTAGCAACGGTTTTAAAAGTGGAGGGGCCTCCAGAAAATATTCTGACAAGCAACCAAAAAAAAACTGAACTGTTAAAACCCGAAATTTGCCAGTGCTTGACCTTACAGCAAACAAAAGTGGGTAGGGGGCAGTATCTATATGAAGATTTATAATAGAAAAAAAAATACATAGGCCTGCTTTATAAAGGATTGCATGTGTAATTTGACTGATATTTTTAACACCCAAAGGGTTAACATCTGTATTGATAGCCAATGAGAATTTAGATCATCAAACGTATACATTTACCCGTAGGATCTGGTGGAAGCAACACGTGCTGTTATCTTAAAACGTTCGTAAATTTAAACAAATAATATGGGGGATAAGGCAGTATACAAATGTATACTTGAAACAATAATAATTGCATAATATTTAAAATACAAGGCATAAATGTATATAACAAAATTCATTCCTGCTACACTCTCCCCTTCTTAAGATATAAATGATAGTATCATTTATTTCAAAATAATATAAATTATAGCAGGAATTAAAAAAAAATAAGGAAGAAATTATCTTTTAACTTCTCAATATTAATGTAAAAATGAAAACAGATATCTAGCATTTAAACATGTTAAATTTATAATTTTTCCACTGTCTTTTTGGAAGTTGGCCCATAGAGTCTGTTCGTAACCACAAAAGTGTCTTCTCCATGGATGACCACCTCCTGGTCCCTTGCGTTTGTCGCTTCCGGGCCTCAGGGATCTGCTTGATTGGCGTAAGCCCCTTCCCTGGATTTTCATATTTGAGATTTCTCACCGTTTTGCTGATCACTCGATTATCCAGACCTAGATGCCGCTTTGTCTGGTGTCGCGAAACTTAATTCCTCCTCTTAGCAGCATAATTACAATTCCCGCACTGGAACAAGATAATCTCCTTTGAGTGTTTCTCCATCAAATGATGTCTACACTTGGGAAAACTTCCTAAAAATGTCCCACATCCCTCAGCAGGGCACGTCATGCCTCCCTCAATCCACTGCGGTCGTAAATCGTAGTCCAATAAAGCCATCTCCTCCTCGCTTACCAGAATGTCTTGTACATCCATGAAGGCTATCTATCAAATTACGCGGGGTGATAAAAAAGTTCGCGAACTATCTCTATATTTAAAAAAAAAACCATAATACAGATCAGAATGGAATTTGGCACACATAGTCATACACATGTTCTATAAATAGCAGATGTTAAATAATGATTTGCTCCGAGTTTGTGACGTCACAATGAAAACCAGAAGTCTCTGATGAGACTGTAGCTCTACTGGTCTGTTTGTATAACAAAAGAAAAGTAGCACTTGGATTTGAAACATTGCAACATGCAACAATAAAATATAATTATGTATCTTAATGTAGTCTACTTTTGTGACAAGTTATATTGAAATCAAATGAAAACTAGGAGTAGTAGCGTTTTGAAAGTATTTCACGGAAATTTCTATTTTTAGTACCGGTAACCATGACAAAATTACTCACCCAAATAAAAAAAAAAAACAGAAATACATATTATGTATCGTAGTGTATTCTAACTGTGTGCCGAATTAGATTGAAATCAGACCAAAATTGTAGGAGGAGTAGCGTTTTAAAGGAATTTCACAGAAATTTCTATTTTAAGTAACCATGGCAACACTGTTCATCGAATTCAAAAACCAATGCAATAAATTATGTATCTTAGTATAGTCTTCTTGTATGCCTAATTATATTAGAAGCAGACTAAAACTGTAGCAGGAGTAGTGTTTTAAAGGAATTTCACAGAAATTTCTATTTTTAGTAACCGTGGCAACACCGTCCATCGAAATCAAAAACCAATGCACTAAATTATGTATCTTAGTGTAGTTTACTTGTGTGCCAAGTTATATTGAAATCGGACCAAAACTGTAGGAGGAGTAGCGTTTTAAAGGAATTTCACAGAAATTTCTATTTTTGGTAACCATGGCAACACCGTCCATCGAAATAAAAAACCGATGCACTAAATTATGTATCTTAGTGTAGTCTACTTGTGTGCCAAGTTATATTGAAATCAGACCAAAACTGTAGGAGGAGTAGCGTTTTAAAGGAATTTCACAGAAATTTCTATTTTTAGTAACCATGGCAACACCGTCCATCGAAATCAAAAACCGATGCACTAAATTATGTATCTTAGTGTAGTTTACTTGTGTGCCAAGTTATATTGAAATCGGACCAAAACTGTAGGAGGAGTAGCGTTTTGAAAAATTGTTTACAGACAGACGGACGGACGACGGACACCTTACTATCGCATAAGCTCTTCTGGTCTCTGACCAGTAGAGCTAATGACGTCAGTATGTAGGTCACCTGTGACAAAAAATGGTTGATGGCTGTAAGGTTTAACGTATATCTCGGAAATTCCTTTGGAGTGGAATATAATTTGCACAAGGTTTATGAAGACAGAAAAATTACCAGAAGTTTAATCGTTAATTGGATTAATGGCTTAGTGAAGGCAGGGAGTTGGTTTAAAATGATGTTTGCTCTGTTGCCCAGCGAAAGCAACCCGGTAAAAAGATCGTGTCCATAGTTGAGCAATTTCTTTTGAAAGATCGAAAAGTTACAGTAAGAAAAATACTTGAATATCTAAATAATTATAATTAAATAATTATAATAATTATGAAATCCCAAAAAATCGTTTACTTTAGACTCTAAACGTATGTGATATGAAAAAAAGAAGGCCCCCATACTTTTTCCACATTGAATAAACTACGCTCCCGAGTTTTGACTGCGTTTGCCGCCGCCATTTTCTTCACCAATATGCGAAATACGCATGCGTATTTTTTCTTAATGTGTTCAAATTTAAGGTCATATGCATATCATTTGCATTACTGTCTGGAAGCAAGAATTACCGATGAACGATAGAAATGTACTTCCTCTAGTGAAGATCACATGCTGCTCTTGTAAGATGTATTATTTGCATTAAAATAATTGATAAGCATTGATAACAGGTAAAAAATTGAATGAAGGAAATTAGGTTTATTATACCCCCGCTCTGAAGGAAAGGGGATATACTATTTTACCATTGTGTGCCTGTCCGTCCGTCTGTCTTGTCTGTTCGTAAAATTTTGGTCGCAGTTTTCTCAGCAACTACTCATCGCAGATCCATGAAATTTTAGCACACTGTTTGTTTAGTTGTGGGATATCGGGTCTGTTAAGGAAGCATACAAATCATTTATCGGGAAATTAAAATTGATTGATTAATAGTATGTTGTTTTACGTCCCATTCGAGAATTTTTCACTCATATAAGAGACGTCACCATATACCGGTGAAGGGCTTCAAATTTTGACCTTTACTCGGCACTTAGGGCCATTAAGCAGTGAGGGTTCTTTATCGTGCCAACGTCTGCAGGCCTCGGTTTTTAGGTCTCATCCGAAGGACCCGCAACTTTCACATTTAAGTGCCGAGCCTATTTTTATCGTCTTAGAGATTCGAAATCACGACCTCCCGATCACGGAGCGAGCGCTCTACCGACTGAGCTACTGTGAACGGTTGGGAAATTAGGACTCTTTTAAGAAAATTAAGTTTGATAATTGATCAAAGTCGCCGAAAAAAGTAAACTATTATTAACTTTCGCATTATGACAACAGAGTGTCCGATGCAAAGAAGTGCATCGCCATGACGTCATCACCTGACTGCTATTTAAAGGATTGATTGATTGATTGATTAGGGTTTAACGCCGAGTCAGCAATAACTCAGCCATATTTCGGCGGAACATTAGTTCTATAAGACCGGTTTTGAAAGTTTTGGTTTCTCTGGCGGCCCCAGTGAGCCTACTCTTTTTCCGAAAAACCAGAGAAACGATCTTTTGCGTGCCAAGGGGGTTGCAATCCTTGACACGGGGCACCATTTAAGGTCCCATCCGATTGACTTAAAATTTTAAAAATATTTTAAAAGTTTAAAATAAAACTCTCTCTGTGTTTATCAAAAAATTAATAATATTGTGTACCTTTAGATTTTACTGTAAAAATCAGTTTCATATAAATAATCTAAAATTTTATTAACATTTGTAAACAGTTCACGCATCGTTCGTACATTATTCAAAAGTCTACTTCGAATAGGCGAAAAATCAAAACATTCTAAAAGAATATGATTTATAGTAAGCGGACAGTCACAGGATATACATTCTGGCTGAAGTTCTCGATTTAATAAATATGCATGCGTTATTTTAGAATGACCTATACGTATTCTTGAAATAATCACTTCGTCCTGACGTTTCAGGCCGAAGTTAGATGATATGTTAACTTTGTTTTCTATTGCATATAGTTTACTTGTATCACAAAATTCCCAATATATCTGCCGAAGAGAATTTACATAAAGTTTCACAATATATTTTAGGTCAGTATAAGGAATTTTAAAAACGGTAATTTCGTATTGAAGTGCCAATTTTGCAGCACTATCAGCCTTAGTGTTTCCAATGATGCCAATATGACTTGGAATCCAACAAAAGTCAGCTACTTTACCTTGTTAAGTGAAATGATAGAACTCAACTGATATATCTAAAATGTATGGTTGATCGATATTAAAGCGAGTCCGAAAATATTGTAAAAGAGTTGTCATTAGAAGATTAAATATATTCAAATGCAAGCTGTATGGCTTTTGCCTCTGCTGTAAATATTGTAGCTTCATTTGGAAGCCTTAAAGAAAAAAACATTTTTATTCACTGCAGCCGCTGCTACTTTATTTTTGTCTTTAGAACCATCTGTATAAAACTCGACTGTAGAATTTTTAGATTGTTTTATTTCGGCTAATTTCTGTTTAAAAACAAGAGAATTGGCTTCTGATTTCTTAAATTCAGTTAAAGATGTGTCTACATTTGGTTTAGTTAATTTCCATGGCGGTATTTCAGAGAAACTTGTAGGTTTTATAATGTCCAAATGTAAGTCAGAATCCCTGATATGTTTTCTAGATCTTACACCAATAGGTTTTATACATGTGATACTTTTATCTTATAAGTTTTCGTAATGCGGATGAAAAACACAATCGTAAGCAGGATTATTAATATTTGCCTTCAATTTGAGAATATACTGTAAGGTAAATTTGATTCTTCTTAAGTCCAGCGGTGGCTCATTTGCTTCAACGTATAAACTATATACAGGAGAAGTTCGAAAAGCTCCTAAGCACAGTCGAAGGCCTTGATGATGGACTGCGTCAAGAGCTTTCATGTATGAAGTTCTTGCCGAACCATATACAATGCAACCATACATAGTCTTATTTAGATCTAACTAAAGAACGATAGAGTTTTGAAAGAGTATTTTTATCCGCCCCCCATTTTGTATTTGCAGTAACTTTTAATACATCTAATGCCTTTGTACATTTTTCTTTAAGCATTTTAATATGCGAGATAAAAGAGAGTTTACTGTCAAAGATAATACCTAAAAATTTTATCTCTCTTACTACTTTTATAGGGATTCCATCTAGAAGCAAATGTGGTTCATCATGTGCTTTCCGTTTAGAGCAGAAATGCACGCAAGCGGTTTTACTCTTTGGGAACTTAAATCCATTTCTATCAGCCCAATTTTGAATTTTGTTTAGACAAAGCTGTAATTTTCGCTCAATATAATTCATACTTTTGGATTTAAAACAAAGAACAAAATCATCGACATATAGACTTCCATGCATATCATTTTTAAGCACTTCTGCTATACTGTTAATTTTTATGCTAAATAATGTGACAGATAAAATACTTCCTTGTGGCACACCCATTTCCTGTTCAAAATTGTCCGAATATGTAGACCCCAAGCGTACTTTAAAATGTCTATCATTCAAAAACTTCTTTATAAAATTGGGCAAGTGTCCTTTAAGGCCCATACTGTAGAGATCTTTCAAAATGCCATATCTCCATGTGGTATCATATGCTTTTTCCAAGTCAAAAAATACAGATACGACATGCTCTTTTTTAATAAAGGCATCTCGAAAATACGTTTCCAGTCTTACTAACTGATCAATAGTACTTCGGTTTTTCCTAAAACCACATTGTATATTAGTTAAAATGTTATTGGTTTCAAGAAACCATATTAAGCGTTCATTGATCATCCTTTCCATGGTTTTACATAAGCAGCTTGTTAAAGCAATTGGTCGGTAATTATTAGGATCTGTGTGGTCCTTTACAGGTTTTGGAATAGGAATAATTGTGGCTTGCATCCAGGAAGGTGGAAAAAACCTCGTGCCCAGATAGAATTAAAAATTTGCAAGAGACATTCTTTACTGTTCGTAGGGAGATGTTTAATTATTTGATAATGTATTTGGTCCAGTCCTACCGCAGTATCATGAGATTTATCCAAAGACTTTTGCAGTTCATTTAAAGTAAATGGTTGATTATAACATTCCCGGTTTTCAGATGTAAAATCTGAGGTTTCCTTTTCTTGTGAATTTTTATAGGGAATAAATGTAGGGCTCATGTTCTTTGTGGAAGAATTTTTAAAAATTGTATCAGGTATTTCATTAGTTATTTCTGTTTTATCCGTAATAATTTTATTTCCAATATTAAGATGTTGATATCTTTGAGGACCCTTTCCTTTTATTTTTCTTATTGCGTTCCAAACCTTATTTATCAAAGTATGCGTATTAAGGCTGGAAACAAACTTTTTCCAAGATTTTCGTTTATTAAAATTTATAGTTCTACGAGCTTTTGCTCTAAATATGCTAAAATTGCTTAAATTCGTTGATGTTGGTAATCTATTAAATAGTTTTCTGCTTTTTTGCGAGCTTTAATAGCATCATTGCATTCTGTAAACCATGGTTTTTTAGTTTTAGTAGAATTTGCCGACGTTTTAGGTATACATTTATTTGCTTTGTTTAATAGTATTTCAGTAAATTTTTTAATAGGATCAGGATGGTTTTCAAACTTCAAATCCGAAAGATCTGGTAAGCACAAGTATTCAATTTTCATCCAATCAGTCTTGTTTAGTTTCCAGTTTTGAACATAACTATTTTCTGAAGGTTTGTTCACTTCAACGATAATAGGGAAATGATCACTCCCGCATAAATCGTCATGTACTGACCAGTTAAAATCCAAGAGTAAAGAAGGATCTACTAAAGTGATATCTATGGAAGAATATGAACCATGGCCCGGATGTAGGTAAGTGTTCGAGCCGTTATTAAGTATACAAAGATTATGTTGTGATACTGCATCATCTATTTTTTCCCTTTATCTGTGATTTTGTCACTACCCCATAGCGGATTATGGGCATTAAAGTCACCAACAATCAGAAATGGAGTAGGCAGTTGTATTAATTCTGTAAGTTCTAAACATTGTAACTGATAGTTCGGGGGGACATATACGGAACAAATGGTAATTGTTTTATCGAGAGAAAGGCGAACAGCTACTGCCTGAAGATTAGTTTTTAAAACAAGTTGGCTATGAATGTAATTATTATTGACTGCTATAGACTTACCACCCGATGCTCTTTCAGTCAGAGCATAATGGTTATACATACTATGGGTTTTGATACTTATCAGTTTCTTTCAAATGTGTTTCTTGTAGACATAAAGCTACCGGGTAATGGTCCTGAATTAGTAAAGATAATTCGTTAAAGTTGACTCTAAAACCTCGGCAATTCCATTGAATAAATGTAGGATGATTCATTTTTATTTGCTATGTGTAATGGGGGATATCCTCCCTTTATTTTTATTCGGTGATGTACTTCGGACTTGCGAGGAAGAATGACATGGTGTTACGTCCATTTCCTCGAAGACCCCAAATTTATTATGAAGAGCGACGGGATCTTGTGCCCCTTTGGGCAAACGATCGCTCGTCTGCTTTTGTACATTTTTAGAGGGAGATTTGTTTCGTCCCCCAGACGATTTTGATGAACCCGCAGCAGCGGGCTTTGATGTAGCTATACCTACAGATTTTGGAGCAGCCGCAGCTGCAGAAGCAGGTGTTGTAGTAGATTTAGATTTGTCATTAGATGACAAAGAAACCTTAGATGTTGTGGTCTGTTGAGAAATATCATTCTCACAGATCTGGGTAGACATATCATTCTTTGAGGATGCTTTTAACACTGTTGAATATGAGGGCAGATTAGGCTTAGGTACGCTATACATATTGACCAATTTTTTGCTTCTGGATACGGAATTCTTTTTTTTTCTGCTTTAACTTTTTGAATTTCCTTTTCTTTTTGCCATACAGGGCATTGTTTTAAAGAAGCCATGTGGTCTCCCTTGCAATTCTTACATTTAGGGTCTTTTTGACAGTCTTTGCCATCATGCCCCTCCTCACCACACCTGAAGCATGTATCAGCACTTTTGCAATTTGATTGTCCGTGTCCAAATCTCTGACACTTAAAACAGCGCAGTGGATTTGGAACAAACGTTTCAATTTTCATAATGTACAGGCCGGCTTTAATGTTTGTTGGAAGTGCAGGTGTACAGAAAGTCAACAGGTAAGTGTTCGTCGGTTCGATGTTGTCGTTACGCTTTTTCGTGAACCGTTTAACAGAAACCATGCCTTGAGATTCCAATTCACATTGGATTTCCTGTTTCGGAATGTCATCAAGGTCATGATCTCTGTCGAACAGAATACTTTTGCTTTGATTGAGCCCAGAGTGTATTTTACCGATTACAGGGATATCTGCTAGAGCAGTCAATGCCAAAAAAGATGTAGACTGTTGTTTTTTAGTTACTTCAATTAAAAGAGCTCCAGATTTTAACTTTTTAACAGATCCTTTCTGTATGAGAAAAGGCGACACTTTTGTAAGGGGCTTTGTTTGTTTTTCTGATAACTTTGCTTCAAGTGTGATGAAGCGGGGCCAGTGTTCCACAACTGAAGTAATCTGCTCATCGTTCATAGAGGATTCTAAACTGATGGGTAACAACGTTTTTTTGTAGTAGCCATGGTTTTATGAATAAAGTTGATATTTCTCATATTGCTCCCCGCCCGCCACGGAGCGCCAACAAGGGCGATGTCAAGTCAAACGGATATCCAGTAAGGATGACACCAAGTGGATACAAAGAAACTATACTCAGACATAATATGCCTGATTGACCCTAAGCCACCGATTGATATACATATATTAACATGGAAACGTCGGCGTATTGGAAATTTGTAAAAAAGGCAGATAATAACAAATATATTACAAATACATCAATACTATGGCATGCCAATAAAAACAGCTCGGCGTGACCAGCCGATTGATCAAGTCGGGCCAAACTTGACCTCCCGTCTAGATGAATATGGGGCCAAAGTGGAGTGTTGGTCATGTCAGGTGCGTTACACCCAGCACCTGCAGACCTCAGCCACCAGGATCCCCTCCCCACCAACATGGGTCGCAACCCACGGCCAACAGGTTGCCCCAATTAGTCGCCTTTTACGACATGCAAGGGGATGCCAGGGACCTATTCTTGTCACCCCGGGTCCCCAAGGGGGTATACAGTACTGTGCAGTTAGACTATAAACAGAAACTAACCTTTTCCACGGATTTCAAGATTTGATCAGCTACCTTCTGTCTTTATAAAGATTTTTCTGGTGTTGTTGTTGAGAGCCTTTTCGAACGCTGTAACTTAATTACGTTAATAGCGTGGCTTCGTGCTGCTGTGTGAAACGCATCAAAGGTTATAATCTTCTTGTAACAAGAATTACACATAAACACGCTAGAACAATCTATTTTTTCTCTGTGTAAGTCCAAAAACGACGTGATCTTTGTCAATGAAGCATGACGAGAACTCAACTTGTATCCATTTAGTGGAGAAAGACGACGTCTGATGTCCCCACACGATACGCATTGATGTGAGGACTCCATATTGTTTACCCTTGACTACTGAAAGTAGTCCGAACATGGCGTCGATACACATACGAGGTTATTTGTGGTTACGGAAATGGCCGAGTAGTTACGATTGTCGAAGTCCATGTCAATAAAAAGTGTTGTTGTTTTTTTTCGCGGAATATATCTACAGTAATCATGTCTCCGTTATCTGCACAAATTATGAGTGCCACTTCCATCATATTACCTTGGAACATTTTTGGTGGATATAGTGACAATTGTTCGGTGGGAGAATTTTACGAAGACTTGAAACATGAAAAATTGCATATAGCATTTTTCACTTTCCCAGAAAAATTGTTAAGTTCCCCTGTACTGTAGAGGTCGGGCGCTCGAAAACGGAATTATTTGATCGTGTAATGTCCTCACTGTGCTTATCTGAAATAGTGTCTCTATTCGGACAATGTATAAGATTTTCTTTGCAGTCAAACAAGGATGAAAACGTTGCATGGGTTCTATTGATGTCAACAATGAAGAGAAATCACGGACAGATGCATTTAAAGTACTATTGAATGCATCTAAGAATCCTACACTTCCGTCTCCACTAAATGAAGATAATAACAAACGCATAGTATACAATAAAGAATTACAGATATTAGAGAAATCTGGACTTGGATTCACAACGGAAAGCTTGGAGTCTGGCAAGTACTTTTTGAATGCTGTGACAAATAGCCTTTGGTACATTGATCCATTCAGTGATAGTTTCCATAGCAGGGTTCTTTTTATCCTCTGTTGTTTGAACACTTGGTTTTATTGACCTATCTAAATCAAAGCACAAAGAGCCAGGGATTGACAGATCAAATTTACTGGCACTTGCTCAACAACTTGACATTGTTCTAGAGCAAGCCTGGATAACTGGACGAATGTGGCACCCAAATAAACTGCAGTCAAAAGGCTTAGCAGAGATAATATACAAATATTCAGATTACTTGAAAAAATCTTTCGAAAAAAAACAATAACGAAAACAATTCACTGTCTTAATTTTCCTGAACGCACTTTGGATGATATGCAGTCATTAAAGTTAATTCAACCTAAATGCGGTGTGAAGCCCACATATTTTTCACGTTACAAATCATTGACTAGCCACTTAGACACTTTGAGAGTTAGAGCCAATGTGCGTTGATGAATATACCCTAGCTGACACTCGCAACAGAAGAAAAGTCAGACTGAAGAGGACCGTATATCGAAAAATCAAGAGGTGATTTAGAGAATTAAGAAAAACATGCCCTCTTACCACACTAGAGCGATGCGACGGGCTTTTATAGACATCATTTCCCCGACTTCCCTGATATGCTCCTTGAAGCTAATGCATGCAAGAAATGTGTACAAGACTCTGACAGGTGGTAACAGTGCTGCTTCACATCTAAAAGAAAAAGAATGAGTCCAACAAGCATTTTAATCTGCAAGATTTAGACTTTATTTAAGACTTGCGTGAGCAGAACAAGAGACAGCCTTCAAAATATCTTTTCTTTGAGAAAGCCAAAGATTACATTGAGTCTGTTGTTGAAGCTGCAGTGGATGATCGGCGACATAACATAGCATCGGCAATATCAATTCCAGATTTGCATAGACAAGTTGCATTAACTTGCCCACCTGATACACCTATTCCAAGTGAGCAGTGGTTACGATTTCATTTTCCCCGTTAGAATGCGACATCATACTCTTCATTACAGTACACAGGAAAATTACATGTGAAATTCCAAGTTCAAAATTGTCAGTTAAGAAAATAGCACATAGACATACATTATGCATCAGCCGCTTTTCCGTATTTGAAAGAACTGGCTGTGAAATTAAGAGAGTTTACAACATTTGTGTGTATGGATGATAAACATCATTGTAAAGTAGGGGAACCAAACCATCCAGTTGCAAAAGTGGACCGTAGTAAAAGAGTCATAGTTGGCCAAGAGAAGGTTTTTGCAGTGTCTGATCATGACTTTACCAAATTTAGTATAGTTCCAAGTGTGACTATGCTTCTTGATATACCAGAATCCATATATTGGTCATTTTACAGGGGCCAAGTTTATGTAGGAGTGAAAGACTTGGTATTGGAGCCATCTTCACCAATTCGACACAGAACTGAAGCAAGTAATGTCTTGGAACTTGAATTAAGACCAGAAACCTATACTTCTGATATACACAGATGGAGACCCGGACGACAGACTTACCTACTTGACTGTTCAGTTAAACCTCATTTGCTTTTTTCTCCATGGGAAATATGATATGCTTGTTGTTGTGCGAACTCCACCCATGAACTCTTGGAAAAATGCTCTTGAGAGAATAATGTCAATTCTGAATTTAGCCGTACAAAGTGTTGGTTTGATGCGAAAACAACAGTCAAAAGACTTCGAGAAAAAAATTAAAAGCATATCTACCATCTCTCAACTGAGAGACATTGCAAGCCAAAATCATGACACAAGCAAGAGATGATGTACTCCATAGAACCAGTCAAGGTATTTTTAGCTATATGTAAAAGTAGATGAAATGAAAATGCAATTAACATTGTTCCTTAATACATATTTAGAATATGTCTTTAAAGACAGAGCCTTGAATGTATTTTCTTTTGAACCTTAAAGGTACTCCTCACCAAGTTGTTTAAGCAACTTTACCTTAAAGAGATAGCACTTAAGTCCTTCTCAGCTGCATCAGCAGATGACATCAAAGAGTTGTTTGGAGAACCATGGGAGGATAACTTAAAAAAAAGCTGAAATCAACAAATGCTTAAAAGAGAGGTGCTGCCTTTTTTTTTTTTTTTTATCTTCAAATGCTTAAAATGTGGTAAAGTGTGCTAGTTTTTGTTTTGTTTCTGTACGCATTTCAGATGGGATGCAGTGTTGGTAATAATGATGAACATTCAAAATTTAATTGTCAGAGTTTATTCTGTAAAAGGGAAACGAGCAGTATTCGGTACTTAATGCACTTCCTTGATCAGCACCAATAGTTCTTTGCCACCATTTGATATAATGTTCTCTCATCTGGAGAGATATAAATACCCACAACAAGCAGAGGATGGAAAACTGGTTTGGAGAACAACAAAGAAAAAATGAGACTACATTATTATTGTATCAAAAAGAAATGTCTACCGAGACGTCACCCTTACTTTTGGTTAAGCCTTACAGATATAAGTGAAGTAGCACTTCAAGAAATTCACATGAATATGTTAAGACATGTTTTAGGATTTAAGATTTGAAGTTTTTCTTGAAATTGAAAACTGGTAGCATAAAGCGACATTTTACGGGCAGCAATTCTGAATTTTAGGACAATCTCCTATACTTCTTGTACATGTTGACGATAGTGTTAATTTCTCTGAGAAAGATGTGATCATCCATGGAGATTAAGAAGAAGATGAAACTAAGAAACTTGATTTAGGAGCTGACATTTTGATGTTATCCCAAAGTATAGGAAAGGATACAAACTATGGTGCAGTGAAGAAAATGTATTTTCTACCTACTGTGAAATCATGGTGGCAACAATGAAACCATCACCACAGCAACACCTGTACGGTGGGAAACCAACATTGGAATCATCAGGAATCTAGCTATGAAGGGAACAGGAGAGGGGGCATTGGTGGAGCCAGTCCCTCACAGAAGACAAAGGGATAACCAAAAGGTTAAACCATCAACACCGCTGCACCATTATCTGCATCTTGAGAGATGAGAATCAAATATCAAGAACTGATTGTTACTTCCATCTGCATGCAAAGCAATAGTTAGATCATTCATAGTTAACAAAAAATTTGAAGATATTAGCATTGCTTGAGATAATGCATCATACAAATTCATTTGACCAGATTCGTCATTTTGGGAACGAGTCCCTGTACCTATGATTCCGTAAATATATTTCAAAGTAAAGTCGTTATTTAAGTAATTCAACACTTTTGGCATTTGATTTTCACCTAAATATTGTAATGATTGTATTTCTTGAGAAATACTGGCATAAAGTTTGGTCCTATCGTGCAACATCTGATCTAATTGAAAACTTGTGAAATCTTACTTGGGACTCATAAATGTTAGCAAAGCAATGAGCGCTATTGCCGTACATTGTACTTCATTAAATGGTGCAAATATTTGACAACCTTGATGATAATTTGCTAAGACACTCCTTACCATTTTAGATGCGTTCCCTTCAACTGCCGATATGGAAAAGAAAGCAGCATTTTCACGTGGCGAAGTGTTCACGGTGCTGATACCCTTGATCTATGTCACGTGACGAAGCCGATAATTTTTTTTGGAGAAGATACTCCGAAATACAAAATGCAACATTATGGTTATTTTTTAAGCTCGCAGAATAATTAAGAACAAAAAGTGAATTTAAACTGAAGCATATACATTTTTTGACACCGTCTTTTTTTTTTAATGAATTACTAAAATTACTGGAATCTCATATTTATAACGAGTTGCTTTTATATCTTGCACACTCCTCCCCTGGAGAGCATTTATTGTTGTAAAAAGACAAGAGGCCCAAGGGTCTTAACGGTCACCTGAGTATAATACAATTTATAGGATCCATAGAGTATAAAATACACAGATAGATGAAGCTTTGTTGCCAAAAAGCAAGAGAAATAGGATGATCAGAATCAATGAAATAATTAGTCTAGTATTTAGTAACAACTCGTACATTAAATTCTAATCTATCCTTAATTAGCACTATCACCATGCAGACTATTAACAAACTATTAGTTCTTCTGTACTACTTTTAACCCCATATTGTGACCTCTCACATTGGTCTATCTTGGTCTTTGAAGAACATTTAATAAGTTATTATTGTCTCATTTCTATTTATTTATTATTTACATGTCTACATGATCATTAAAACTATGAAAGTACTCTTTGTATTATTCAATATTTTTTTTGCATAATTCTCTTATTCTATTATCTTCAAATACATTATTTACAGTGATTAATTTTCAAAAGTGAATGGCAAAAGGGAATAATCATTTGAATACAAATTAATAGAGCCATGGCTAGGACCAGAACACTTGACCAAATGATCCTGATAGTCAAAAATCTGGTAAAAATATCCTTGCTTATTAAAACTTTAATTCTGTTTGCATTCGATATGCAAAGGAGCAGAGAAGATTTTCAAAGAAATAATGCATTTTCACTACATATTCAACACACCCCTACCCTAACACTAAAACCCATGTCCCAGGGTCATCAAATTCATAAATTTGGTACAGGTTCCCTCATCATCATAACTATGCACTTAGTTGAAGATTTTCAAAGAATTAACACATTTTCACTTGATAAATAAACATAGCCCCCCCCCCCCGCCCCAGCAAAACACCAGAACCTGGAGACCACTTAAAAATGTGTAAGAAGCACAATTGTTCATGATAACTATGCACTTTGTTTTTCTGCTCAACACTAAGAAGCAGACAGGATTATATAACGGAATTAATGCATTTTCACTATATTATCAATAGAGCCCCACCCTTACATCAAAACATCTCACTTTGGGGACATAAAACTCACAATTCTGGAAGAAGCACTCTTGTTCATCATAACTACAGACTTTGTTTCTTTACTATAATCAGGAGCAGAAAAGAATATTTTCAAAGAAATTATGCTTTTTCACTATATAATCAATAGAGCCCCCCTCCCCAACCCCGAATTTCACAATTTTGGAAAAAGCATCCTTGTGCATCATAACCATGCACTTAGTTAATTTAAACAATATTCAGGAGCAGAGAAGAAAATTTTCAAAGAATTAATGCATTTTCACTATATAATCAATTGAGTCCCGCCCTTACACCAGAACCCCTGACCCAGGGCCTGGATATTCGCAATTTTGGAAAAGGCACCAATGCTTATAATAACCATGCACTTAGTTTGTTTAAATAATACCTAGGAGCAGAGAAAAAGATTTTCAAATATTTAATGCATTTTCACTATATACCCGGTAATCAATAGAGCCCCGCACTAACACCAAACCCCCTGACCAAGGGGCCATGAATTTCAATTTTGGAAAAGGCATCACTGCTTAGTTTGTTTAAATAATACCAAGTAGAAGAGAAGAAAACGTTCAAAGAAATAATGCACTTTCACTATAAGATCTATATAGCCCCATCCTAGCATCAGAACCCCTGACCCTATATTTATATATATGACCCCATAATTTCATAATTTTGGTAGAGGGCCTTGTGCTTATTACAATCAGGCCAACAGTTTGACTGCTTGATGTCCACGAGTAAAGAAGATTGATTGATTGAATATTGTTTTACGTCCCGTTCGAGAATTTTTCACTCATATAGAGACGTCACCATGTACCGGTGAAGGGCTTCAAATTTTGACCTTTACTCGCCACTCAGGGATATTGAGCAGTGAGGGATCTTTATCTTGCCAACGCTTGCCGAGACACGGGGCCTCGATTTTTAAGGTCTCATCGGAAGAACCCGCAACACTTTCACTTCAAAGCGCTGAGCGCATGGCGAAGGAACAGTTGCTACCCATTTTTTATCGACTTAAGTCAGTCGCGGCCGAGGTTCGAACTCACGACCTCCCGATCACGAAGCGAGCGCTCTACCGACTGAGATACCGTGAACGGTATGAGTAAAGAAGATTTTTAAAGATTGTATCAATTTTGGTGGTTTTAGCCCCGACGCTGGGCCCCCCCGGGGGGGGGGGGGGCAGGGACCATGAAATTCACAATTTTTGTTCCCATTCACCCAAAGATGCTATATGGCAAAATTGGTTGAGCGGTTCTAGAGAAGAAGTTGAAAATGTTAAAAAGTTAACGCACGACGGACGACAACAGACAAAAACGGATAGCAATAGGTCACCTGAGTGACTCAGGTGACCTAAAAACTAAAATAAATTCATAAATTTATATCAAATAAAAGTTGGTGAAAAAATATTTTTTTTTTCCCAAAAATCAAGTAAATCTGAATGTAGAACATTTTTGAAATAATTTAATTGGAACTTTTACAACTGTCATTCAATAAAATATTATTCTATTGAAATAAGAATAATAACGTCCCATTTCCCCATGTGCACTTTCTACCACAACCACAAATAGATCGGCCTGCGGCCGATAATAAAAAATTGTCACAAGGAAATACGTGAAATGTATGGTGTAATGGAACGAGTTATCTATTTTTGTAATTCTACATCTTGAGCAAGAGTTATTGTTCGTTATGTGAAAAAGGCGCAAAGAATGCACGCTTGTTTTTGTTGCATCATGTGATTGAGAACATTGTGTCTAAGAAAGTTAATCAAGTACCTTGTTGTCAGTGTATAATCATGTTACTTATTGTTTGTTAAAGTTACGCATATTGAAATGTGATGCCTACGAAAAGCTAACTTTTAAGGCCTGTATTCATAGTCATTTCAAATTTTCTCAGCCTCTGTTTTAATTTTATTTTAGTTTGTAACACTGAACCTAGCGACAAAAGTCAATTATTGAGTTTGTGCGCCTTAGTGTATGTTAGTGCTTATTAGTGTTTCTTGTTTGTTGTAGTTCTTACGGCGGTCTTATTGATGAAAGTAAAGTCCGTAAAGTAGCTGCCGAGTTTTGTAGTCATTACGTTGACAGCATAGTAAGAAAACAAGTCGACGATTTTCAAGATGCAAAATCTCGAAGATGTCCAAAACGAGGGAACAGTCAGTCTTACCACAGGGAAGAGAATTCGGATCCTCACAGAAAGAGGGCAGGAAAACCACAAAGAAAGATTGAGAGAACTTTAAAGGAAGTTAAACACTTATACTCCAAGAGTTACCAGACTACAGTGATGTGAGAATTCTTAACCAGAGTTAAAGGAGAACTGGGTCAGCGTTATCAAGATACTCAAAGGATTTTATGGACTTCTTGACAGAACAAACTCTGAGGAGACGCTAACAAAAGCATCAACAGAGCGTTTTATTAGAGAAACCGTGATTACAAGAACTACAGTCATATTCAGGAAACAATATCAAAGACTAAACGACTGCACCCTCAAACACCGGAAAATCCAGAATTTGCCATCTTACAACTAGAAACGAAACCTAGTGTAGATCCCAAAATTGAACCCCAGTCAATGATGATGATCCTACATCACTTAGTAAAGACATCCAAGGTAAAGGCTCCAGGATCAGCAGCGAATTCTCGACGTTCCAAACACAGTTTAAGCATTTTCAGGTCTTTGTCATCTTCTGGCTTGATAATGCAACAAACAGCAAACGTTGAGGCAGCAAAGGCCAAACTTATATTTGCCAACCAAGAAGCAAACTTGCATAAGAAAATCGTGCTTCTCACAGTCCATGAGGAAGCAGCTGAAGCCGAAGCAGAACTTAATGCCATGCTTGAAGAATTTGAAGATCTAAGTGAAATTCAACAGAGAACAAAGAACTTTGTCAACGAGCAGAATCTTGCACTTCATTCAAGTGAGCATACTCTGAGCCAAAATACACCTGGTATGTCAGATCTCGTTAAATCACTTGAGTCTCAGCAAGGCCAATTTCACACGAAGGACCATCTACCATGCCAGTTTAGTTTTGCTAGTATGCCTATCCCAGGTCTTGTTTACATCTCGCCTCCTCCTCCGGGACAAGTATTTAAACAGTATAAATTTACACCAATGAATCCTCTTGGAACCTCTTTCTTGCCGGAACTGCCACCATCCACGAACCTGCACAGGTCAAAATCATGGGAAGGGTAGTGAGTTAACCAAGTTTTTGTTGAGAAAGGGTCTAACTTATGTCCAGATTCTCGAATTTTGATAACCGACCTTAAACTTACTCTCTCTAGAAAACCTCAGAGCTGTCACTTCTGAATTAGAAGTAAGCCCACTGGAAGAGTCAGTTCTACTAGTTAAGTGGTTAGGACTGGAGTCGTCCAAATTTGCACAAAGCTTAAGAATATCGAACATAGAGAATCCTGCGAGAGCATTAGCGAAAATATGGAGAGACTAGAGGAGAGAGATGGGACCGCTGAAATGAAGATGCTCTTAAAACCAAGGTTGGCAACTTTCCTAAAATAACGTTAAAGGAGAGCAAGAAGTTATATGACCTGTATGATGTACTGAAGGAAACAAGCAGTGAAGAAAAATCCAAAATACACACATACAATGCAACCAGATATAAGACGGTACAAGATGTAGAGTTTCCACCATTCGATGTGTTTTGCGATTTCATCAAAAATAAAAGTTTGATGTTAAATGACCCTTTTTTTATATTTGATCGTGTGATCTAGCTTAAGCCAATCAGATAGCTGGCAACAAAAGAGAAAAAATAATTTTTGTAATTGTTGAATAAAATTCCTTTCCAATCAAAAAACATGAGAGATCCTCTCTCTCTACCGTTCATTCATATCGTTTATCAATGTTTTGTAGTGATTTTATTCATGATATTTACACGAGAAACATACTCTCAGGTGTCATATCACCACATATTCTTAAGTTTTTCACTGAAGGGAAAGATGGTATCTCTATTCCACTTTCTTTCATAATGAACCAAATAAATGTGTCGTTTTATCACTTCAGAAAGGGTACTCTCTCTCTCTCTCACTCACAAACTATTGTATGCGTTTTGAGTGGACCAATATATACGAGCTACATGTAGCTTAGAAAAAAAAATCATATGAAGAATGGGTCACTAAATCCTCATCATCATTAGAAGAGCTGGAGCTTTCCTGATCATATCAAGAAAAAAGGGCTGGTGCCTCAAATGAGGGGCTCAGAGGGCCCAAAAATCTTTCATGGATAACTCTTGAACGATTAATATTTTGTTATAAATTCTTGAAGCAAAAATGTTCATCTTAACTACATGCATTTGCAAGTATATGTTTTAAAATTTTGATCAAATGTTACGTAATAAGGAGCCAGAATGTTAAATCTTTGAAGCTTTATATCTCGAAAGGGGAAGTATTTTGATAAGCAAGAGTGAACAAAAGATGTTCAGATTAATGTTCTAAACATTATGCAACCTTTCAATTTTTAGGTCACCTGAGTCACTCAGGTGACCTATTGCAATCCGTTTTTGTCCGTCGGCGTGCGTCGTGCGATGTGCGTTAACATTTGAACATTTTTAGCTTCTTCTCTGAAACCGCTCAACCAATTTCAACTAAATTTGGCATAAAGCATCTATGGGTGAAGGGGAACAAAAATTGTGAATTTCATGGTCCCTGCCCCCCTGGGGCCTGAGGGGTGGGGCTAAAACCACCAAAATTAATGCAATCTTTAAAAATCTTCTTTACTCCTGGACATCAAGCAGTCAAACTGTTGGCATCATTGTGATAAGCATTGAGTCCTCTACCAAAATTGTGAAATTCGTGGCTCCAGGGTCAGGGGTTCTGGTGCTAGGGCGGGGCTATATAGATCATATAGTGAAAGTGCATTATTTCTTTGAAAATCTTCTTCTCTGCTCCTGGGTATTAAATAAACTAAGTATATAGTAATGATGAGTAAGAGTACCTCTACCAAAATTGTGAAATTCATGGCCCCAGGGGCAGGGGTTCTGGTGTTAGGGTGGGGCTCTATTGATTATATAATGAAAATGCATTAATTCATTTAAAATCTTCTCTGCTCCTGGGTATTAAATAAACTAACTAAGTATATAGTTATAATGAGTAAGAGTGCCTCTTTCAAAATTGTGAAATTCATGGCCCCAGGGGCAGGGATTCTGGTGTTAGGGCGGGGCTCTATTGATTATATAGTGAAAATGCATTAATTCATTGAAAATCTTCTTCTCTGCTCCTGGGTATTAAATAAACTAACTAAGTACATAGTTAGGATGAGCAAGAGTGCCTCTTCCAAAATTGTGAAATTCATGGCCCCTGGGTCAGGGGTTCTGGTGTTAGGGCGGGGCTCTATTGATTATATAGTGAAAATGCATTAATCCTTTGAAAATCTTCTTCTCTGCTCCTGGGTATTAATTCAGTAACTAAGTACATAGTTATGATGAGCAAGAGTGCCTCTTTCAAAACTTTGAATTTCATGGCCCCTGGGTCAGGGGTTCTGGTGTTAGGGTGGGGCTCTATTGATTAAATAGTGAAAATGCATTAATCCTTTGAAAATCTTCTTCTCTACTCCTGGGTATTATTGAAACACATTAAATACATAGTTATGATAATCAAGGATGCCTCTTTCAAAATTGTGAAATTCGTGGCCCCTGGATCAGGGGTTCTGGTGTTAGGGCGGGGCTCTATTGATTATAAAGTGAAAATGTTTTAATTCTTTAAAAATCTTTTTCTCTGCACCTGGGTATTATTTAAACAAACTAAGTACATTGTTATGATAAGCAAGGATGCCTCTTCCAAAATTGTGAAATTCATGGCCCCGGGGACAGGAGTTCTGGTGCTAGGGCGGGGCTATATAGATCCTATAGTGAAGGTGAATTATTTCTTTGAAAATCTTCTGCTCTGCCCCTGGGTATTGCTTAAACAGGCTAAAGTACATTGTTATGATACACAAGGATGCCTCTTCCAAAATTGTGAATTTTATGACCCCAGGTTTAAGGGTTCTGGTGAGGGGGGGGGGGGGGCTTCTATTGATTATAAAGAGAAAAAGCAAAATTTCTTTGAAAATATTCTTCTTCTGGTTAAAAAAGTAAAGAAGCTAAGTGTATAGTTATGATGAGCAAGTGTGCTTCTTCCAGAGTAGTGAATTTCATGACCCCTGGGTCAGATGTGCTGGTGTGAGGGTGGGGCTCTTGATAATTTAGTGAAAATGCATTAATTCTATTAAATAATCCTGTTTGCTCCTTAGTGTTAAGCAGATAAACAAAGTGATAATGAGCAAACATATGGTCCCAGGGTCAGAAGCTCTGGTGTTTTGGGGCTGGGGGGGGGGGGGGGGGGGCTCTATTGATAATATAGTGAATCTGTAGTAAAAATGCATTATTTATTTAAAAATCTTCTCCGCACCTGGGCATATCTGAGGCAAACAGAGTAAAAGTTTTTATAAGGAAGGGAATTTTTACCAGATTTTTGAACATCTGGACCATTTGGTCGAGTGTTCTGGTCCTGGCCAGGGCTCTATTAGTTTGCATTCTACTGAGAGGAGTTATTCCCCTTTGCCATTTACTTTTGATAATTTATCACTGTAAATAATGTACTTGAAAGGTAAATAGAGAATTATGCAAAAACTTTTATTGTATAATACAAAAAGTACTTTCATAGTTTTAATGATCAGATAGACTTGTAAGTAGTAGATAAATAAAAATGAGACAAAAATAACTTGTCTTATTAAATATTCATCAAAGACCAAGAGATGCCAATGTAAGAGATTTCAACAAAGGATTAAAATAGTACAGAAGCATTGATAATTTGTTAATATACTGTGTAGTGATAGTGATAAATGGGGAACAGATTAGAACCTAATTTATGAACTGTTAATGAATATTAAGACCAATTATTTTGTTGATCATGATCACCCTATTTTTCTTGCTTTTGGGCAACAAAGCTTCACCTTTCAGTTCACTTTATACTCTATGCATCCTTGAAATTGTTTTATCATACTCAGGTGACCATTAAGGCCCTTGGGCCTCTTGTTGCAAAACGGCCCCATTCTGGACTTGAAGGGTCAGCCCCTCAATGTTTCTACTTGGCATATCTCGAAAACGAAAAGAAACCTGAATGGTTGTTGAACAAAACGTCTTCAAAAGTAGAAGACCTTTCATTTGGTATCAGGAAAAAAAAGACTAAACCTTTAAATAATGGGCTCAGAGGGCCTAAAAGATTCAGATCTGTTACTCTTGAACTATCAATATTTTGTTATAAATTGCTGAAGCAAATATGCTTTAATAACAATGTGCAAGAAGATATTGTAAAATTCTGATCCTCTGTTACGTAATTAGGAGCCATAAAGGTCCAGAATGCTGAACCTTCACGCTTTATATCTCGAAAAGGGTAAACATTTTGGTAAGCAATATTGAACTAAAGAAGTTGAAGATAATGTTATATAAATCAAATGAAGGAAATCTAATGAGGGATGTCTTAATATCTGTATTTTGTTACACATATCTTAGTCAAAATCACATCTCATCTTGTCAAAATCGGACGGAAGACCTACTCGTTGCTCGCAACGAGATCTCATTTAGTTATTATTTGGGGGGGGAGGGGGGTTTACTAAATGTTACTATTCAACATTAAAAAGTTATTAAATTAAAAAGTTGTGCCGTACATTACAGTGTGATAAATATTACACTTATTAAAAAGAATCTTCTATACACATATTAAAGAATAAGCAATCAAATCTTCATATCCATATTGGCATGTTTTTATTTGCACCAATACAGAATGTCAATTCATATTATAATAGAAAGAAGCTCCATTCGATAATACTTCAGACAGTTTGTAAAAATGATTTACAGTTTACAGATATTAATGTTGGCTGGCCCGGGAGGGAACAAATGCTAATGTACTTACAAACTCTACTTTCCGGGAAGCTGGATTCGAAAAATGTGCACATGGTCTCTACCATATTTTGGAGATGCAGCATATCCCCTCAAGCAATGACTTCTAACGCCTTACCGCGATAATGACCATTTTAACCACCAACAACGTCGTTACAACTTGCAGAGTCCTCCAAAAGACAAGTTATTGAGCGTTCATTTACATTACGTAAAAGACGATTTAGAAGACTCAAGTATCTCAACCTTAAAAGTGAAATGGATACGTGTCAAACTGTAGTTTGTACTTGCATACTTCACAATGCATTTTACAAAATGACAGGTTGGATGACATTATCAATGAAGATTCTCATGATGAAGATGATTAAGGACATGTAAATGTTTACCCCTGGCTTCAGAATGATGCCCAGGGAGCTCTGAAAAGAATACATATTACAAACAGAATGTAAGGGGTGTTAAGAAAGTTCATTCCATGGTGAAATATTTTCAAAAATTTCAAAGTACTGTTTTACTAAAAAGATTCAGTCGGACGAAATGAAAAGATTGTGCTTAAGATTTATAGGAATTCATTTCTAGTAGGAAGTTATAGGGTTTTTCTTCCATATGAAAATATATATAATAAACATCTTTAAAGCACCCAAATGACAGAAATGCTGGTCATTTTGTGTGAAAATACAGGATTATTTACTTTTGTTTCTTCAGAGCTTATCCTGCATCATACAAAACTAATGAAAGATTAATCACTTTTTAGAAGATTATGTTTGTCATATTGAAATTCTTAAAGGACTTGATAAATTTTGCATAGTATTTGACAGGATTTATTTACCTGTGTGCTTAATATATGTCACAAACATGCTACATCCCTGATTTTTCTGCCCTGACATCATCTGTTTTAATACATGCCCTCCCCTTACTGATTCAACAAAATACAGTTAATCCTCATCAGTAGCAAATTGGACTCTATGAACATGAATTTAAATATCTTCTCATTGTATATGTATTTCTTTTCGGAAAAAAAACACGAAAATTTCCCTTTAGATTACGGACATTGTGAAAAGATCATGTTTATACTACTTTTATAATGTACATCTCTTATTTACATGTATACAAACTCTTCAAAAGCTCTTTGTGTCCATTTTCTCAAAACTTTGAGCAAAAATAATAGCAACTTGATATCATTGAGATGGTGGCCATTTCTAAGTGAAAATGTCATAAAGTATCGCACACAGGAAAAGGGTCATCAATGCAATAAATGTAATAAAGTGTGTTTTAAATTCCCGATTTTATTTAAACGATCATGCAATGACCAATGATGAAGTTAAACATTGTAATGCATGTAGCAAGGCTTTGAAGGCAAGAGGTGAGTTGAATTCCATTGAAAGAAAACATAAAGCAGATTACAAATACATTTGTGACGGCTTAGGTAAAGGTTTTATTAACAAACTTTGAGGGACACAAAGCAGTATCTTTTCAGTGCAATGTTTGCAACAAGTATCCTATGTAGGTGATTTCTTTCATTCTAAACTTGGAATTTCTAGCATTGAGTGTGTACTACCTCCTGACATTTGCGTAGTGCTGCACGACAGCTGTGTAAATCTTACGTGGTTCCGTTTTCTTTTCTTTTTTTGTATATACTGTAATGTTTTTGTTTTCAATATGTAAATACGTTATTGTTATAAATAAAAGATGAATTGAATTTTTGTAGCATGAAAGGCCCTTATCATGGAGCTTGATTAGTGCCCTAATCTTGGAGCCTAATTAGCGCCCTAATTATGGCGCCTAACAGATGTTCCAAATGTATTAGGTGTCTTGACACCTAACAATGGTGCAGTGGTCCTAATACTTGGAGCCTAATACCCTAACGGGTGCCCTAATCATGGAGCCTAATGCCGTAACAGGTGCCCTAATCATGGAGCCTAATGCCCTAACAGGTGCCCTAACTATGGAGCCTATTGCCCTAATGGGTGCCCTAATGACATTAGGAGTCAGACAGTATATATAAGGAGAGAGAGAGAGAGAGAGTGAACACACAGATAGCTTGTACTTGAAATGTAAACTGCGTTTGGATATTATTATACTCGTTGAATCAAAACTCTGCTGTTGTTGTTTTGTTATTAGATCTATAAAGATCTATAGTTCCTAACTTAAACACAGGATCCACAATATTCTGTGACACAGGGACGTTGTGAATAGTCACTTCTTAAGGACTGGTTCTTAGAGCTACTGTCCGGAAAAACCCCGAAAAACGTCACAATTGGTGGCAGCGGTGGGATTCTAAGAAATTATTCTACGTGTTAAACAAGAACGAGAGAGCACAGAGTTGGAAATGGAGACAGCCATCGTAAAAAGGAGGATTACACATAGAAAGGTAGGAGAGTACTTTGAAAGTCCAGTTCCTCTGAATGACTCTTGAATAGGGGTTGATACGGGGTGTAAAACAAGTTTGCAGCCCACAAGTCGAGTAATGCCAGACAGTCCTATCTTTCAGGAGTTCGGACAAAACTCGCAGGGCATTTCTGTTCGTACCGAGTATAATCCAAAGCCAAGCTTAAAGAGAATCCTATTTATCTGGGTACTCTTTGCCTTGATAGGATGTTCTCTAATGGTGATGTCCTGGACCTATTTTCCAGAGAACGAGATTGTACAGAAATCTCATGAAAAGGCAGTAATTTCTCTGGTATCTGTAACGAGTATGATATTACTTGTTATTGTAATCAGAATTTTATGGAGGTCTGCTAAATGCCAGTAAAGACAGGGAAATTTCTTTGATACCTAATGATACATCCTATTTTGGTGGTAGTGCGCCTAATGCCCCTACAGGTACCTATAAGGAGCCTAAACTTTTTGGGCAATCTGGACATACTATCCCTTATTTGGGTAATCAGTCTCCTCAGGGACTGGGGTACAATTTAGAATTTCCCATGGCTGTCGGGACACCTAGAAATAGTCCTATGACATCAAATGCTGGTCAACGAACCAATGAATATCCAGTAAGAAGAACGTTCTCCGGGACCAACGATGATGTTTGGGATGAGTTTGTACAATATTTTGAAAACATCTCAGAATTAAACTCATGGGGACCTGAGACATCTCGCAGAGTTTTGCTTAGCACCTTGCGAGGACAAGCCAAGAGTTATGCTTATGGAATGCCTTTTACTGTACAAAAAGATTATGAACAACTTAAAGATAAGATGAATCAAAGATTCGGCCATTCTGCAATGAAAGAAAGGTATATTGCAGACCCCAAAATGAGAAGAAGACTACCTGGTGAGTCCCTGCGAGATTTTGGACAGGCTATCGAAGATCTGTATCGAAGGGCCTATCCAGGAAATCCAGATATAGTAGAGGAAAATGCTACAAAGTCCTTCTTAGATAAGTGTGGGCAGTCTGAGGAATTCTGTCTTGCCGTGAAGAGGACCAGACTCAGGACACTTCAAGAAGCAGTTATTAATGCAATGCAAGAAGAATGCTTACGAATTGGGGAAAAGGAATTGTCAAAAGAGACTAAACCAGGCTACAGGCCTGTGTATGAGGTTGAGAATGGAGAAGTAAATAATAAACTAGCAGCTGCGGATACTGCCAAGCCCCCAAGCGCGGGTGACGGATTCAACAGTATCTATAAAAATGTGAGAACCCCAAGTTCAAATCGATATGCAGGACCAGGGAGGAGGGGTCGCCCTTATAACCCCAGATACCATAGCGAAAGAGGAAAATTTCGACCTAGAGTCAGTCCTCGAGACCAAAGCAATTGTGTCTAAAAGAGGACTGAAGATTAAAACTAGGGATGACTGATATCAGAGGCCAAGTGTCAGTCAACTATATGTGGCCTAAAACAGAGTAAAGAAGCTTAAAACCGAAAACGAAGGAGATGGAAGAGGAGACAATTAAAACAAGGTCGAAGTAGTACAAATATAGATTGTGGATGAAAAAGATATTGTTAGTGATGGGACTGACACTGAAGTCCAACAGAATTTAGGACATAATATAATTAAAGAGACGCATAGTATGAAAGTATGCGGAATGTTCGAGGGAACACCTGTTGAATGGAAGATAGATACAGGGGCAAAGCGAACATTTATATCCAGAGAAACTTAAGAAAGAATCTTGGATAAACCTCGACTAGATCCTGTTAGTGTAATTTATGTTGTTGCTGATGGAAGAAAACTTGACTGCGTCGGAGAAACCACCATGGTACTAACATTTGGAGAAATGGTGTATGAGCAACCAGTCATAGGAGGTGTCAACAATAACCTCCTTGGAGAAGATTTTATAACGAAATTTCGATGTAATTGGGACCACGTCGAATCCAGTTTTATCATAAAAGAAAGTAGGATGCCATTTGAAGCGGAAGGAAGTGCAGGGCCTGCACGTGTTGTTGCTTTAGAAACAACCTTTGTCCCAGCTGGTCGCGAAGTCCTTGTTCTCCTGGACTCGTAGGGCATAATGACAAAAACCCTAGAAATCTTCTGAGTTTTAACGCCCGAGAGACCTTTCATGGAACGTCATGGACTCGCAATTGCAAGGACATTAGTAGATACTAAAAATGCAGTCATCTATACCAGACTATTCAATCCAGGGGCACAAGATAGAATTTTTTACCGACATACGCATATGGCCTTATTTTCCCCAATATATAAGGTCCGACCTGTAATAAAAATGGATGACATTGAAACCAGTGTAGGGGAAATTGATGCAGAGAAAGAATCAAAAGAAGAAATACTTGAACATTTACAAGATGTTTACAAGAGAGGTTGCGAAAAACTTGATGTAGAACAAAGGAAGAAGTTTAAGGAATTTATTATCAGGAAACAACACTGAATCGCCTCCCAAGAAAATAGGACCGCTATGGTTGTCCCGCCGAGATACACTCCGACCAGGGAAGACAATATGAGAGTGAATTGTTTACAGAAGTATGTCGATTTTTACAGATGAACAAAACTAGGACAACACCGCTTCATCCACGATCTGATGGTGTGATAGAAAGAATGGATAAAACTATTCAAGACATGCTGTCCAAATTCATCAAAACAAACCAGCGAGACTGGAATCTCCATTAAGACTACATCACCATGGCGTACAACACCACCCCGCATGAAAGCACTGGAGTTACTCCTCACAGAATGGTGTTTGGCAGAGAAATGAAATTAACGCTAGATGTTTTGTCAGACAATGTCACAGAGAGAGCCATTTCTTACAGATTTTGCTGAAAATTTGAAAATCAATTTGTGTAAAGCACATGACTTTGCACGTAAATGCTTACAAAAGTCCTCTGAAAGACAAAAACAACAATATGATCTAAATGTTAAAGAAGTAAATTATCAAGTTGGAGATTTAGTATGGCGAAATCAGAAAATAAACAGTCCCGGAAATAATGAAAGCTTGTTGGATGATACCGATAAGCTAGAAAATCGCTCAGGGTGGTCCACATCGGGCATAGACGCCGACTTAAGATCGGGCACAGACGCCGAATTAAGATCGGGCGCAGTAAACAATCGGGCTCATATTACAAACTTCAAGACAAGAACGGGAAAAGCAGTACGAAAACCAAAGAAATTAGAAGACTACGTTAGGAATATCATGAACAAAGAAGGAACAGTACATTGTACTGAATGCGGAAAAGTTTTTGCAAACGCAAGAAACTTACGGAGGCATGAAAACCAGAGGCATAAAGAGGAAGTTAAGGTGAGGAGATGTCCTGTAGAAGGATGTGGCGTGTTCTCCTTCTGAATGGAATATCTTGCATCACACTTACAGAAATTTCATGGAATAAGTTCTGGCGAAGCGAAAGAAGTTGCAAGAACAGCTCCTGTAGAAGTTAAGAAGAGAACTGAAATAAATGGTGCTAAGAACAGAGAAAATCTTAAACAGAGAGGAGAAAGTAAAGAAATCAGCAACCATTCCGTGAAAGAAGAAAATATAACCACTCTAAAAGACATTTTAGAGATCGAAGTAAATGAAAATGAACAAGAGTCATTGGATTTCGATCTAGAATTTTTCGACCGGTACATTGAAGAAATGGACAGTCAAGAGTCAGAAAATAGCAAAATACCACCGCAGATGTCTGTTGAAGAAGAGCCATTGAATGAAGACATAACAACAGAACCAACAAATCCGCAACCCGATGAGACCAGAGATCTGACTGAAAGTCCGCAGCCAGACGAGACCAGAGATATGACAGAAACTGTTGAAACAATTACAATCAGTCTCGTAACAACAAGGAGAACTGTGAATGGCATAACTTCAGTCCGCAGACAACATAACATATCAACCTCTCTGCATTATACCCCAGACGAAATCGATTGGACACATTTTTTCGAGTATCTTCAAAGTGAGATTACGGCACACGCTCGAGCTGATCATGAGAGGGAAGACCTGGGTGCCGAATCTTAAGAGATATGAAGACCCAGTGTCCAAATGGAAAATATGTACACTCGTGTAAAGAGTTTAACTTCGCAGTACAGTTAAGGTGCCAAATGGAAATATCGTCCAATTTTTCGATAGAAAATACATTCTTTACAAGGATGGGCGATTCTTTTAAGGACTTTAGTATTATCGGACAAATGCAATGTGGTTGAAAACTACATGTTGAAGACGATTAAATTTCTTATTTAGACCTGTCACGTGATGTGGCAGTCATGTGATTTTAGTAAATATACCTTAAGTATTGAGGTCATCTGTAAATTCCAATATTGCAAGGGCATAACCAAGTTAAAAATCTAAGTTTAATTTATAATTATTTTCAACATACTTTGTAGTTTGTGAAAAGTGCTGCGAACCTATATAGATTCTTCTATTTAAATGCTAAAATTACATTAGTTAGACCGTATGTTGTATATTTCGCTGGTCAAGTACATTAAATATAGATATAATTAATTCCTTTGCAAGAATTCAAGAGGTTCGCAGCACTTTTAAAAAATCTTCTTACTTCTTGAATTTATGTGTAAAAGGTTGTCATAATTCATTGAGGGTATCCCCTTGCAATATATCGATTTATTACGACCCTTCTATTACCCTTCAATGAATCTGCATACAAATATACGGCAGTATCGGTTGTCTAGGGAATGTACGGGAAGTATATGAATAAAATCATGAAATAGACATCGCATTCAAGTTAATTGCCTCTTATATATCTACAAATAATATTTATTTAATTACAAAGTACATTTTTCATTGTATAAAGTAAAGCTTGATCCGCCTCTCATTGCATACAAACTGCGTCAAATTTTACGATATGACGTCAAATTGACAAGTGCATTGCGATCAGTGAAATGTTTATATATTGCTGTGTGGGATTTAACCAACGACAAAAATGCATGTAATAGTTAGTATTGATGTAGTTTAAAGCTATCCAACAGTTTAAAATAGCAAATCATTTCATTTTGTGATAATTTGAAGAACTTGTATTTTTGTGTGATGTCACAGTAAGCATTTCCTGTATAAATTAGGCCCCGCCTCCTTATTGCAGCCTTAACTGTGCTGCGTTTTGATTTGATCTAGTGACGTTTTCTTTGATATAATTTCATTTTGTTTATATTACTTGATATTGCTTGGATTTTGTGTACAACATTTTTCTCTAGTCAATTTCGGATTTAGTCCGAAATATCTGACGTTTTCCAGGCTTTTTTCACGATTTTGATATTTTACATGCCAGGAAAACGTCAGAACCGGCGCCATTACGAAAACTGGAAATTTCACCGTCTCCAACCGGAGCTGATTTTCGATACTTGCAAACTGAATTAAATGCCGAACTTACAATTTATCAGTAGAACAATGCTACTAGTACTCACCAATATCGATGAAAAGAAAATATCACTCCACATTTCCATACAGGTCTTGCAAGATTTTAAAAAACACGAAATGAAAACTCGACGGTCTGATAAAATGTTTTCACCAGACTGTATTTTTCATAAACAAACCATAAAAACGATGCTGGTGAGTACTAAAGACATTGTCCTATTACTAAGTTGTGAATTCAGCATATAATTCGGTTCGTAAGTATCGAAAATCAACCCGAGAATGCCGCCTCCAGTTGGAGGCGGAGAATATCCAGTTTTCGTAATGGCGCCGGTTCTGACGTTTTCTGGCACGTAAAATATCAAAATCGTGAAAAAAAGCCTAGAAAACGTCAGATATTTCGGATTGTGTTTTCATAAATCTACATGTGTTGTTAAATTTTTGTTTATTTTTGTAAACTTGTATGGTTGGTTTTTTTTTTTTTTAATGTGTTTGAAATAAGAAGTGATATTATTTCCTGTTTTTAGGTAATTTTCTTGCCAAATATTTTCACTATATTTTTGTAACTCGATTTTACATATGATGCATGTTCATGTTTAAATATTGATGACAGTGGTAGTCATGTTTCAAAAGGAGGGACCAATGTAATGTTTTTGTTTTTAATATGTAAATATGTTATTGTTATAAATAAAAGATGAATTGAATTTTTGTTGCGTGAAAGGCCCTTACCATGGAGCCTGATTAGTGCCCTTATCTTGGAGCCTAATTAGCGCCCTAATGATGGCGCCTAACAGATGTTCTAAATGTATTGGGTGTCTTGGCACCTAACAATGGTGCAGTGGCCCTAATACTTGGAGCCTAATGCCCTAACGGGTGCCCTTATCATGGAGCCTAATGCCCTAACAGGTGCCCTAATCATGGAGCTTAATGCCCTAACTATGGAGCCTATTACCCTAACGGGTGCCCTAATGACGTTAGCTGTCAGAGTATATATAAGGAGAGAGAGTGAACACACAGATAGCTTGTACTTGAAATGTAAACTGCGTTTGGATATTATTATACTCGTTGAATCAAAACTCTGCTGTTGTTGTTTTGTTATTAGATCTATAAAGATCTATAGTTCCTAACTTAAGGATACACCAAATTCTTTTTTCAAGATTTTCAACAATTTTGAGATTTTTGTCTAAGAAAAAGAAGTTAATCACTGCTTTATAATGCATGTAAAATTTTTGGTAATTATGAAATGGTTTTCTAATTATTTAACAATGAATCATAAATACTACCACATGTGAATGTTCCGTTATTGAAAGACGCAATAAATCACTGTGACCACTTGGGGAATTCTTCACTAGCCACACAGAGGTTATCAGTAATTAAACTACAGGGACTCTAGATTTAGAGAAGAAGATCTAACAGATCACTGATGACCATAAAATAGGAGGTGGAGCTTAGCTCTTGCCATTTTGCCGGGAAATCTTTCTGATTGAGAATTGAACCTAATTTTATTAAAAGCATCTAAATACAGAAAAGAACCTCCCATTTTTGTGAATATGCATGGAAAATATGGCTAAGTGACAGGTATCCAAAGCTGAATCTCCAAGGTGTCATATATTCCTAGCTTTGGCAGATTTTGTTGTGTAATGGGTTTTTGCCCTCTACTGTAAAGTAAGAGCAGACAGTTTGTGGTATTATTTCAAAGGATTCAGCTCCCTTATTTATTGACAAATTTCTCTGCAAATTGGATGGGATACTTCCCAAATGTGTGTTCACAAAACCGTATCTCAGATTTTTGATATCTAGCTTAGTTTTGGAATTATGGAGGGAAATGTTAAATTAGGCTAATAAATTGTTAACATTTAAGGACAAATGGCTGTAACTTTTGAATTAGAAGATTTATCAAAAATCTGAGATACAGTTTTTAAGTTTAATCTTTAATCTACCTTGAGGCAAAATTACCACTTTTAGGGGTTAAATACAAAAAAAGTGATTTATAAAATATTTATGTACTAAAATTTACATTAATATTTAAATAATTTTTAAATAAGTAATTTAATTAAAGTTTAAATTAGGATAATTGAATAGTAAATTTAACAAGCTTTCAAATGATATATACATTTATTATGTTATCTTTGATAATGAAAGAATTACATGAAAATTAAATTCCGGCATTTGGAAACCTTTGGTGTTTCCTTAAACACAGGATCCACAATATTTTGTGACATAGGGACGTTGTGAATAGTCACTTCTTAAGGACTGGTTCTTAGAGCTACTGTCCAGAAAAACCCCGAAAAAACGTCACAATACCAAATGGAGAGTTGAATGTTGCCAGAATATGACTCTCTGTATAAAGGGATCTGCCAATATCTATGATTGCAATCAAGATTGCTCATGTATTTTGCTATATATGCATGTGATAATATTCACAATAGTTGAAAGTTCAAAATTCTGAGATTGAAAAAGTTTATCCTGAACCCCCTACATATCAATATCATTTTTAGTCATTAGTCAGTCGTTCGGGAAAGGGCAATGTAATTATTTGTTTTTTTTAAGTAGGTTCTCAAATATAATAAGTGTATTACTGTTGTTAAGTACATTCACTTTCAAACCTACTACATGTGTTAGTTGTGTAAAAATAATCTTTCATTTTCAGTTTCGGTTAATATATTATCAATGTCTTTGAGAAGAGTACAAAACCAACTTTCGTCCCTTTTCAAAGGGAGACAGTACCCCCCCCCCCCCCCCCAACTACATCACCTGACAAAAAACTCGCTTTTTAGTTAAGCAACGCGCATTTATTTAAGAGTCATGCACTTAACGTTGAAGAAGCGGTAATTCATTCAGCATCGTAGGTGTTTTAGTTACCCTCATAGTCATAATCTAGCTCAGGGAAGAGAAATAAAATCAATGTATTGTCCGGCATGATGTTTTCCCGTACTATCCTCGTTTATTTCATTGATACAATGCGAAAAGGACGTTCGGGATGCATTCCGGACAGACGAAAGAAATACACTCCAACAGTAGAGCATATTCGGAAAGATAATAGTGAACATAGATATCCACAAAGAGTTAGAAAGCAGACCGATTTCTGTGGTGACCCTGTTCGATTTTGAAAAGATGAGATGTTAATGTCATATTTTTTATGGATACATTAAGATTATATACAGTATACAGTTTGCAGCTTTAAAATAATTTACCTCTTTGGATGAAATATTGTTATGTTAATCAATTAAAATATATCTTTGTAGGCTGTAACCATAATTAAAGTACATTTTATTTCACTTCTTCATTTATATCATTATGCCTTGCAGTCATATATTTTGTATATAAAATCATTGTTTGCCTGTGGGCCTGTCTTAGAAAACTACACCATTTTCAGAACTGATGAACATCTTGAAACGTACGAAGTTTAGATTTAGATCGCCTTGTAGGGTTTAGAGAAGAAAATGTTCTCGTGTTTAAAACTCTTATAAAGGTTGTCATCATTTAGATTATGCAAGTACATACAAATATATTTTAAATATATTTTAAAAAATTCTGCATAACTATATCATCATGATCATAATACAGTACGAAATTATTTTTTTTATTTCACAAAAATTTTGGAAAACTTTTTTTATAGAATATAAACGGTAATGTATGCTTACCTACTAACCCATGTGAAGCTGTTTGCTTAAACTTTCTTGTGCATTATATATCGTGCTTACTACCTACCTTTTAGCTCATATGTTAAGCTGTTTGCTTGTCCTTTTTTATGCATTGTATATCATGTTTACTACCCTGTATTGAAATAGATTTTATTATTCATATGATCCAGCTATTACTGATGAATAAATATTTTATTTGATTTTGTTGAAGACTAATGTGTATTATTATTTCTGATATACATTTTATAAAGTGTCACGCATTTGATGTACATATTCTATTTTAAAGTGATTCCGTTCTTTTGTCCAAAGTTAGTCTTGCTTCATATTTTTTTTAATTTAATACAATGTAAATCAACTGATGTACAATATTGATTTCATAATTGATCTCACTTTGTCCTGTGTTGTTGGTCTAAATTGTGATTCATTATTAATTTATTTATACCTTTACATAGGCATGTGCCAAACATTTATCGAATTATACTTTATGAACATTTTGTATATACATGTACTGTGATTTTGAAGATATTTTTAAATTATTTTTTTAGTTAACATGACATGTTTACAAGACCTGTTTTTGAATAAATGTTTAAATGATAAACTCTATTTTGTATCCTTCATCATAACTGAAAGAATGTTCTTTTTGTTTAATAAAGGGGGTCTTAAAAGGTATTGACTGAAATAGCATTATGTTGATCAAAAGGGTTTATGACATTTTCATTTAACAATAACGGAAAACACATCAACACTAACAAGGTAACTTGTTAATCTCTTTTTAATCTCTTTTTATATTCTGATTTAAACGGTATTGAAATTCTTATAGATTCATAGAGCAAAAAACAAAGGAGTTATCAAATCTTGAAACGTTGCTAAGAGTTATATACCATTGCATGACTTCAGAAGCCTTCTAACCGAATGGAGTCTCCTATTTCAGAGAGAATATAAACATTTCTCTTTAAAGCCAATGCCCCTCTTAAATCTTGTAACAATGTTTTTATCGTATCAATATCCTCGATCTGAAATTTCTTATAAGATATCCAACAATCACATAAACTTTGATTTTATTTTTAGTTCATTTGACTTGAAATATTACACTTATCAAAATTACTGTCCATGGTCCATGAGTGAGCTCAACGTTTTATGAAAAAAAAATAGCATAAAAGATGAACTTAAGGATGGATTCTTGTCATCATTTTTTAACTCAAGTGAGTCTCCATACACGAACATGTCGTAAAATTCGAACTGTTACAATTTACAATAAAACTTGGAAAATCCTAATGAATTATTTACATTTCACAAAATAATACATTATTTATGCATTGCTGACCAAGGAATATGCGAAATTGTGTCAGTTTACGACATGCCGCAGTCGGCTAGAATAACAACAAATGGAGAGAGCTAGAAGGAGGGGTCGCTTCGTTTCGAAGCGAAAGGAACGGCAGTACGAGACTGTTAAAAGGGTAAACAGACAGAGGTGGGAAAACATCAAAATTGACGTTTGTCATAACTATTCACTAAAAACAACATCCAACAATCGGAGTGAGTCAGACCCAGAGGGTTGTGTTGAACATGTTGAATTCGAAGACGTTCCAGAAGAGGCAATGGAGATTGTTTATAGCGAAAATGTAGGTTCCTAGTCCTTTGAGACTGACGTATATTATAGAAAAAATAGCATGATTACGCATAAAATGTACAGTAGTTTCATAACATACACATTGCAAACTTCAGCATTACATGTAGCATATTCATCTGTTCTATGCATTGTCGCAGGTCGTCATTACACATGCAGACGATAAAAATCGTTACATTTTTTTTTATTTAATCTTAATAGCTTTCATTTTATAACGTATATTTTCTCTTTATTTCGTGAATACAAAATGTTTATCCAAAATTATGCCTTTGAAAATGATAAGAGAACATCTTTTCCAATAATTGTTACAACTGTTTACACTCGATTAAAAAAATAGGTCGTTTAAATTTATGGCGGCCCATACGGAGGACAGATATATTTTTGAAAAAAAAGTCATACAATACTTGCATTGAATTCTAAACTTCAAAGTCTTATTTAAAATAATAAATTTTATTTTTATTTATTTATTAATTTTGAATGAGGAGATTACTAGTATCAAAGATTTAATTAAATTCTTTATCAATTCTATATTTAACAGCTAGGTGAGCCTTGTGTCACAAAACCCTGCATGAGTTCTTAAAAAAAAAGAAGGGGAAATATCTTATAATTAACTTTCATCAGAAAATTAAGAACTTTCTTATTGAATTAGTTTAAGTTATTAAGAAATTATTTCTAATCAAAATAAATTTAACTACATGAATTCCAAATCAATATTTCTTTTTTATGTGTGTACAGGTATCTCTTTTTCTTATTTACAAAAGAAGTTTATTCTTAAAGATATAAGTAAACATGAATTTAGAAAATTTAAACCTGCAGTATTCTGTACATGGATGTCATGAGTCAGGTTAAAAAATTATATTATATAATTATACATTATTGTATCATTTCATTAACATTTGTATATTAAAATATTTTAAAAATATTTGATTATTTACATGTAAATATGAAAGCAATACTGAATTAAAAATCAAACATAGACAAAATACAATATGAAACAAACTGTAACTTTAAACTTAGATAAGATTTCCTGCAGAAAGAAATCTATTAAAGAACATTGAATTTTTTTTTTCCATTTAAGGTAATAGACTCCCCTCGTCTTGAGAGGGACTGGAGATGTGGCCGTCGTGTGATCGAGCTAGGGGTACTGGCTGATGGTTTATCTGCCTGCAAGAAATGCAGCCAACCACTTCAACTTTCCCACTGCCAAGGAATCATAAACTTTGGTCTTTCAGCTATGCTAAAAATTCCATGTTTGAATTCTGCATGCAATATGTTAAACAATGTACCAACAGGAAAAAGGCATAATAAAATTTGGGATGCTAATACCAAATTAGCAGCAGGTCAGTGTATTCAATATTTGATCCATTATAAAAGGTGATGGTCATTTCAAAAAAAGATATTAAACTTAGAATTTGATACGTGAAATTATGCAAAATCTACTACAGGCGGGATTAAGGAATTTCCACCCCAGATAACTCGCCGAAACGTGAAAAACCTATTTCCTAGGGGGGGGGGGGGTAGTCGTTCACTTCTAATACTTCATACCTATGACTTTTCATACCAACTTAACACAGATGTGCATTTTTGAGGGGGGGGGGGGGGTTCCAAGTTCACTTTTTACTTGGTTTAGTATATAAATTTAATAACTTTGCAAATTCCAAGGGGGGGGGGGTCTGGACCCTTCTCCCCTTTCTAGATCCATGCATGTACTAATTAATCGACAAGTTAACGGTATACATTTTATTATCTTTTTTTCATGTTCAGCTGTCCAACACACTGGGATAGGTTTCGACCAGATAAGTGGAATACTGGCTGAGCTAAACATGCCACCCATCAGCAGAACACTGCTCAGTAGTAGACAGGAAGAGATTGGGAAAGCAACAGAAAGTGTTGCTTCTTTATCTATCCAAGAAGCTCTAGAAGAAGAAGTTTTAGCAACAGACATGTAAATTTTTCACAATTTTGATTAAAAGTATTACATGTGGTTTAATCATAGCACTTTGATCCATAAGATAACAAAAGAATTTTTTTCCAAGCTTTTTTTCTAAACTGCATTAGCATGATTGAGCATTAAACGGAGATATATTTTACAAAAGCATCAAATGATATAGTTGTTTGTGTAATAGAATGATTTTTTTTTATTTTAAAGAAATGTTTATTTATCCATTATATGTCTTCCCACAGAAATAAGCAGTCATCCAGTATAAGTGTCAGTGTGGACGGGGGCTGGCAAAAGCGTGAAAGTGGCCGCTCATATGATAGCCTCACAGGTATATGGTAGAGATGGCAATTTGTAACCGGTTAACAGATTACTCGGTCGGAACAATGGCAATCGATTAGAAAATCTGTAATCGGTTAATCGGAAAAAATAAAATATTTGTTAAATTGAACACATTTTTAAAAAAAATTATTTTTAAAAAAATCTCTGCACAAAGGATGATCATTTAGGATTTAAAGGATCTAATTTGGACGTACATGTAATTATAAATTTCAAGATAGAGACCGTAGCGTAATTGGTCAGTTTATGTACAATGTTAATTACTGTGAAAACACCATGTCATTACCCCGACTGTCCTGTAATTCTTTAATGATAATAATTGAATCACTGAGCACTGTGAATTAGTGTGTTTGTCGTTTTCAGTTTTCAATCCAATTTAATTATTAAACAAACATTGTAAATTAAGGGCTTTAGAGTTCACGTGTAATTTTGATTATCATAGTGAAAATGCAGAAAGAGCTTTTGTGACATGTGCTGTGGAAAATTAGCAAAGATTTCAGGGTTTTCTCAATTTTTTCTTGCCTACTGAAATTTAAATAAAAAAATATGTACCCGTATTTTTCTCATCCAGAATCAAGACTAATGGAATGTTTTAACTTCTATCGTCTTATTTGAGTCTATTTGTGTATAAGAACAGAGCTACTTGAACAACAGTTGTCAAGAAAACGTGATTTTTGTCGGAACACCATGCAGTTAACCGATTAGCAATTCTGTAATCGTTTGCCATCCCTAGTATATGGAGTCTTTGGGATTGATATATGATCTGATAATCACCAGAAAAACATTACTATTGGCTAAGGCATATGCATCTTTTATATAGTATTCAGAATTATTTATAATTATATGATATTGCTTTACATCATATAGTAATAATTAATTTTTGTTTCTTAACATATTTGATAATGGAAATATGATATTTATTTGACAGTATGTTTGATACATGTACCTCTGTATATGATTAGTAGTAGCTTTATAGCTTAGAAAGTAATACCCAGTCAAGTGAACTCTATTTTAATGAAATGCAACTGTTTATTATATCCAAAATCTAAGAAATTATTGATTTTCATCAAAATTCATGTTTAGGCCATTGCTCAATGATGGGTGTTTGTACAGGAAAAGTCATTGACTACAGTGTTCGCAATAAATCATGCAAGATTTGCGAGAATGCAGAAAGGAAAAAAAACTCCTGCTCCACATGATTGCACAAGAAATTGGACAGGTAATGTCACCTAGGGAACTTCAACAACAAGTTTTATGTAAATATTTGCATGTATACCTGAGCATCAAGTCAATGTAAAATACTTTATGAAATCTTTTTTTGAAGTTTGAGGGAGAAGAGATAATACTTGTTAAGAAAAAAATTCTGTTTTAAATGCTTATCATAAATTGTAATTACAGGAAGCTCAAAGTCCATGGAGCCAGATATGGTTGTAGAGTTGGTAGGAAGGACACTAAGTAAAGGAGTAAGGATGGAGGCGGTGATAGGGGATGATGATACTACTGCAATATCTCGTATCAACAGTGAATTAGATGCAAACATTAGGAAACAGTCTGACAAGAACCATGTGAAAAAGAACATTGCAAACTCCCTGTACAATCTTCAGAAAACACATAAAAACCTGTCTACAAAAGTTATCAAGTACATCCAGAAGTGTTTCAATTACATGGTTTCACAGAACCAGGGCAGCCCAAGCGCAATTGAAAAGGGATTGACAGCACTATCCTCTCATCCCTTTGATGACCACAAAGAATGTGATAAAGTTTGGTGTCACCATAAAAGAGATCCAACTAAAAAATTCACATCACTCCCATTCGGTCGACCATTGGAGAGTAAAGCTCTTCAGCAAGACCTGGAAGGAATCTTTAACAAGTTAAAGAAGCATTCACAGAAATTAGCCAACCTTGGCAGTACGCAATCAAACGAAAGTTTTAATAAAACTGTAGCATCCAAGGCTCCAAAGAATCGTCTCTTTAGCAGAACCATAACCTACAGAGTAGCTGCAAGTGTGGCACAAAAAAATATTGGTCAAGGCTATCTGATGCAAGTAAGCAATATTTAGTTTAGGCATTTTTTATCAGTTTTGATTACTTTTAATTCTTCCTGAGGTATATATTAGAATTTTTACAATGAATTGAACGTCTTTGTTATTCTCAATAGGTCAACAAGAAGATTAGTGTTTCTCCTGGAGCCTATACAAGGAGGTTGGCTGTTCTAAAGGACAGAATAAGGAGACGAAAAAAAGCCCTGTCTATAACCAAAGAAGCAAAAAGGAGAAGACTGCACCTAAAAGCAGAGAGGTTTGAATGAAATTCTGTACCATTTTAATTATCATATATCCAGTTTGGTTACATAAATGCGTTAGATTTTTTTCTAGAATGAAAATTGCGGATGCATGCCAAACCACCTTTTGACAGTGACTTTTAAATAATGAGTCTATAGTATTTTGTAACAGAATGCATTTTTATACCCCCGCTCCGAAGGAGAGGGGGGTATACTGTTTTACCCTTGTGTGTTTGTCTGTCTGTCTGTCTAGCTGTCCGTCTGTCTGTCTGTCTGTCCGTAACAAATTTTGGTCGCAGTTTTCTCAGCAACTACTCATTGCAGATGCTTGAAATTTTAGCACAATCTTTGTTTAGGCATGCCATATGTTGGGATTCAGTTTTTACAAATCTGATGTAAATTTCCTGATTATCACTGTGTTTGTCCATAACCGAACTTGTGTATTCACATCAGAGCAGGGGTATTATTAGTGAGCATTGGCTCATAGACTTCTTGTTTAATACATTAAATACTTTTCTGCTTCTTAGAAAGCAAATGACAGTAGCAAAGGAGATAAGAGAAGGGTCATCTTATTGCTCTGGAATAGCCATGACCAGTATTGATGTCTGTGAAATACCACCACCTATAAGTAAAGCATCCTTCCAGCCAGTTGAAAATTTGGGTGATTATCCACAAGTTTACTTTGACCTTGAATCAACAGGACTAGGTTAGTACTCTAATGAAACATTCTCACACACAAATGCATACGCAATCATTTTGATTTATATCAGCTGTCTCTTTAGGATTGGTAGTAGGTATCCAATGAGCTTGAACCAAATTTTTCGACAAAAGTTCTAATTAAATAATCTTCCCTGTGTAAAATCCTTGTCATAATCATACTTGTCTTATGTGCATATGGTAACATTTGATCTTCATTACCTGCATTAGATGAAGTCTGATCTTTACAAACAATTATCGTTGGAGTTGTTACAATATTACTTTATTTCCTCTTCCAACAGAATTCCAAATTTTCTAGGACTTGCCTATAAGTCAGACCTAGACTTTTGGTTAAAAAATTAACTCCCCAAAATCTGACTTATATAAGGCGAGAATATACAGTACCTGGATAACCTACTACATGTACATTAAAAATTATCAATTTAAAGAACATGGATTGTTGATAAATTTAAGTGTAAAATGATATTATCTATTCTATGGTGTATTTGATTTAATATGACAATGGTGAATCTATAGGTGATTATAATGTACCTTATGGAGAAACCCTTTCACTGATAACCTATGTTTAACCTTTCAGCCAGAAGCTCACACATCACTCAAATTGCTGCTGTATGTGGGTCGGACACATTTTCCCAGTACATTTTACCAAAGATCCCAATCACAGACAAGGCTTCAGAAATTACTGGATTAAGAGTTTTGGATGGGAAAATGTTTCATGGTGATGAGGAAGTGAATGCTGTTCCTTTGGTGGCTGCTGTTGATGCACTACTGAATTTTTTCACAAAATTCCAGTCAAAAGTTGTCTTAGTTGGACATAATGTAAAGTCCTTTGACTGCCATATTTTTATAAATTCTCTGCAGAATTGTTGTAAAACACAGGAAATTGGTAACTGTGTTGCAGGGTTTGTTGACACAAAACAGCTGTTCAAAGTTTTTGATCCCAATGTGGGTTCATTTTCCTTACAAAATTTGTACAAGCATTATATTTGTGAAACGTATAAGGCCCATGATGCACTAGAGGATGTTTTAGCATTACAAAAACTAGTTACATCTGTAGGTGTGGATTTAGATGATTCAAAGTATTTGTCTTCTTCATTCACATTTTCTAATGCAGTTGATAGCTACTTTTACAGTTCTGAAGTGCGTAAGAATTTGCCTTCATTAGAGCATTTGATTTCAGAGAAGATAGTCAGTAGACACATTGCAAACAGGATTGCAGGGAGTGGACTTTGTTTTAAATTTTTACAACTTGCATATAACAGAGACTGTAAAGATGGAATATACCATCTCCTTTCTGAAATTGTGAGAAAAGGTCCACGTGTTACAAAATCTTTGAAAATATGTTCATCTTTAAACAGATATTTTGCATCAAAATGTGAAAGCTAAAATTTCAGTGTCCCATCTGCAATTAATGTAAAACCTTATCATTCATGGCTTCACTTGTGGACATGAACATTTGATTTCAATGTAAATTTTTGAATTGGTGTCCTATAGTATTCTGGTACTTTTGCATATATTTGGTAATAAACTCGATCCTTGTAATTACAGAGGTATTTCCACCACATCAAACTTTTTAATAGGATTATTCATTTCAGGTTGCTAAATTTTATCAAGGATGCATCACTAATTAGTGAAAATCAAATTGGTTTCAAAGAAAAAAGCAGAACATCAGGTCATATTTTTACAATTAAGACTATATCGGAGTATTATAAAAACAAAAAGCAAAAGGCTTATGCAGCTATTATCGATCTCCATAAAGCATTTGACACTATATGGAGGGTTGGACTTTATTATTAACTTCTGAAATCCTATGTACACACCAATATGTTCAGTATTATATTTTCTATGTGTGAGAATACGAAAACCAAGACACAGTTTGCTAATGGTCTCAGTAGAGCATTTACATCTGAATGTGGTGTTAAGCAAGGCGATATCTTAAGCCAATCTTTCTTCAACATTTTTACTTATGGTATTGTTGATGAACTTAAAACAGGCAATTGTGATCCTATTCAAATTGGTGAAATCTCTATAAATTGTTTATTATATGCTGATGATATTGTTTTATTATCTGAAAGTAAGACTGGGTCACAGAATTGTTTGAACATTCTCAAAACATTTTGTTCTAATTGGAAATTACAGGTTTTTGTTGAAAAATCTAATGTCCTTATTTTTAAAATCAAATGATAAATTTTGTATCAATGAGTTTACATATAATGGAAGTGTCCTTCAAACAGTATCAAAGTTTTGTTATCTTGCATTATATCTTTAAAATGTATAAATGTATGAGCAATTGCTGATTCTTATATATTGTCCCTTTGCCAATTATTGTAATTGTGTTTGTGCCAAAAAATATTTGTATTTGTATATACAGAGATTATACTTCTCTGGTATATACATGCATGTCATATTAGTTCATGTACAATACATATAAAGATTCCATACTATAGCATAAAGTTTTCGTCTTATTTTGCAATAACACCTTTTGATTTAGAATATTTTTTTTTACTTTTTTTGTAACTAACGAAACCATTATATTTTATAACAGAGGAAATTCGGATTGAAATTATAAAGTTTATTGGAAACATGGCAATAATTTCAACGATAATTCATCATATCATATTTCAGAAAGACTGTATTATTCAACTGCTTGTCCTGTCTTTTAAATTATTAGCCTTTAGGATATATTAACAGCATTTTCTTTGTTCAATGAAAAATTTTTAAAATGAGGAAATTCGAGCTAACCTGGCAATTTAATAAGTATGAATACCCCTTCATTTCTGTGCTGTAAATGATTCATTCAATATCTATCTTTCTTATGGATGTAAAAAAAAAATTCTGAATATATGATTTTAGTAAAAAAAATCAATGAAAAAGGAAGATTGTCAAAGACTAAAATATCATTTTATAAAGAGTACAGAGGAAATTCGAAATAAATATTTTGTGTGATTTATGATCAAAAGTTTATTTTTTTTACTTTAGTACATTGCTTTAACATAGAACTTAAGACCTTAATTGCTTTGTCATATCTAATCCTTTTTTTATTTTCTAAAACATCAATTTTAAAATACCATATTGATTTTTTTTAATTCTACAGGGGGAAAAATCTATTTTTAGCATTGACTTTTCAGTTGACCTTCAAGCAAAATCAAGGATGATGACCCCATACTTTTTTCTTGTCATTTTAATGTGCATATTTTAAAATGTTTCCATGCTTAATTTCATTATTTTCTGAATATATAAAATATGAAAAGAATCCATCCTTAAAAATTCAATTTACACATATTTTCAGTCTTGATGGTAAATTATCTATTTGCACACGTAATCGGCAAGGTGTTTAGGTGGCACGATGTACTCTGGCTCCTTCGGACACTTGGCTGCAAAATTAGAGGTTTTTCATTGTTCTTCACTGTTGGTCCTTTAATTTTGTCATCATTACGGTTAATCTATTTTTAGGTCGTCAGGAAGTGATACTTCTCTCGATATTCGCAGGTCTCTGCAATTTCTACGATTTTGTGTTCCATCAATGTCAACTATATATGAACGCGGTAAGTTGTGCTTTTGAATGCATTTTCCTAATTTTCATCTATTATCCCCAAGTCTCGTTGGTTTTACTCAAATGCTGTCTCCTGCGCGCAGTTCAGGAAGCGGTCGCGCTCCTTTTTCATAATAATGTCTGGGCTTCTTTCCATGGATCTTGGTTTGTACATGTTTAGGAATTTCTGGTTTAAGAAGCTGGTATGGTATTTTCTGTAGTACTGTCTACCATTGTTGCAGCTTTTGACAGATGTATAATAATTTTTTCTGTTTTGTTTGCACCAAGTCCTTTGAATATTTTTATTCAAGTCTTTCATTTGATTTTCCTTCTCCATATCGGCAGGTTTATTTGCACTTGGACCACCATTTGGATTCACCAATGAACGGACTCTGATTCGAAAAACAAGTGTTGGTTCAAGCAAGTGCTCTATCAGTAAGATAAAACGGGTACACTCCACAAAGTATTTGGATAGTTCTGAGTGTGCAAAAACATAAGATAGCATCATTTTGAGGGCAATATTGACATAACAAAGTTCCCTTCTTGAATTGCCTCTTTAATGCACAATAAATTGGAAGAGAAGTGAAGGTTATGCTTGGCATAGTTAAATAGATCATCATCTCCTTTGCTCTTGATACTGATACTAGTTAGGAAGCTTCAGCAGTAGAGGGTTTGCTAAGGATTTTACAAGTTAACCATAATTTTATCAGTAGATAATGGGATAGATGTATATGCTCCATTCACAAAATGCTTTTACTGGGCTATTCTCATTAAATGTATTTCAAACATTCAGATACTTACTAGTAATCTGTCTAATAATCTAATTGAGGAAAAATGACTTTAGAAAATCATAAAACAGTGGAACCTGTCTTATCCGACAGGCACACAAATTTTGTTTTGAAAAAAAAACATGGTGACAGATTGCACAGCGTAAAAAACATTAAAGAACAATAAATGGGAATTGAAATGAGTCATAATTTACAGTGAAACATTGCATAGGAGTCAGATTAGACAGTTTTCACTGTAGTATGTCAGTGAGTGTGATTACACTGTACATGTAATGGTTTAAATTTGCATTTTCCTAGGATGTCAGAAGCGAGATCATTAAAAGTTGACTGAAAAAAAAATAGGTCTTCAAAATGGCATTTCAATGATTTTATGTTGATATGAGAGAAGTTTAAGAAATCGGAGGTCATCACAATCTTTAATTATTGTGTCCCTAGAAAATGGAGAAGGGTTGCAAATTTAAGAATCCATGTGGAACGAGCAGTTAATCAAGGTGTAGTTCCAATATCACTTCATGACAAGGTGTCCAAAATAGTGTTTGTTGTGTGTGTTCTCTCTGTAATCTCGTGCCTCCACTTATTCAGTCATAGTATAATTTACTATGTAAATCATAATTGTATCTTTCAGAATATGCATCAAATACTTCATTGTTTGAAATCTACGTACGTCTTTACATTATTTATACTTCAGTATGTCGATCATGAATCATGTTCCAAAGAACATAGCAATGATGAACCAGAACAACTTCATTCATTTGCACTGTCATTTCTTATGTCAGAAAATCTTTTAAAATTCTTTTTTTTTTTTTTAAAGATTCAGAAACTATCAGTTCATGTTTACTATTATTAAAGTTTCTGTAAAAATAAAGTTTTTAAATGCATCATATCCTTGTATTGTTGCAATGACTTTTGGCCTTATGTAAAAGTTATTATTAAATTAAGAGGTATGTATGTACCTTCATTTAGAAAATAAAATAAAATAAAATACTCTATTATAAAGATATTGATCAGATGCTCACAAGTATTGCAAAATACATTATGTTAATGTTGATTATGATATGAGAGTGCGTGTACACATATCCTTAATGCAAAGTTATGTCATACCTCATTAGAGACCTTTAGTGACATATGTCAGTACTCATCAAAATTTTAATTTAAGTCCCCTTTGAACTCTGAAAAAAGCTGAGGTAACACTGCAGACAATAAAAAAAATTCAGTTTTGGAAGCATTTCATTTCCCCAAAGTTCCCCATCATATAAAATTGTTTCAAATTCGAGACCTTTACTTGTCCATATAATAAAGTGACACCACTTTCTTTGACTAATAGCCATTTCTCCTTGTACCTGGTAATAATATGCATAATTCCTCTTCAATCGTAAATTTCCAATTCATCTAAGATACAAAAAATTGATCGCTTAAAAGCCCTTCTTTGGGATGCACATCTTTAAAGCTGTATGGACACTTTACTTCAATAACACCATGGTAAGGCTTGCAGTTAAGACAGTACGCTAGTCCATCAGGGCTGGCACTTAAGTGAGGAAGCGATTCCCGGACAACTAGCCCAGTCTCCTGGAATGTAAGTGGTGGATGTATCTCCCTCACCTTAAGCAGGTAGCAGTCAAAGTCAACTTTGTTTCAATAGTTGAGAAATTTTTTAGCTATCTTGCCATTGGATTTGTTTTGTAAGCTCTTCTTTTAAAACTTGAACAGACGGTAAAGTTAGGTCTGGATTTTTCTAGCTGAAACTGTATAAACCTTGATTGTTTTTCCCCGTCTTTGTTTTGTTGAAATCCATGTCCTGTGCCTTTTTTTGGTGAAAGATTTCTGTTATGTGTTTTAATCCATTCACAAGCTTTTTAAGTTGGAGCAATTTTACCGGTGTGCTTTTTTACTGTTATATCCACAATCCCATACAATAAGGCTGCAATATGGTTGCAAGCACTTCCTTCTCTAGAAGTAATTTTTTTTTCTTTCGTTCTTTTATATAATTATCATTATAACAACAAATTGCTAGAAGCATGTTAAATTTTATAACTGATGCAAAACGCAATGAAAAAGACACCTGGACATTTGGTACTTTTTCTCAAACAGTTCTTATTAAATGTACAGTACCATGTTCATGCACATGTACATGCATTGAACACATTTTTACCTGTCAAGCAAGTGGATATATTAATATTGTGCATTAGAAAATGTTACAAATTTTACAATTTATCAACAGTATAATTATTATGATTATATTATATAATTTATTTACCCTGTAACACAGTTACATTCTGCTCTGTGGACTCTACCAGTGACTTTTGACAAGCACACCCAAGTCCTCTACGCAGGTTTTTAGGTCACCTGAGTCGCTCAGGTGACCTATTGCTATCCGTTTTTGTCCATCGGCGTTCGTCGTGCGTTAACATTTAAACATTTTCAGCTTCTCCTCTGAAACCATTGAACCAATTTTAACCAATTTTGGCATATAGCATCTATGGGTGAAGGAGAACAAAAAATGTGAATTTCATGGCCCCTGACCCCCTGGGGCCTGAGGGATGGGGCTAAAACCACCAAAATTAATGCAATCTTTAAAAATCTTCTTCTTTACTCTTGGACATCAAACAGTCAAACTGCTGGCATGATTGTAATAAACATTGAACCCTCTACCAGAATGAAATTCATGGACCCTGGGTCAAGGGTTCTGGCCCTAGGGTGGGGCTCTAATGATCATATAGTGAAAATGCATTATTTCTTTAGAAATGTTCTTCTCTGCTCCTGGGTATTAAACTGATGAAATAAGTACATAGTTATGATGAGCAATGGTGCCTCTTCGAAAATTGTGAATTTCATGGCCCCTGGGTCAGGGGTTCTGGTGTTAGTGCGGGGCTGTAATGATTATATAGTGAAAATGCATTAATTCTTTTAAAATCTTCTCCTCTGCTCCTGGGTATTAAAATGATGAAATAAGTATATAGATATTATGAGCAATGGTGCCTCTTCCAAAATTGTGAATTTCATGGCCCCTGGGTCGGGGGTTCTGTTGTTAGGGTGGAGCTCCATTGATTATATAGTCAAAATGCATTAACTCTTTGAAAATCTTCTTCTCTGCTCCTGGGTACTCAGCCAATGAAATAAGTATATAGATATGATGAGCAATGGTGCCTCTTCCAAAATTGTGAATTTCATGGCCCCTGGGTCAGGGGTTCTGGTGTTAGGGTGGGGCTCTAATGATTATATAGTGAAAATGCATTAATTCTTAGAAAATCTTCTCCTCTGCTACTGGGTAATAAGCGGATAAACTAAGTACATAGTTATGATGAGCAATGGAGCCTCTTCCAAAATTGTGAATTTCATGGCCCCTGGGCCAGGGGTTCCGGGGGAGGGGCTTATTTATTATATACTGAAAATAGGTTAATGCTTTGAAAATCTTCTCATCTGCCCCTTGGTATTAAGCAAACAAACTAAGTACATAGTTATGACGAGGAGGAGTGCCTCTTTCAAAACTGTGAATTTCTTTGCCCCTGGGTCAGGGGTTCTTATATATGGGTGGGGTTCTATTCATTAGTAAGCAAAAATGCATTAATGCTTCTAAAATCTTCTCATCTGCCCATGAGTACTTAGCAAACAAACTAAATGCTAAGGGTGCAACGATAAACTGTTTGACGGTTTATCGCGGTATATTTTTCCACGGTTCAATTCACGATACGCAAAACTGATATTGCGGTTCGGTTCAATCGGTCCAGAATTATCCGAATCGTCCGTTTTGTTTGCTTTTTTACAATTTCAAAATGGCTTCCGCGCAAAACTTGAGGTCGCCGATAACGCTTTAACGGAAGGTAAAATAATCTCCAGCATCTTACAGACCTCAGATTTAACACGGAGAAGGACTTAATGTGATTATAAGTTATAGATGTTAAGACAAATGATAAACCCTTTAGATCGAAACGTATTTTTTGGTAATACACGATATTTCATCACGTGTTTATTTCGATGAAAATTCACTGTCTTGTTGACTAAAACGTGTTAACACGAGAAATATGACAACTGTTTTTCTACGTAAATAAAAGGAATAAAAGAATGAGTGTCTTCCTTTTTCATTCCAATTTAAAAGGAAGATTATTAGGAAAGGTTCCCGTAGTTCCCTGTAAATGTTCATCATTGGTTGAGATAATTGTCAAAACTCAAAGATCTATCCAACAGTCCAATTCAAGTTAACAAAATTTTATTTTGATTATTACTTAAAAATATGAACATTTTATATAACCCTGTCAATTTAAAAAAAAATATGATGACAAACTTGAAAGACTTTTTTAACCTTGTCATGTATCGTGATACGTATCGTATCGTGAACTGAATACCGTGATACGTATCGTGAGGTTAGTGTATCGTTGCACCCCTACTAAATGCAATAATATCAATGTAAGTGTATTAAATATTATTTTAAGTATATGTGCCTTTTCTTTGCTCCGGGGTATCTATGAGGCAAACAAAGTACACAATTGAAATAAGTTAAGCAAATGAGAGTTAATCCCCTTTGCTAGATGTTGTTAATCAAGAAATCCTTGTGTATAATTTAATTAACAGGGTTATTTGATCGAATGAGAATGCAAGAAAGAATGTTAAATACATAGAAACAAAATAAAAATGAATGTTTGGTTTAAATGAGCAATGCATGCTCAAAGTCAGATTCTTGTCTGGAAAACTATATAAAATATGACAAAGATTATTTATATATTTAGCAAAAGTAAATGTACACAGTATGATCACACTGTTGTGATCTGTTTGAGAGTAGATTGGTTGATGTCATTGGCGAAGTCAGAGTTGACAATAGACTGGATTAAGTTGTTTATACTTTATCGAAGTGAACAAAGAATCACAGAGAGCCAGGTGACTTAATGAATAAGTGACAAGTGGCAAATAGACATGTTGTATACCCAAGTTTGTGTGTACTGAATTGTAGCACTAGACAAGTGACAAAAACATATCTGTATATACTGAATAGCTTACACAATAGGCAAGTGTCCAATGTATTTGTATATTTTACATTCATTTTCATCCCTGTAAGAATTGGGAAAATCAAGTATGATCCCAAGGAGATCACTCGGGTCTAGCACGTTACAATAAGCAATAGTATTTTTACCAGATTTTTGAAATTCTTGGGAAACATTGCTTCAGTCCTCGTGTTGAAATTTTAGATGAAGCCACGAAAGTCAGTAAATGGGACCATTTCATCAAAGCAGTGGAGAATGTGCCACAGTTTGATAATAAGATAATAAAAAGTTGGTATTCCCTCTTTGACTTTAAAAATAAGATTTAGTATGGAAAAATGCGCAGCAGATTTACATTTCTTGGCACTGAAAAATGATGTAAAATGTCAAATTTTCTAAATTTTTTTAATGATGTATAACTGTGATTTGAAAACATCGATATCGTGAAAAGCATTGGTCTCACTAGCTACATCAGCTTAAATTCTGAAACACATGCATCATAATCACCTAATATGAAATAGAAACTGTAATGAACAATCCAACTTAAACTCTGCTTTACAGGTATACCACAAGTAAATTTATTAAGCCTGCGAAATCCCTCTGGTCTATGAAAACCCTTCAACTGATCAAATCGTTAAGAGAATTCAACATAGCTAATTGGGCCGAGTAAATTCTTTCGTTTGTAAGGAAGTCTCCTCCAAAAACCTCTCTATCACTTTTAAATCCTCCCTCTTGAGTATGGCTAATGTAGTTTTCATCAGCATGATCGAGTATTGTAATCTTATCTTATGATATATTCTCATTTTAGTCGAGCAAGTCTAGAATCGAGATGATTGATTTTCTATTACTTTCTACAATATAAGGATGTTCAATATATGATGGATTGTTTGTTTGATGTGGCGCAGTGGTTAGAGCGTCTGCTCTAGAGTCGCAGCGTAAGGAGTTTATCCTTACGTCGCGGGTTCGAATCCCACTGTGGGACGTGGAGACCGGTCCTTCGGATGAGACCGTATAAACCGAGGTCCCGTGTCACAGTAGGTGCTGGCACGAAAAAGATTCCCCACTGCTCAATGGCCGTAAGTGCCGAGTATAGGACAGAATTTGCAGCTCTCCACCGGCAAGTGTTGGTGTCTCCATATGAGTGAAAAATTCTCGAGAGGGACGTTAAACAACATACAAACAAACAGTTGAGACAAACTATGGAAGCACTAGCAGTCTCACATTAATGTATGAAATATATGGAGATAACGAACATTATTCAAGCTCAGAAGTCCATTATACAATACAAAATAGGAGCAGAGCAAACACGGACCTCCAAACATCAGAGGTGGGATCAGGTGCCATGGAGGAGTGAGCATCCCCTGCCGACCGGTCACAACCGCCGTGTGCTCCTTGTCATGATCGGGAAATAACGGAAAAATCCGTCGACAATTCAGTGTGTAAATAATGGCCTAACAATTAGTATGAAAAACGTCAGTCAGCATTTGACTCAATGATAAATTGTATTTGCTGACAAGGTCATTGTATCGACCAAAGAACTTACGAAATGATGACTTTAAACGAGACAGCTGATATTCTTGTTTCATCAACTTATTTGTCAATAATTTACCTCGTTTTAGAAATTGTACATACGTAGAGCATGCTCTTGCGTATCGAATCAACTGAGATATATATACCCCGTATGCAGGTGATGAAGGTATATTGCTGCATAAGTAAGGGAAGTTGACGATTGAAAAGTTAAAGTCATCACGTTTATCATAAAGCTTGGTTGTTAGATTATCATTAACGTCTTTTTCAAGTAAAATATCCAAATATGAAACAGATGTGTCAGACTCTGTGGTATCTTTTATCTCAAGTTCACCAGGATATATCTTGTGACAATTGATTTCACAAATTTTAAGTAGGTATCAGAAAATACTTGGAAATTGTTGATGGCTTCAAATGAAAATAGACATTGCGGCTGCAGAATCAAAGGAAACTAACACTCTATCCAAAGATGTTCTATCCATAAAAAAGTAAAATTTAGGACGTACGTTCTTCAGTATGCGGAAGGAGATGCTGTTCGAATACAAGCTACAAAAATAATCACAGTGGTTCTCATTTCAATAAATGCCAACTTTAAATTTTTCTATTTTAATAGAGCAGTAATGTGCAATCTTAAATGTGTACCATTCTCATTTACCAAGTAGATTAATTACATTAAGGGGGCCTGCCAAATTTATTCGGGAAATGTTTATTGTGATATCACACAAAAATAGGAATTCTTTAGAATACCAGAAAATGAATTAATTTACGATTATGAACAGTATAAGAGTAATGAATTACTTTAAAAACTTACCATTGCATTCATTTTTGTCGCTAGTTAAATCCCAACCAGCAACAAATAAGCAAGTCATTTGGTGAATTCGACTGGTAGATATTATGAAGATATTATTGTATAAACTTAGTACTTTCCATTCGACTGGTACTTCAGAAAAAAAATATTAATTAAGAAAAACAATATTAAAAATAGGGCTTGAAATAAGTAACGTGATATAGAAAAGATGGCGGGCAACTGCAGAGCCGATAAGTATCGACACCGTGACGATGGAAACTTCTGTGAGACCAAAGTAGATCTTTTACATTTTTAATTAAATAAATAACTTCTAATATTTTGCTACTCAAAAATAGTTATTAACATCATGGACAGATTATGTGTGATATTGAGCAACAGGATGTACTCCGTTTGAATTCTCTCAACAGTGAAGCAAAAAAGAAAAAAAAAACCCACCCCATCCCCCAAAACAAAAAAAAAAACATGCAGATTTCTAAATTTTCCTTGATTTCATAACGATTAAATATTTAAATGCATTCGAATACATGTGTAAACACGCAATATTTGTTCATTTTCTACTAACTACGAGTAAAGGAAATTGTTTTTCCTGAAGGAATACAGAGCATACAAGTGTTTGATGCACCAACATTCAGATGTATTAATAGTTGGGGTAATTTTATTTTTCATATAATTTCAATAATGTTAATATGTGTGTGTTTATACAAAAGCAGAGCTAAAACTGTAAGAAGTAATTTATGGTTTACCAATGAACGAGAATAGAAATGAAGTGAAATGTTGGGTACAAGAACAAAGAGTAGCAAATATATGATATAGATGTTCATTTCTTGTTTTTAATTAGCTGAAGACCAAAGCGGACCAGAAACTCTCAGCTTCTGAACAGGAACAAGGAGTTTGTTTGACATATGGTTCATATATTGTAGATGTTGTAGATTTGTTTGACATATGGTTCATATATTGTAGATGTTGTAGATTCGTTTGACATATGGTTCATATATTGTAGATGTTGTAGATTCGTTTGACATGGTTCATATATTGTAGATGTTGTAGATTTGTTTGACATATGGTTCATATATTGTAGATGTTGTAGATTCGTTTGACATATGGTTCATATATTGTAGATGTTGTAAATTTGTTTGACATATGGTTCATATATTGTAGATGTTGTAAATTCGTTTGACATATGGTTCATATATTGTAGATGTTGTAGATTCGTTTGACATATGGTTCATATATTGTAGATGTTGTAGATTCGTTTGACATATGGTTCATATATTGTAGATGTTGTAGATTCGTTTGACATATGGTTCATATATTGTAGATGTTGTAGATTCGTTTGACATATGGTTCATATATTGTAGATGTTGTAGATTTGTTTGACATATGGTTCATATATTGTAGATGTTGTAGATTCGTTTGACATATGGTTCATATATTGTAGATGTTGTAGATTCGTTTGACATATGGTTCATATATTGTAGATGTTGTAGATTTGTTTGACATATGGTTCATATATTGTAGATGTTGTAGATTCGTTTGACATATGGTTCATATATTGTAGATGTTGTAGATTTGTTTGACATATGGTTCATATATTGTAGATGTTGTAGATTTGTTTGACATATGGTTCATATATTGTAGATGTAGATTCGTTTGACATATGGTTCATATATTGTAGATTTGTTTGACATATGGTTCATATATTGTAGATGTTGTAGATTTGTTTGACATATGGTTCATATATTGTAGATGTTGTAGATTTGTTTGACATATGGTTCATATATTGTAGATGTTGTAGATTTGTTTGACATATGGTTCATATATTGTAGATGTTGTAGATTCGTTTGACATATGGTTCATATATTGTAGATGTTGTAGATTTGTTTGACATATGGTTCATATATTGTAGATGTTGTAGATTCGTTTGACATATGGTTCATGTATTGTAGATTTGTTTGACATATGGTTCATATATTGTAGATGTTGTAGATTCGTTTGACATATGGTTCATATATTGTAGATGTTGTAGATTCGTTTGACATATGGTTCATATATTGTAGATGTTGTAGATTTGTTTGACATATGGTTCATATATTGTAGATTTGTTTGACATATGGTTCATATATTGTAAATGTGGGACACAGTGGACAATCCTATTCCTCCAGATGTGAAGAGGAAATCCAGACTTCAAAGAAATTGAAGCAATCAAAACAAAAGCTAAAGGAGAAATAGTGTCGATTATATGACATATTGAAAAAGGTAAATAAAAGCATTCGTGTTTAAACAATCAAATGGTAATGTAGACCATTTAAAAGAGATTTTAAATTTTACCAGTACAAACACATCACACAGGAGAACTGTAACTGTAAATGAAACCGGAACAATTGGAATGAAATTGTGGAGAGAAAAAGCCAGTATCATTACTCGGGAGAACGACAAAGCAGAAATCACATGCCTGACAGTAGATGTATACTTGAATCGAGTGTCTGTCAACTCGTGTATGTCAACCAAAGTACAGCTATGCTCTTTATTTTCTTTTTTTTTTTAAACTTTAAAATATTAAACATCATTTATAATATTTGTGCAAGGACAAAGTGATAAATAATGTAAAAACCCGATAGAAACATTTCATATGACCTGAGTATTTGTTGTGACCTACATTTAAGGTCACTAAATCGCACTATAGTTCAAGATCATTGACCAAGGAAAAGAAATTGATCGTAAACCTCATCTCTTTAATACTGAAGCCTAGGAATATTATGATAGTTTGTACAGTGCTTGTAAATGAAATGTGCACTATTTCTTTTGTCTGAGCAGGCGAAGGGTCACCGCCACTGGAAAAAGTAAATTTCGTCACCAGTAGTTCATACTTGATATAAATGATGTTCATATCATCAGTGCAAAACTTCTAAACACCAAGAATAAAGTTACTGTCACCAGTAGTTCACACTTGATATAAATGATGTTCATATCATCAGTGCTAAACTTCTAAACACCAAGAATAAAGTTACTGTCACCAGTAGTTCATACTTGATATAAATGATGTTCATATCATCAGTGCTAAACTTCTAAACACCAAGAATAAAGTTACTGTCACCAGTAGTTCACACTTGATATAAATGATGTTCATATCATCAGTGCTAAACTTCTAAACACCAAGAATAAAGTTACTGTCACCAGTAGATTTTTTCTTAAAAGCACATTTTCAGACCGACAGAAAATACAAATAATTTTAATTTTGTATTTAAATCACAAAACTTAGGAAAGGTGTAATGTCGCACTTACTACTGCATGAAATAGAAAAGCTAATATGTATCCTCACAATGGTGCTGCATGAAATAGCATACGAGACAGGTCTATGATTTGCAGTGAGGTTAGGTACATATTGTCGCTGACGATAACAAGAGCAGTATGTGCCATCACACACGCCCGAAATGTTCTTTCAGATGTGTTCTTCCAACTAAGCTATCAGGTCATGGTTATCACCATTTTCGTTTAGTTCCAGGGAAAAACGAATGATGTTATACATACTAGAAAGCACTGAATAAAGAAAAATGACATGGAGCGAAAAACGTATGGAATTACTAATGTGATCTCTAAAAGCTCTAACTACGTACAATCAGCTTTATGAGCTAAGCATACCAGAAAAGTACACTGGAAAACTAACTGTTCAACAACCAAATTCCTTCAGATCCAAAATTTCGCTATGGAAGAGGATGGAGGTCCTTAATCAGATTCTGTGGTATGCATAGTATTATACTTGTTACTTACCTTTATTAGTTATGTAGATTTTTATGACTTTATTTCACTTCAACTTCATTGTAGGAAAATCTGGAAAAATTGGGTCTAAACTGCTATATGTTTGGTTTATTAAAAATAAATTCCATCCATACAACATATTGATGTTCACAATGAACACCACCAAAAGTACGGTTGCATATTATATACATGTATGTAATTGTAGGCCTATCCTTTTATATTCTCAGCTGTATGATGTTGCTGAGGAGCAGATTCCAAAGGAGGAGAAGGAGAAATTCTCGAACCCCTCTTTGGAGGATATCTCAACAGTGAAAACTATGGAGAAGGGAGAGCGAGGGAGCAGTGGAAGGAGCAAGTTTGGATTTCTCCTTAATCCACCAATCACCAAAATATATAATGCTTTCTTTTTTTTAAAACTTTATTAACAAATAAAGCAGTAGCACACTCATTGTGTCATTAAAACACACTACATTAAACCACACTCTCTTTTTGCATAAACCAGGTAATGACTTCAAACAATAATGACTCAAACAATAACTGATTATTTAAATAACCATAAAAAATCAGGTTTTTTGTTTGTATGTTTTTCTCATTTAATCAAGGCAATTCTTAAGCAATAAAGAATTTGCAAAGGTTTTTTAAAAAATTATACCCTATCACTTTTTGTGAAGTTTTATGCTTCATTTAAGTATGAAGACTTTTCAATCACAAGTTAAAACATAAAAATTCTAATTATCTGATCCGAATAGAAAAGGAAATTGAAGAAATTGAAATGTGCAAGTCTGATGATATAAATATGATATATAAAAGAAATTTGGAAAAAGAACTAGATAAGTTATATGCATATAAATCAAAAGGGGCCAGGGTGAGAGCCAAAGCTCGTTGGATTGACGATGGAGAAAAAAACACCTCTTATTTCTTAAGATTAGAAAATAAACACCAATCACATAATGTCATAAATAAATTATCAGTGGGAGATAACTGTGTTTATGAAACTTAAGACATTTTAAACGCACTAAGTTCCTACTATGAAAAACTATATTCGTCAAGCAATATATCAGTAAACGGTATTAATCAAGATTTGCAAGAAACGGAACTTACTAATTACCTATCTGATGAAGATAGAGAAAATTGCGATAAAATTCCTGAAATTGAAGAATGTGCAGAAGCTGTATATAATATGAAATTGAATAAATCACCGGGATTAGACGGAATTCCCGTGGAATTTTATAAGATGTTTTGGAAATATGTAAAAGTTTATTTATATGAAAGCTTATTGAGATCCTTCGAGGTAGGCGAATTATCATTTACGCAGAGATCTTCTGTTCTATCACTCATACACAAAAAAGAAAGCTTAATAAATCTTGATAACTATCGTCCTATTAGTTTAACAAATTGCGACTATAAAATAATAGCCTTCGTATTTGCAAAGAGACTACAAATGATTATGGACAAACTCATTAATAAAAATCAAACTGGATATATCAAAGGAAGATTTATTGGTGAAAATGCAAGGTTAATACTAGATATATACGATTATTGTGAAGAAAATAATGAAGAAGGAATACTATTGTTTGCCGATTTCCAAAAAGCTTTTGATTCAGTTGAATGGAACTTCTTGTTTCAAACTCTTAAAAAATTCAATTTTGGAGAAAATTTCCCAAGATGGATAAAAATTTTATACACAAAACCTTATTTTCATGTTAAAAATAATAACTGGTTAACTAGAAAATGTACAATGTCAAGAGGCATTAGGCAAGGATGTCCCGTCTCAGCATTGCTCTTTCTTTTTGTTATTGAAATCATGGTATTAAAAATAAATGCCTCTGAAAGTATACAAGGTTTCAAAATTGGACAGTCAGACGAAATAAAATGTTTACAGCATGCAGATGATTGCACTTTGCCAATGAAAAATACTGAATCCTTAAAAGCGTCTATTAAAGTTATACAATCTTTTGGGAAAATGTCTGGTACTAAGTTAAATTTAGAAAAAAACAGGGTATTCTCTTGGGACCCCTTAAAAACACACGAGAGGATATAGAAGGGATTAAAATGACAAATAAACCTATTAAATCACTCGGAATTTTCTTAGGACACGACAAAATATCTAATAATGAACAAAATTGGTTGCATAAGCTTAAAGAATTTGAAAAAATACTAGATTCATGGGGAACAAGAAGCTTAACTTTTTTCGGAAAATGTACCGTTATTAATTCACTCATAGTGTTTAAATTATTATATGTGTTTACAGTTCTCGAAAATCCAGATGTCGAATACATTAAAAGTATAAATAAAATTATTTACAATTTTTTATGGTCTTGTTTAATAGATATCGAATGCAAACTTAAAAGCGTAAAAGCCGGATGGATCAAAAAGCTATACAATGAGAACTCTACGCTTAGAATTTTTTTAGATAACGCATTAAAAAGTTATGGAATAAACTTTGAATATCTGTTACGTAGTAATATTATAAATCCGAATGATTTCAACGTTTTAAACAAATTCTCGAAATTTTACAAGAACATTTTCTGTAGTTTTAACGAATGTAAATCGTTATCACTGCGTAATAAAATTACAGAAAACTTATGGTTTCATTAAACACGACAATAAACCACTATATCTAAAAAACTGGGTGGTGTTCTATACGTAAAAGATCTGTTTACAACAGAAGGTATGAAAGATATTACGGATGTAAAAGAGATCATTGAATCAAAGAGTAATTACTTATGTGAATATCTAATAATAAAAAAAGCAATTAAAAAGCTAAATATAGATTACTGTAATGTAAAAACACTAATATACAAAAACCCTATTTTTATTTTCAAGGAAAAAGTAGAAACCAAGAATTTGAAAAATCAGGATTTTATTATAAAATTCTACTTTCTAAAAAGAAGCAAAAGCCAATTATGGAAACGAAGTGGTCAAAAGAATTCAATATAACAAATGGTCAATGGAAAAATATTTATACAGCTAAAAAATTAAATGTATTTGATAAACAGATAGCAGAATTCAATTTTAAACTTTTACATAACCAGCTGAATTGTAATTATAATGTAAGTAAATGGAATAAAGAGGTGGGGAAAAATTGTACAAGTTGTGGACAAGTAGAATATATTGAACATTTAATTTTAGAATGTTCGGATTCAAAAAGATTATGGGAAAAAATATCAAAAATATTGAAATTAAATATATCCTGGAAAAATATTGTTGTAGGATTTTTTAATGAGTTTAACGAAACAACAAAAATTTTTAATAATGTCATATCAATTGTAGGTTACAAAATATACAAGTATAAAATGAAATGTAGATTACAAAATGAAAATGTAAATGCACATGCAATGTTATCTTTTTTAAAATCATCATTATATCAGTATTATGTAATAGCAAAAGATGCAAAACGTATTCAATTAAATTACCATCTTTTAAAAAAGTTAGCTGACCAAATATGATTTTCTTTGTGTATGTATTTTGAGAAGTATATAAATTAAGTAAAGATATTTCATCTATAATACTTATTTTTATTTACAAAAAATATTATACAATGATATATAAGCATATGTATAGAAATGAGATGTCAGCAATGATATGTATACGTACATGTATTTTTTTTTCATTTAATGTATATTATTTTGTAAATTAAATATTATAATAAAAATACCGATCCAGGGAGCTCCTGGCACCCCAGGTGATGTATATATAGAGGGCTTCTGCGGAAGTTTTGCCTCAATATTTTGTTGTATGTTATTGAAAATAAATATATTATTTATAAAAAAAAAAAAAAAAAAAAAAAAAAAAATTATCTGATCCTAATTTGACAACACGACCAGTCCTCTGCCTTTCTTTATCCATCCTGTTGGTCTTTCCACACCTGCAGTATCGCTAAGTCGAGGAAGTACTACTGGTGGTGCATGAATGTCCTTATTGTAGCCATGTTAAAAAAACTGAATGAGCGAATACTCTTTGAAGGCGAGGAACCTAAAATACAAATTGACATGAGACTTGGAAAATGTAAAAATGATAAAGATTTTAAGTTAAAGTCACATATATCTGTGTATGTTGAAAACTTCCATTCCTTCTTTTATCCTAGATAAATTTTAGTTCACAAACCTGAGAACAAATCTGCAGAGGAAAGTTCAAAGATTCTTGCAGGGATTGATCCAATTGACGGCTGGCTGCGCCATGTTCTTTGGTTACCACACACACCATAGTACTGGATTGATCGTATATTGTTTTATGTCCTGTTCACTCATATAGAGACGTCACCATATACAGGTGAAGGGCTTCAAATTTAGACCTTTACTCGGCCATTGAGCAGTGAGGGTTCTTTATCGTGCCAACGCCTACCGTGACACGGGGGCTCGGTTTTTAAAGTCCCATCCGAAGGACCCACAACTTTCACTTCAAAGTGCCGAGCGCTTGGCGAAGGAACAGTTACTACCAATTTTTTTATCGACTTAGGTCAGTCGCGACCGTGATTCGAACACTCGGCCTTCCGATCAAAGACCATAGTACTGGAATACTGTAATAAACGTTCCCCTGCAGTGCTCTATTTGTCCTAAAATGGGACGTGTACATAAGAGCAATTTGAAAACAGGCTCAAAAGTAGTGTTCATATACAAAAAACGTCCGAGGTTGTCAGATCTGACAATTTCATCTTCATTGAAGGCCATTTCATAGACCCATAAGTGGCATATTTGGTTGCTCTTCATCATCGCCATGCAGAGTGTTATAGGGGTACATCCAGATCTGACAATTCCATCTTCACTGAAGGCCATTTTATAGACCTCTTAAGGCATATTTGGTTGTTCTTTATCATCTCCATGCATGTCTTGTGAGGACTGATCACCTGCAGGGGTACATCTCTTATCTCTTGCAAGAAATGATCACCAGCAGCATTCTGTCTATGTCCTTCATTGTCATCTGTGTATCTTAATGACAGAACATCAACATATAGAGTTCTCTCGGTCTCATATCATCTGGGTCTTGCAAACAGTGTTTACAACCTTGAGGCAGATTCGGTGGCTTTTGAACAATTACACATTTTACAAGTTCTTAATGAATTAATTTATTAAGGCCTAATGTGTCCATAATCCTAGATGGACTTATCCTTGTGTGACTGTTTAAATTTTACTATGCTGCTTATTCTGCATGTTCTGTTTCCTCTCCCAACAGATGTTCTTCTGGCAAATCATGGCCATGCTTGGTATCAAATTTCACATTCAGTTTTCAGATGACAGTCACACCTATCTAAAATGAATTTGAAATTTCTTATTTAAGTTAAAATAGAAGAAATCGATATTGTGCAACATATAAATAATAAACCGTCATTTTGAATACAAAGATACTGTCACATTTTCTGTGCATTATTTGGTAAAGTACTGTTTTTTACATGCAGTCATTTGAGGGTGTAATAAAAAAAAATAAAAGGATGAATGTAATTTTTTTTTCTGATTTCACATAAAGAAATGCTCATATAATGTAACTTGCAGTATATGTGTAAAATTTATTAATGATGGCAATGGTTAATAGACTAATTGGTTAAAAAGATGGTAACCTGTTATGATTTTCATATATATTTTTCAAATATGACTATCAAAACAAGTCCCATTTATTTAGTCATTATAATCCAATTACTTATCAAAAGTTTACAAATTAACCCCATCATGAAGAATTTGACCTTCATTTTCTGTTTCAATTGATAAGTTTAAAACAACAACTAATTTTCTACTACGCAATGGTTTACATGGTATTTAATCTATTTCATTGCCTGTCCTGGTAGCTTAATTAGTGGTAGGGCGTTCAATTCATGATCTGGAAGTACCAGGTTTGATTCTCGTTCACTGCATCAAACCTAAGAAATAAACATAGATAGTGACTGTTCCTTCATCTAACATCCAGTGTTAGAAGTAAAAGTTACAGGTTTTTCAGATGAGGAGAACCGAGGCCCCATATCACAGTAGATGTTGGCACGATAAAGAACCGGCCTTCACTGCTCAATGGCCTGAGTGCCAAGTTAGGTCTAAATGTGAAGTCCTTCATGGTATGTGGTGATGTCTCTACATCAGTGAAAAAATCTCGATGGGATGTAAAACAGCAAACAATCAATTTCTTTCATTATTCCTATATAGATTGTAACACAAGTTCTGATTGGTTAGCAAGCCAAATGTAAATTTCTGTACACCTGGCTCCAGCTCGGGTAAATAATGTGACATCATAGCATATTGATTCTCTAGCACAAAAAGCAAATAGCATGACGTCACAATAATGACAATGCAGCATAACCCAAAGTAAATTTTATCGATAATTTGAAACACCATTGATAAGACTTGGGTTTACAAAGAATTTATCTGTTACATATGAAATAATTTGTTATTCAGGTCCAATCAAGGTTGTACAGGGTGTATGGCCTCCGGGTGTATGGTATAAAACCCGGGATGAAATCCAAGTACACCCTTGATTGAACCCAGATAATATTAGTTATCCAGGTCAAATCAAGGGTATTTGGGGATTTATCCGGGGTTTTATTCCAGACACCCTGAGGCCGAGGCTGGGGTAAATCCCCGTACACCCCTGATTGAACCTGGATACTTCGGCCTCAGGGTGTCTAGAATAAAACCTTAGGTAAATCCCCATACACCCTTGATTGGACCTGGATAGAGAATTTATTTCCTATGTACCCAAATAAATTCTTTGTAAACAAGTCCAACCAACTGTGTTTCAAGCTATCGATAAGATTTACTACGTCCTACAATGCATCGTGACGTGTTATTTGCTTTTTATCATAGAGAATCTATGCATTGTAACGTCAAACTTTTTACCCCCGGCTCAAGTCGGGTGTACGGAAATTTACACCCGACTTTGTAACCAACCAAAGCTCGTGTTACAAGCTACAAAGGAAATAACTAATATTACAGGTCTTAATTTATTTTGAAAGTAAAGAATTCTGATTAATATCATTGTTTACAAATTGTTTTATACATGTAAGAAAATGAACTGAAAAAAAAAAAAAATTATAACAAATTTTCTAACTAGTCCTGTCTGTTTGATTAGCCTGTTACTTGGTGAGAAAAATTTCAGACTAACCTGAGTTTCAAAAATTTATCCAACTACCATCCCTAAAATTTATTTCAAACTTTCATATAAAGCATTTCAAATTTTTTGCTGTTTATATACACTGATCATGAAATATACCTGAGAAATTTAATTAAGCTGTATGACTTTTTACACGTGCTACAGAATATCAAATTCTGACATATAGCAATATTTAAAGTATTTTGGCTAGTGTATTGTTGAACCTATGCCTTTTTTGTTTTCAAGAATAGAGTGGCAAAGTTGTAAGAGTATTTTCTCATTTTGTTCTAGAGTGTTGAAATAAGGAGCTGATCCTTAATGTGCAAGGTTTGACACTTACATTAGTCCTTTAGTTTCAGGCTAATACATTTTCATTCTGACTAATAAAATCTGTAGCTATAATTAGTCCGAATGGACATAACCCTTTATACTCTCAGTTTATATGGGTTCAAATCCACTGAGTGACAAAGATACAGATTTTACGGATAAAACCATATAAAACCAGGTCTTGTGTTTCAGTATGCGTTGGCATAGGTGCTAGGAAAAGTGAAACCGCGACTGAAAATTTCTCATCAGATTTAAATAAAACAAACAAAATAAAAATAAATCTGGACAAATAATTACTGCTTGGCGCAGTGGTAAGAGCGTCTGCTCTAGAGTCGCGGAGTAAGGAGTTGATCCTTACGTCGCAGGTTTGAATGGCACTGTGGGACATGGAGACATGTCCTTTGGATGAGACCGTATAAACCAAGGTCCCGAGTCGCAGTAGGTGCTGGCACGAAAAAGATTTTTCACTGCTCAATGGTCCCGAGTGCCGAGCATAGAACAAAACCTGCAGCTCTCCACCGGCAATCGGTGGTGTCTCCATATGAGTGAAAAATTCTTGAGAGGGACGTTAAACAACTAACAAACAAATAATTCAATGTCAGGTTTACACATACTATAATAATTATCATGATTATGTCATTCGCTGTTTACTAGCTGGTATAACTGACTTCACACAGAATTTCAAACTATTAAACCTCTTCCAAATAGTTACGACATCATTGATTATACCTATATATTTAGAGTATTCACTGCCATGACTGTGAAATTTACACAGCCATGAAAACTATCCATTAACAAACATACAAGTTTTGTTTTTTTTTCTTTTTTTTTTATTTGGGTCTGCGATGTACTACCCAACATATAGTTACATTATGCTCAAAATAAATTTCATAACCACACTCCACAAAGAAAACAAAGTTTTATATACTATTTAACATACACTATTTTATTCTTAACCTTATCACTGCAGCTGAACTGTACCATCTGCTTTTGAATTATTTCAAATTCTTTGTGAAATAAAATCTAATAAAGTATTTATAAGCATTACAAGCTATTGTAGTAAAAGTTTGATAATGTCATCAAAGTGTTTACAGGTTGAGTCTGTACTATAAAATAGATAACATCAGCTGATCAGTGTATATATCATGTGCGTGCTGGCATTTATCAATCTGTGTATATTCCAAATAATTTAATTATGTAAAAAAAATCTTACCTTAATTCTTTTAAATCGTTCATACTTCACAGGAATGACATAGACACTACCATATCACTGAAAACTCTCTTACTCGTTACACAGATACTCTGCCGTCAGAATTTCCTTGCAATCGCACACAAGATCTTTAGTTTAAAACTCACAATAAATCCTTCTTCACCAGGGATTTATCAGTACCTTCTCAGGGGCCGAAATTCGGCCCCATTCCCAATTGAAAATGAGTTAAATTTTTCCCAATTTGGCAGTATTTTTTCCCAATTGGTGAACAATGCTTTTGTATTTAATTATCTTGGAAAAACACAAGGAAAATTGTCAGATTGTCTGTAATATTCATCTATTTAAGTCATTAAGCAAAGCTACAGTCATAACACATGTTTAAAAACACTGTAAAAACATCGCCAACTTTTAATCCGAATTTCCTCCGTTTTTCTGAAAATGGTGATATTGTGTAATTATATAGATTTATTAAGTTATTTCTACCTACTCAATTGATCTACGAGTGTATGGTAAGGTCTGTAGGCATTATTTCAAATAGAAAAATATATTTTCAATGCATTAATACATATTAAAAGAGGACTTTGAGAAAATGTATACTTGCAGGAGATTTATATATTCTCCAGAAACAGATTCTGTAATGACCTAAATTGGAATCTCATACGCACATGTACTACCCTAAGTTGTATAAACACCTTATACTCATTGAAGTCAATTTTACTTTTATTAGTCTGTTATTCATAATTGATCTTGTATGAAGTTGGATCATATATATTGTCTGTTTGGTTGCCCAAATTAGAGTTCATGCTGAAATGTTAAATGAATTACACCTGAATACATGATTTAAGCAACATTTTTAATTTTTCCCAATTTCATCAAAAAGCCGATAATTTTTTCCCAATTCCCCAAAAATGGCATTTCCCAAAATAGGCTGATAAATCCCTGTTCACATAATGCTCCATATACGTAATCAGAAATGTTAATCTGCACATAAGCCTAGCAGCGGATTGAATAATGCAAGTCTACATACAGTGCAAATATTGGTTCGTTGACAAATGCCGCCATGCTGGTCACCTACTCACAATGCCGTTGAATGTTTACATCCAGTGCGATCGAACCAAAACATTATGCAATATTGTAACACTAACATATGAATTAGAATCTAGATAGGTGCTTAAAGTAACATATATGTAGGCGACATATTTCAGTACCAGCATAATAGAAAGCCGTCATATAGTAATAATTGTATACATTTAGGTCTGACAAGGCATGTACGCGTTGATCTATTTTTAGCTTGTAGACAACTTGTTCTTAAAATTTATTACATGAAATTCATTTCGTAAAATAGCTTTAAATAAAGCATGATTGCCTTTTCTTTTTATGGCAAATAAAAAGATTTAGTATGCTAGATAGTATAAACTAAAAATTTCGTAGGATATGTCAACATTTTAAGCTCTTTGAAAAAAAAAACATTTATGACGTACTGACCCCTAAATATAGGGGGCAGCCCTTTTTTCTTGATCTTATCTGAAAGCTCTTGTAATTTCACACTACTTTTGTTCTACATGTCTTACCAAATTATTCTCAGTTTAAAAGTTATTACACAAAAAGCAACAACATTTCATGGGAAAAAAAATTCCTAAAATTTGCCGTCACATAGCTTCCGAACCTTAAAAAATTAGCCAATAATTTTAACGTTCTGCATTTCTATAATGTATTAGCCACAAATTCTTCAACTTTCATGTAAATATTGTATGTCGTTTCTGAGATTTCTGCTGGACACAACACATCCCAAATATCAATTAAAGGGCAATAACTCATAAACGGAGGCAAATATCAAAAAAATGAAAAAAAACGTTTTTATGCTTTAATGTAATGTATCCTGAAAGTTTCATAAGAATCCGACAAAAGGTTTCTGAGAAATCGCCTGTCAAAAATCGGCGGGAAAAAAATAAGAAGAAACAGTAGAATAACAGTATGGTCTTCCGAAAGGAAGCTTCGGAAGACTCTTAATAATTATACAAAATCAAATTGATCTTAATACCTTTATATCAAACTCACTTTAAAAATAAAAGGCTGGTTCCAGTAACTTTGTATTTTGATAGACATAAATTACAATTCAGAGACCTAGACAACAGAGATCTTTATTTCTTTCTGCCCAATTCCCAGGAGATCACATAACATTTTTGCGACATTTTGCCTTTTTAATTTACATTATTACCATTTTTATTTATAAAATTAAAACACGATTTATATGGGTTTTTTTTTAATATACGTATTGATTTACCTCGAATATCGGCCGTCGATAACAAATATTGTACTAAGCATCCATTTCGTTAATTAGCCCACCCTTTCAATGAGCGGAGAATTCGATTTTAGCGAGTCTGGGATCGTTTTTTTTAATCATTTTGAATGTATTAAAATGTTTCTAAGATTAAGAAATACCGTTATTAGAACCGGTATTAAATGAAACGGTATTTTACCGGTATTTTTGAAGTAACTATTCGGTACGGTATTGGTACCGAGTACGGGTATCCAACCCTATGAGAGACACAGTTTTAACACGATGCGTTTCCTATATATGCTATATATGTATGGTTTTTCAAAACATCCTAAGACAATAGCAAACAGTTCTTTCTTTCTCTATCTGGTTGTAATTTCTTTTGGCTTTGCTGAGTGATTTTGACGCATAACATTTTGGTTGCGAGTTTTGTAGTAAACAGGCTCCTATTCTTCTCTGGAGGAATCCACTGATAATATGACATCATTATCTACATATTCATACGCAATAGAGGTGCTTTTATAAGACACTCCTTAAGCTTCTTGTAGCTATGGACATGCCTCTCGTCCCAATGCCACCGTTATTCCTTTTGTTCTAGCTGACGTAGGGGTTTATTCAGAGTTGCGAGATTCGGTATAAACTTTCCCACTTAGTTAACCATGTCCATAAATCGTTGTCAATCCTTTTTCGGTTTTCATAAGAAAACGCTCTCTCCTTGCAGCTTTATTGAGATCTCGGGGGTCCAGACGTATACGGTCTTTATTAGTTTTTTCCAACACAACCATTGAAATGACCCATTCTGTAGGCTATTAAATTTTTCTCAATTATTTTTTTTGTTTGTCCATGCAGTGTAATTGGTTTATTGTGAAAGTAACTAGGTACATGCACTACAGGACTTACTGATACTGTTACTGATTTGTTGACTTTGATTGCATATTTTCCTTTTATTTTTCCAATTCCTTCAAAAATCTAAGATTGCCCCTTTGTTACTCACAGTGTTAACTCTTTTAAAGAAATTCATCTCGACACAAGAATTCAAAAACAGAGGATAAGTCTGTATTCTATATAAACGGGAACATGAATTAAAAACCTATTCATTAAAAAAATAACAAAGTCTGAACCAATCCAGTACAAAAGTGATAGTCTTAGTAAGAATATGTTACTTAGTGACTCAATTTATTGAATTACGGTAATCGCAGCACTTTTAACAGATGAACCTGAAACCGAGTAAAATTAATATATTCGGGGGATAAAATAAAAACAAAAACCATGTGTGACGGTTATTTATTGAATATATTTCTTTGTTATTGCTCTGAAATAAAAGAAAAAAATATAGAAATTAAAATAAATTGTACTAATGGATTTTTTTTATAATTCATTTATTAACCTCAGATAAAAAAAAAAGAATAAGTGTTAAAATTATAATATAAAATGAAATTTTACGTTACGTATTACACGTACATTATTGAATGAATTGTTTATTTCATATACAACCGATATAAAAATGCTTACATTTCTACCACTTTACTTCTTCTTTTCCGACCCTGTGTGCATAGTCCGGAAGTAAAAGTCTTTTGGGGAAATATCACCTCCAGTTGGTGGTTGGAAATTGAGTATAAATCCTCTCCAACTTCAATAAGGTTGCTTGAAAAATAGTGCAATAATTTTCAAGTTTGTTTATAATCAATATTTATTTCTTTCATACATGTCTGATAATACATGTCAGTTATCACTTCTATGTGTAGTACACAGTTGATACAGATACATATGTCATATTGAGATTTTTCATAGGCGTTGGAAGCAAATTGAATGTGGGCTGGTTGATTGAAAGAGAAAAAAATAAACCTGAAAAAAACTTGACAAGCAAAAAAAAAAAAAAGAAGAAGAAGAAGGAATAATTGAACATTAATCAAACCAGAAAATCATATTTCGTGGGGGTGGGGGTTGGATCGAACTTCTTTCAGTACTTTTTTTTTCCCAAACGCTTCCATTTACCCTCCTTTGATTACAGTGTAACCTGCCTGTTGAAAGGGGGGGGGGGGGCAAACCTACACCCTAATGTTCAATGCCTATATTATGTCGATCTCTGCAAAAAAAGAGGGGAGGGGGCTAAGCCCACCTCCCCGGTCCCGACACCTTTGCTTTTTTAACAGAATATCATATTGTTTTCTGTGCTCGTAAAATAAAAATGCATCCATCTACAGGAGTTATCGTTTCTCATTAATTAGTTGATTATAAAAGTTTTTCATCTGAAATTTCTGTAACAATTAAAAGAATTTTATGTTAAGAGATAGAAATATCTCAATTTTTAAAGTTTAAAGGACCGAGTATAAATGTTTAGGTAAACTATTATCAGTGATTAATAAATATATTGGCAATAGAAAATAAAATTTAATATTTGTAAATTATCTTACATTAGTATGAGGTGACTATGAACATACTCTCAAACTGCAACAGGTTAACGACACACCTCGAGTAATTGATTGCATAATACATAGTAGTCAAGCTGATATCTCAGATTTGCCAGTCCATGTGTCGAGGATTTTAGATGTTCCAGAGAATGACAAAATGGCGTCTTATGATCCAGAAATCCAGACCTCCACGGATTGGCTTGTAATGACAACCAATTTACAACAAACAAGAAACCAAGATAAAGACATGCACATTTTGCAGATTCAGGTATGACCTAATGAGCTGCTTCCGCAATGGCGAGAGCTCTGTCATTCATTACAGAACGTATTACAAATTATTGAAGAGATGCCGGATAATGAGAAGACTGCATTGATCGCAAATTTAAATTATGTGAAAGACGTTTTATTTGAGGAACCAACTGAGGTACTAAAAACTGAAGTACGAACAGTTCACACCAAATATGGTCCTTTTGAAATCAAGGAATTTCAAGTTTTCGCGGTTTGTGTGCGGTTAACAATGTCATACAAGATTTCTCAGCATCTTTCCTCATTGATGATTTGAACAGAATGGCTGACGCACTATGGATAAACATGTTGATCAACCCCTCTTACGGCGTTAGTCAAACAGGAGAGCCTATGCGTGACAGAGAAGGGGTTCTACAGTGTGAATGTTCTTCGATCAGCTCTGGGAAGCAAGGGGTTTGAAATAATCGCCCTGAACCCACAAAGCATTCTTGGACTGGCATCCACCGATGTTGGACAAGTTGTTGCAAATACTTTGCAAAATTCTTACGGGAACGTCAGAATGATAATTAAGTCTTTTGACCAACAACACAGACCTGCCTACCCTTTTCATTGCAAGGGTGTAATTTCAATACTCATTCTAGCGGAATTTCAGAGGTAAAGGCGTAATCCTTTATGTTTCCTTAGTTTGATGTTCTGCAATGATACTATATTGTCTGAATAAACCTGTAATTGTACACCATTGAATAAAGCAAACATAAATGCTTCGTTTACAACTCATTTATTGACAAAAAGTCCATGTGTTGTAAAACTGGTATCCTAAATGCAGTCATATAAAACATTTAACTTGCATGCCTAATAAACTTTTAGAAAATTTCTAGCAAATCACATAATTCAGAGTTTCATTTCCATGTTAATACAAATTCACATTATTGCGCTATTTCGTTTTTGTTTTTCTTACATTTACCTGTCTCTATGTTGTTCTAAGTTATGTAAGAATAAACGGAATTGAAAATTAAACTGACTTTACCTATTGCTCATATTATTCAATATTTTTTTTTCTTCTTCTAATTTTTGGCATGCCACCCATTTAAAGGCATAACTACAAGGTAAAGTATGTATGTTGTTTGTATCGTAAAAAATCATATCGTGAAGAACAGAAACCCTCTATTAATTAGTATTATTTACCTTCTCGTTTTATTAGGGCCCCGCTCTGCGGGTGCCCTATAGTGATCAGTCTGTCTGTCCGTCCGTCTGTCCGTCCGAGATCTCTTGTCCGGAGCATATCTTCTCTCTCCTTGGCCCAATCTGGCTCATACTTCACCCACAGAGTGCCTTTGAGTAAAGGGTGTGCAGTGACCTTGAACCATGTTTCTAGGTCTAAGGTTAAGGTCATAGCAGAATTATATGAAAAGTCCTTGTTCAGAGCATATCTTCTCTCCCCTTGGTCCAATGTGGCTCAGACTTCACTCACAGAGTGCCACTTGTCAGTGGATGTGCAGTGACCTTGAATGAAGTTTCTAGGTCAAGGGTCAATTTAAAAAATAGCCTCTGTTTTAAAAATCTTTGTTCGGTGCATAATTTCTTTCCCTTAAGTCCAGTCAGCCTCAAACCTTACCAATTGACTAAGGGTACGAATCATTTGTGATTTTCCTTACATATTTCTGATAGAGGATATGCAACAATTTTGATAGAGGATATGCAGCATTCGTGATTTTTGTGCCGTTTTTTGATGGAAAGTGTTGAGCACTTGTGATTTTCGTGCTATTTTTTATTATAACGAGGATAACATAGAAGCCCTTTAGACTCGAACAACACATCCCTTAATAGTACACAAATGTTCCTCTTTAAAATAAACCCTTTTCAGATACCTTACATTTCCATGTTCATTGCTGAAAGCGGGGCCCTTTGAGATGGCCACCATCTCAATGATATCTAGTTTAAGAAAGCTTTTACTTTAATCCCAAGTTAGTTGCTCATTAAGTTGTCTAGGAAAAATATTTAAAAGCGTAAAATTATATTGCATGGCGTAACAGCGTAATTTTGTGGTAAAAAGCGGAAGAATTACGCCAAAAGCCGAAGGGTAGGTAGGTCTGACAACACCGGATATCAGTAGAGAAATTAATGGGGATTTTTGTTGATGGATTCTAAGAAATCGCAACCAAGATACTGGAATTCAGAAGAGTTACATGTAATAGTTATTCGAAAAGTAAACTACATTCTAGATAGTTTGTTTACAAATTTTCTTTTACTCGGCAACATTGCAGCCATCGTGCATCACCACAACTATTAAGTCGAAGGCTACGTAATCCACCCATATTCACCACCTGCCGATATAGAACCAAATCTGACACTTTTTACAGTAGTGGGAGATTCCGTCATGCTGGAAATGAGGTAGAAATTTTTATGAACCTTATATTTATATATTTTTTTATTTAATTTCCCTAGCTGATTTGCTCATATAACTCCTTACTATCAAAATTCCTTACATATTTAAAAAAAAAAAACAAAAAAAACAAACAAAAAACACACATAGCGGGAGTGATCGCAATGATAAACTCTTTGTAAAAACAGATTAAAATTGTATACATGTAAAACAAGTCTTATACATGAAGTAGGAAGAAAACGTGATTATCACTATTAAAAATGCCATATCCCACTATATGCAATTTGTATTCTATATATATCTACATTTTGTTAAATGATAACAGATATTGAATTTAGAATGTAATTTTCACAGAAGACGTCAAAGACGAGACGGGAGAGGTTGGAGAGAAGAATGCGTGAAAAGTCAAACCCTCCACCCATTGCTATCCTCGAACAGCTTCAAATTATGAGAAATCTTGCTTGCGAAATGTAGAAGGATCTGGATCAAATAAAGATCCTCTCCAATTTTGTTGAGGACTGTATTAAACGAAGGAGTGTTCCATTCGGGGTTTGTGGAGTTCTTTTAAAACCCTGTGGACAGTCATATCGAAAATGGTTTGGGGATGCACACAAATAACAGCGGCTATTGTTGGTAGCCCCGGATTTCTTCTTGTAGAGAGTATCATGAGAGGTCTTTGCTTTCATGTCATTAACTTCTATACGAAGCTTTCTTATTTCATCCTTCAGCTCTACCAACATACTTGTGGTGATTGGTTCTGAAATGGACTTTTTGTTTCCCTCAGTTTTCTCTGACTGCACTGGTCGTAAATGGGTTTGAATTTCTAACATTTTACGATCAGATTTAACAAACGCTTCTAATTCGACAGCAAGTCGAACAGCATCATTGAGCTTTGATGGCCTTGCTTGTTTTATTCTCAATCTCATGTCAGAATCTAATAGAGCATCGATAAACTGTTCTTCTGCCAGTGTTTCTTGTACATCCCTTGGTGCCGTAGGGTATGCCAAATTTGTTAATCTTCGTATGGACTGTCCTAGTTCTGGCAAAGTTTCCTTTGCTCGTTGTCGGCGTTGTCGCAACTGAGTTCTATACAGGTCATTTTGATTTGAGGGTGCAAATCTCTCCTCTAATGCATTAACAAGCAAAGTATAGTCATGCTTGTATGTGTTAGGCAAATTCCCCAATACACCTTGAGCCTGTCCTCTTAAGGAAACTGCTAAATAAAGCTCTTTTTCTTGATCTGTCCACTTATTTAACATGGCATCAAAATGGGAGCAATAATCTAACCAGGACCCCGTACCATAAATGATGCAGGTTTTATATGCGTTTGTGGTTTCCTCTCTGCTGCTGTTATGATATTGGTGTCCTCATCTGGTCTACCAAAGCTACGATCATTTCGGCGATGAGTAATGTTTGAATCTGTTGCATTCCCAGAGACTGGTGTTGACACCAAATAACCAGGTATTTTGCCCTCATCGGGTGGAACTTTACTTGTAACAAACATTTCTTCTTCCCAAGAAACTTTTCTTATTGGATGCTTTTTCGGCTTAACATCACGTGAAAGTCTATATCTGAAAGTCCGCCTGACGAAAAACCCGAATCTCTTGACTTCGTATCTGGTTGAACATCCGGAGTACTAGTTTTATTAGCACTTGTATCCTTACTTGATGTTAAACTATCGTGAATGTTTAAACTGTCATTCTTCAATTCTTATAATTTTTGCTCTATAAACGTGATTTCTTTTGTCAATGTCGTGAATGTCAGTCTTATCCATGTTGTACAATATGCCCACAATGAAAACAAACAATAGATCAACAATTTATACAAAATATAAACGCAATATTCCAAAAAACCACTGCCACCAAATTTGTTACGTTTTTACTAAATATTTATAATTGGGTTCGCTTAGGTTTCCTTCCTAAGAATCACGCTTATAATATAAAATCAAAACAAACTTACGTTTACTTCCTGCAGACGATTCACCAACAATGACAACTATAAAATCTGGATTGGCAAAATAGCCAAACCCGTGTTATAATATTTTCCTCGGTCCTATCTGGATAATGATTAGTAAACTAAATGAAAACGAACTATAACAAATGAATCACCAGTAATCAAATCTATAGTGTTTTCCCTGTGCAGTAGACTGAGTGGTTTAACCAACAATTCTGTTGTTTCCCGACACAGTCTGCAACTACCCTAAATCACATCCTAAAAGTCACTGAGACACCTCTTTTATTTAAAGTCACCAAGACACAAACTAAAGTCACCAAGACACAAACTAAAGTCACCAAGACACTAACTAAAGTCACCAAGACACAAACTAAAGTCACCAAGACAAAATCTAAAGTCACCAAGACACTAAGGAATTAGATCCCTGAGCTGAGTGGTCTAACTAACAATTCTGTTGTTTCCCGACACAGCCCAAGAACCTAACCTAAAGAATGTTACCCATGCAATGCGTAACAACCAAGTAAACGATAACTAGACGGGTCTCTGTATTTATACCTTTTAGCCTACGTCCAATTACTACTGATTGGTTAATAATTTGAAAACTCTGGCTGAAATGTAAACATTGATTGGCTAAATATAAAATGATTTGATTGGATGATTCCAGGCTCCTTTCAATCCACTATGATTATTCAATTTCATTACAAGAGGTACATGTACAAAACAAAAAAACAGATGATTGAAGAATAAAATAAATAAATAAATAAGAGAGGGGGAAATATATTAAGGAGGACAGACAGCGTCATAAATTTTTAGGATAAACATACATAGTTTTTAAAGCATTTTTTCGTTTTAATTTGACATTAGTTCCATGAATTTAACAACATTCGGTCTGAGGGAATAATAATTGACCAGGTAATTTTTTCTTACATTAGCTAAAGTTTTACATGCTAAGATATAATGAAATTCATCAGCAGTTTGAGTATTATTACAAAGTGTACAGATTCTATTTCACAGTGGTATACCATACCATCCTCCAGTCTCTACTGGTAGATGATGATTTGCAGTACGAAATTTTATAAATATTTTTCTAAATTTAGGAGATAACTTATCAATATATTGTTCAGACCCAAAGTTTTGTTTAAAGATTCTGTAAATCTGTCCTTTTGAAGAATTATCTACGTCACTAGACCACTTTTGAATAAATTGATCTTGTAATATTTGTTTTACGGTAGCAGTTATCCATTTATAATCCATATCGTACCATACATTTGATAAACCACATATATTACATATTTTCTGTATACAATCTAACCATGGGTTTGTTAAGTTTCCATCACAGTACTGTTTAAACATATGTTTGTATAAAACATATACAGTTGTTTTTGGCGGGCCTGAAATATATCGAAATATACGGAGGAAAGCGACCTGTTTCACCATACACCATGTACGATGGCGTGGAACTTTTCAAATTAAATATATACTTTGTAAACTTCAAGTGCAAACGCTCAATTAAATATCAAGATTTTCATAGCAAAAACCGGGGGACAATAATTTGTTATAGATATTATACCACAGTTTTAATCAATATTACTTATACTGGGTTATTCATAATTAAGAAACGATAAATTTACTATATCTCATTCTTTTAAAAACTTACAGCATGTTTTCTCTACAACAGAATTTTGCAGTATTGGGTAAAAGCTTTACTTACTTGTATTTAAGATATCTGTTGGACATGGGTATTTCAAAAACGGAAGATTTGTAAGGATTGGTTCCTTTAGTACACGTCGAGTTGGAGGACCTGTAAACGTGGGACCATTTTCAAAGACAGACAACACCTCAACAAAGATCAAGTCTGCAGCGTATAAGAAATTTTGTGAACAGAACAGAAATTTTAAAATGCACCATAAGTCGGAGGACAAATTTGCCCTAGTATATCCAGATGGAACCATCGTGGAAAAGATCCCAGGTTCTGAAAATGAGTTCTCCGTTCTTGGTTATCGCAATAGTATAGATCCAAACAGACGTTTCGACAGATTACTACTTTACCTATGTTCTAAAAGTAAGCCTGTACAAATTTCTAATGCACAATATAAAGCTATTATAAACTATTATTATCTTAACTAATGCATAATGTATTCTATGTAACAAGGTTTAGGTAATCGTTAATCGTAACATGTGTCATGTAAATTTTGAATTTACCGGGTGGCAGTAAATACAAAATTTACAACATGACAAGTAAACTAGTAAAAGAGTTTAGATATAGTTGGTTGGGGAACCTCTACTCAAGTTAGGGAAATTAGCCGTTCCAGTAGCATTGTTATGTAAGTACAAGAGACAAATATCTTTGTGCACAAGTTGCAAATGCTGCAAATAATAAAACAAAGTCAGAATAAGGCTTGTCCATACCAATATTGTTTACAAATCAGAGCTCGCAATGGAATGTGGTGGTAACAACATGTTATATCAAACACAATAAACATGGTATGACAATTCTTTACACTGAGACAATAATCACCAATGGATTAACATAAAAAGTTTTTGTGTCTCAATAGAAAAATAACACGTTTAATCAATTATTTAAAATTACATAATATATGTTTTAGTTTTTATCCGAATGCCATTATAGTGCGACTTATTAAAAAAAAAACTTAACCGGAAACCAACTTTCTATGCAAAGAACGTATTTACAAAAAAATAGACTAAGTCTAAAAAAAAAAAAAGTACTAAACACAAGGCAATAAACAACAGTTTCTCGACTGATTGACAAATAGTTAAAAAATGAACAGAATAACGATAAATCAATTACATATATAAAACGTTACCTTAAAAACCGTTTATTCCATGATTTTATACTTTCCACAATTGGCATCCGATAATTTATCATATATTTTACTTCTATTATTGATACTTTACCTTTCAACGGTCCGAAACAGTCCTTTATGGTTTTTGATTTTCGGTTTAAATGATTCCCATTTCGACATCCCTTACCACAATCAGTCTTTTGGAACCGTTGAAAGATAAATAAAATATCAGGAATAAAGGAGTTAAACGTATGGATAATTATCGGATACCATTTTCAAAACTGGGGAAAGCATCAAATATGAGAAATATTACCCGAAGTGAGCGACAAAAAAATCGGCGACGTAAATCGAAGACTTTTACAATGCTTGGATCTGTAGCTCTCTGCTTTATCTGTCCGAATTTTCTCCAAAATCTAGGTAAAATGTGTCTAAACAAAAAATAAGAAATTTCATTAAAATAATCTTAACTATTATAATTTCTCTTCTTAATTTTTTTTTCTTATATAAATACATTTATTCCTTGAAAGTTTTTGTATTATGTGTTTATCAAGTAATTAAAATCCCTGTGATGAAAATGTTGAATTAAATAATTAAAATATAAAATGTTGAATAACAAAAATATACTCAACAGTTTTTAATTCACCGGGTGGCAGTAAATACAAAATTTACAACATGACACATGACATGCACATTTTGACAAAGCAGTTTTGAAATGTTTACAATTGAAAGGTACACATACAGTACATGTACACGTCAAAATATATGATAAAAAGGATAGACCCATTGGGCAGGTATTCCTAAAATCAAAGACTGGTAAAATGGCATTTATGAAAATGGATGTTGACATTCTTTTTTTCCAAGTGTAACAAACAAAAATTATCTATTTACAAACTCTTTCCTATAAACGCAAAATTGCGATAAATATATAGGTATCGTGTAAATTGCGTTTCCATGTATCATTTAAATTTTTCTGAATATAATATTTGTAAATGTGTTCAAAACTACGATGGCCGATATGAGCCGTCAAATTACAGATAAAGAGTAACCCAATTATGTACGCAGAATTCATTGACTTTAATAGGATTACCAGTATCATTTTGTACATGTACAGCTTTGTCAACGACAAAACGCTTCTATTTGATAAATAAATTTTTACATGTACAAATCTTAAGACAAATACACTTGAGACTACTTACCATTCCTTAGATTTCTGTAAACTTAGACGGAGACTGAACAAAAACTCGTGTGTGGTTTTCTTCTCTCTCTCTCTCTCTTTGGATTGGGGGTGGGTAAATAAATGATGTATGCCTATTCTTTTAATGATATTTAAAACAGTAAGACTGATTTTACTTTTACATACATCCTAACTGTCGGATTTGTCCATCGTTGAAGGCATATTTTATGAGAGTCTTTATACAGATTCCATAGTTAATCAGCGGCATCTGTATATAAAACGTTTATGTATTTCCTCATTCTATTTTTTCCTCGTTTAAATGAGAAAAAATAAATAATGAAGAAAACAGTAATATGAAAACAAGGCAAATCATAGAATGAAAAATAAACACACATTTCTTATGCAGATCATCAAGCGACAGATTTTCATCTGGCGGGAAAAGAAATACATCATTGTTTCTGGAATCTTTAACCAGTATTTTGGGGCCTACGAATGAAGGTAAAGGTTTTGTTGTCGTGAAAGTTAATATCAACAAAACCAAAAGGAATCTAAAAAAGACACTTGCAAAATATTCTATGATGGAACCTTTTAAATTTTGAGATCTCAGACGAAAATAAAAACAATCACGCTGCATTTTGCGATCAATTAAAGTACACAACATTTATTTTACAACTAATTATAAAGAGGAGGAGAACAGGAGAAAATAGAAGAAAATCAGATACAAGTTTTTGATTTAGTCCCTTCTAAGTTTACAGAAATTCTTCCCAATAAATCTGAGGAATGTTAAATAGTCTCACGTGTATTTTGTCTTAAGATTTGTACATGTAAAAATTTATATTACAACTACAAGCGTTTTGTCGTTGTACATAATGATACTAGTAATGCTGTTAAAGTCAATGAATTCTGCATACATAATAGAAATTAATCTTACTTGTAATTTGACGGCTCATATCGGCCATCGTACAAAACTGAAGTAACGTAGGTAAACTAAAATGTAAATGTTCACATGTACAAATGACACTTTGAAAATGTACCGTTTGGCATTGGTCCTTGTAATTTTTATATATTTCAAGTTGTCTTGAAAGCAAGGCTGCATATGTACTAGGAATTTTTATATTACCTCTGTTACCATATTAAATATTAAAAAATATTAATATAACACAATAATTGCTGTTTAAAGGAGAAAAGATTGAGCTTCCTGAAGAGCAGTATTCCCCGAGCCCAAAAGCCGAGTGAATACTGTACTTTGGGGGTGGCTTAATCATCTTGTTGGAATTGTTTGATCTATGTTTTGTCCAGTATAGAAAAAAAGTCTAGTGCAGCTTAAATTAGTATGATTTTTACAATGATAGATCTCAACCAATCATAGAGCGGGAAATTATAGAATAAAATAATGAATACAATTATCCATGAACACAATAATAAATTACCAAAACAAGTATAATATGCGTAACACATAAATATTCATGACTGCCCAGCAGTAGTAAGGGGGTAGGGAACAGTCAGTCTACAGTCAAGATGACGTCATGGGGTTTTCCGGAGCCCACCCATGTAGGTCATAAATGGGGTCACAATGAAGGGGTGTCTGCAGTCACATTTAAAAGTAGGTCAAGATCCTAACCTTATCTAAATCAGGTCAAGGTCATACCATCGAGGTCACAACACCGTCACTGACCTTGAGATATAAAATCAAGATAAAGGTCACATCCCAAAATCATAAATGAGGTCAACATCCGAAAGTCATTGACCTTTGAAACATAAAGTCAAAATGAAGGTCACGTCCAAATTAATGGCCAACATCCTATATTCACTGACCTTGAGATATAAAGTGAAAATGAAGGTCACATCCAATATCTTAAATATGGTGAAACACATCTATAACAACATCTAGGTCGAAGTTGGATCACCTTGGGGATTACATTCAAAACAAAATGTATTTTAATCATCCTATAAATAAGAATCCAGATTTAAACTTTACAGACTGACATGTTTCCGTACACCATTAGATGCTTCAGTATATCAGTATTCAGTATATCAAGTATTTTTGCTATATTGTTGTATTTTCCTCTTAAATAAGACATCCTATAGAGATGATACTTTTTATTAAAATAGCTACTTTTTTCGTATTATTGGTTGTGTGAAAAATCTCACATTCATAACTTTAGTGGTGGCCTTTCATTTCCTCTTCTTGACTCCTTTTTTCTGTTAATGTTTTCTTGAATTTTGATTCTCTTACTTGGAACATCTTTTTGTGTTGCTGGTCTTTTTACAGCATTTTATCTACAGCTTCTGTACAAAGTCCACTGTCCATGTATAGACTGCTGTTAAAGGCACTCAGAGCCTCCTTCAGCTGAGAATCAAGAGGTGTAAAGGCATCTTCACTTTGGTGGCATTCTGTAAAAGTGAAAGTTTCTCTCTACACTGGACTGTCAATGCTTTTAGGGACTTAAGGAAGGTCAGTAAGTTGTGATGCATCATCTCCATTGGCATCAAGGAAGTGTGTTGCATCTAAGTTGTCATTTTCCATCTCATCTTCCTCAAGTTCCTCAGATGGAATTAGTATTGGAATGTTAATCGCATGAGAGTCAATGTTAAAATATGGTGAGGAGAGGTACTCTGGTGGTAAATCTTCCCATGATAATTCTATGTGCTTTATGATGGCAAAAATTTGCTAGCAAGGGAGTAATGTCCACATCCATGCATGGCATCCACAGCTTGGCATCTCATTCCCATTGTCAATTGTGACCTGGTACCCTGTTTTTTGTCCAGGGTCAGCTTGACTTTTCACATTTCCTAAATAAATTATTTTATCAAACGGGGATTTAAAACAATTACCTAAAGAATACATAAATGAAATATGTTGACTGTCATTTAAAATATGTGCGTAGTTTTTATAGTTTTATCGATAAAGATTTATACTTATTTTCTTTTTCTTGATAGAATGCAACATAGAAAGAAATTTACATTTTTTGATTGTGTCAAAATAATAACATAAAAAAAATCACCATTTAACAACTGAAAAAAAAAATGACCGGGGGTCACAACCAGGAGTCACAGAGAAAAGCTATAGATATAACCCATAACATCAAAAGGGAAATTGCACCAAAACCGAGAGACAAAGTTTTAATTCCATCACAATGGAAATTGCACCACTATTCGTTATTAGTTCCCTACCGATGAAACTGGAGGGGACTATAGGTTTTCTTCTGAGTCTGTCCGTCCGTCCGTCTGTCCCTCTTCGTTTTCCGCACTTTTTTTTTCTAAACGCTTGCAGATATTGAGCTGATTTTTGGTATGTGAGTGTATCTTAATGAGTTACAGATCAAGTTTGCATTTCGTTCCGCTTCAATGATTTTTGGCGGAATTACGATCTTTTCAATTTTTCAGGGTTTTCCGCAATTATTTTCTAAACGCTTGCAGATATTGAGCTGATTTTTGGCATGTAATCTGGTTCCCGCTAAAAACTGAAAATGCCATAATTCCGACAAAAATCAATGAAACGGAACGAAATGCAAACTTGATCTAAAACTCATCAAGGTTAAGTCACATGCATTATGAATATATAATCCTTGAGTGCTCCATTAAAGCAGATTGAACCAAGTGTTTTCGCTGCAGATAACCATTATATTATGGGGCGGACTATGTAGCATTTGTTACTATTGCAATTAAACCTCCCTAGGAGCTACCTACAGAAATCTTATTTCAGTATCATATTGATAAGTCGATATTCTAGTGCATTTTATGTACTACAATGTATTGCTTTATGTGAATGACTGACTTAATGTGGTTGTGTAAAACAAATTGAGATGTCTCCTATACTGACCACTTATATGTAGCAATCATGAATGAAATCTGTTAAAGCATTTCTTAAGAATAATTTCATGCACCCAGAGAGGCATCAGTGCATATATATTCCCAATGGTCTAATAATTTTGGTATGCATGTCTTCTTTCACTTCAGAGAACTAGCATGACTTGTCTTAGTCGCACTATCATACTTTATCCTCTTGCATTAAAAATCCCTTTCTCTAAACTTTGTTAAACTTAGTTAATAGGAATCAAATTTATCCACAACTGTCAATTGCTTGCTTTATTAAAAAATACCAAAGATCAGCAGCGTATATGAGTATCGGCACTTTTAAAAATAGATGAAAATTTTACAAATACTACTCTAATATTACTGAGTAACAGAACAATCGTTTAAGAATAGAAAGAATAGGAAGGAAAAGACCCACTCCTCTTTTAACATTATAAAAAAAAAAATTACCAATTTTTCCAATTTCTCAAAACATGGGATAAATAGTTAATGATTTTTTTCTTATAAAGAGAAAGCCTTCTTCATATGCATTGCACGAGCAGTTTCACATATTACAAATAAACATGTTCAGCAGAGTGTGATATGATATAAAAACAACATGATAAGGTTCATTGTAAGACTGTATTTTTTGTTCTGATACATAATAACAACAAAATGAAAATATTCTTTAAAGAAGTATTTTTGCACAGGAGGAAAAGAAAATAAAAAAAACAAGCATTCTGAGAGTATTGCATTAGCAATACTAGTCCCCTACCGGCAAGTGTAATCTGGTTCCCGTTAAAAATTGAAAATGCCATAATTCCGTCAAAAATCAATGAAGCGGGACGAAATGCAAACTTGATCTATAACTCATCAAGGTAAAGTCACATGCCAAAAATCAGCTCAATATCTGAAAGCGTTTAGAAGAAAATTGCATAAAACCCTTAAAAATTGAAAAGGCCGTAATTCCGACAAAAATCAATGAAGAGAAACGAAATGCAAACTTGATCTGTAAATCATCAAGATACACTTACATACCAAAAATCAGCTCAATATCTGCAAGCGTTTAGAAGAAAAGTGCGGAAAACCAAGTGGGACAGACTGACAGACAGAGGGACAGACGGACAGACAGACAGACTCAGAGGTAACCTATAGTTCCCTCCGGTTTCACCGGTAGGGGACTAAAAAAACCATGTGAAGCGGCCTGTTTCCGCACCCGATGTGACACCCACACACGAGATTTAACAAGAAAAATTTAAAAACAAAATACTGTACATGTGGAGCGGCCGATTACCACCTCCGATATTACACTCTGTAGATTGTTTTTAAGAACAAACTTTAATAAAACATTTTACTAGTGGAGCGACCTGTTTCCGCACCCGATGTAACACTCACAAAAAAGATATACGGGAAAATTTTACAAAAAGATACTAAGATACATGTGGAGCGGCCCATTACCGCCTCCGATATTACACTCCATAAATTTTTCTTTTTTGAGGAAAAACAAAAAGATTTTTATAAAAATATTCTACATGTGGAGCGGCCTGTTTCGGCACCCGATGTAACACTCACACAGGAGATATACATGAAAATTTTACAAAAAGATACATATGGAGCGGCCCATTACCGCCTCCGATATTACACTCCATGGATTTTTTTTTTTTTTGAGGAAGAACAAACAGATTTTTAAAAAAAAATATTCTACAAGTGGAGTGGCCTGTTTCCACACCCGATGTAAAACTCACACAGGAGATATACATGACAATTTTACAAAAAGATACAAAAATACATGTGGAGCGGCCCATTAGCGCCTCCGACATTACACTCCATAGATTTTATTTTAAGAAGAACAACGCTGCCACTGCATTACGATACAACCTCATGATACAACTGCTCTTCTTCTTTGCCTCCTGTTCGAATCTAAAAAAAAAAAAAGAAATTAGGGGGGAAAATTATTACACAAAAATAAGAATACATTTCATTGTTTGTAATATGAATAAAGCGACATAAAATTTTTAACTGAACAGGAGCTTCGAGTTCATTAAGTTGTAAGACTAGAGACAAAGAGAAAGGATTAAATTGTCTGTAATAAATGTTATTCTCATCAGAGGTGTAATAAATATAATTTACTCACTGTGGATTCCTGAGTCAGGGCAGAGACATGACATCTTCTGGTGTCGGCAATTTCTGCGGACATAGTGTTGGCAACATCAGTGGTGCTGGTCAAAGAGTGTCCAAACTCTTCTAACTTTGGGACAGTTGGCTGGCATATCTGTGTTGCTTTTGGAGGTGTGTCTCCCACCAAGATGCTTCTTCATCTGACAGGCTTCCACGTCTTTTCCACTTGGGGAGATCTGACATCATGGCATTAAAGGCTCCCCTGCCTTTTTCTGGCATGGTGTTGATGCGAAGGGGTGAAGTATTGAAGGCTCTGGCCAACTCCGTAATGTCCAGCTGCTGGAAGGCTGCTCTTTGCAAGGACCATTCCTTGCAGGACATGAAGACCCTGTCCTCCTGCAGATGCAATTTGAAGCAGTGAGGGGACTTGTGGCTAGACAGCTGGATGGGCGAATGGAGTGCTAGAGCTCGATAGTCCCAAAGGTCGTCCATGTACTCTGTTGTGGGCTGGGGATGGTAGGCCGCTTGGATTTTTTATGGAGGGTATCTAGGGTCTTGATTGCCATCTTCCCTATGTGGAGAGATATTCGTGAAAACATCTGATCCACATCCTCGTGGGTATGGCCTGCCATCAAGAACGACCATTACAACCATATTTATCTACTGATACTTAATGCAGTTGTATATTATGTCAGTATACATGTTATTACAATATTTTGAAAATCCCTTTGAATGAGATTTTCTTACACTTTTTGACCAGTCTTTGGAAATGGTTATAAAAAAAACATATTTTCATGGAACCAAAATCCCAAGGAACCCCATCATGATGAAATTTTTGTTGTCCTTTGCTGAATTGTCTGCTTGAAGGTAGGGTGTTGGAGGCAACCGTGTTTGTTGCAATGAAAGGAATATTTAAAATCTTTATTTGACTGATATAATAAACAAAACCCTGTTGTAAAATTGATTACAGTAGGGAATGCCAGGCAAATTACAAAGCACATATATTATAAAACTATCATACTGAATAAATTATATTACAAAATTGAATGTGTAGGTACTATAAGTAGATATTATTAAAGAATAAAAGATCTGATTAAGTGCAAATGGTTTATAGTTTCTAGATGCATACCTGTGTAATGTCATCAAAGACTCTCAGCAAGCAATTCATTGTGATAGTCGAATCGCAGGAGAATTTGTCTGTCCATGTGAAGAAATATGAATTTCCCTGTCCATGGGCTAGGATTCCTGTGACGTGGGGATGGATCCGGATGAGGCTAACATCTCATTGTTAAAATAAATTTCAGTGGGAAAATAAAAAAAAATGCAATAGAAATACATTTCAACAAATTGAAAAGTAACCATTCCCTAAATTTACAAGGATGCTTTCAGAGGTCAGTGTTTGCTCACAATGTGTATTGTTTAAATGACTTTTTGAGCATGATTATCTTCAAGTTAAAACAATTAAGAGCATAAAAACGAAGCCATGAACAATGATGCAAACCTATTGGCATTTAAAACTGTACTTGATGAACATCAAATAAACTTACACAAATATTCTTTTTAATGTTTTACATCAATTTTCATTTTATCTATCCGTCATCTCCATGTTGCAGAATCCAGTACATGTAAGAGCCATTAGGGGTTAAAAAACCATTTTTGCAAGCCACCCACATAATAAAAACAAGAAGTCTGTGAGCCAATGCTCACTAATAATACACAATTCGGTTATGGACAAACACAGTGATAATCAGGAAATTGACATCGTATTTGTAAAAACTGAATCCCAACATATGGCATGCCTAAACAAAGATTGTGCTAAAATTTCAAGCACCTGCGATGAGTAGTTGCTGAGAAAACTACGACCAAAATTTGCTATGTATAGTACGGACGGACGCACGGATAAACAGGAAGTTGACATCGGATTTGTTCCAAAAATGAATCCCATTATATGGCATGCCTAAAAAAAGATTGTGCTAAAATTTGAAGCATCTGCAATGAGTAGTTGCTGAGAAAACTACGACCAAAGTTTGTTATGTGTGGTAGGGACAGACGTACGGATAAACAGGAAGTTGACATTGGATTCGTAAAAAAATTAATCCCACCATCTTGCATGCCTAAACAAAGAGTGAGTTAAAATTTCAAGCACCTGTGATGAGTAGTTGCTGAGAAAACTGCGACCAAAGTTTGTTACGGACAGACAGACAGACAGACACACAAGGGTAAAACAATATACCCCCCTCTCCTTCGGAGCGGGGGTATAATAATACAGAGAGAGCGAGAGGAATACCTTTCTTAACAGTTTGAAATGTTGTTTTACTATTAAGAAGTTCGTAAATTTTGGCGATGTTTCTATTAAACTTTTGCTCAGTTTCTTGAATCTTGTTCTCACAATTCATTACAATCTTCTTGTTTTCTCTTCTCTGTTCCCTACTCAAAGAATTAACCTGTCTTTTCAATTTATCTCTACCGTCTGCTGTAAAGTATTATCCTTACTTGGAGTATCAACATGTCTTTCCAAATGTTCTATCCTCTGACTTATCTAAACATCTACTATAAGAGATGCATAAGTAAGGGAAGCTGACGATTGAAAAGTAAAAGTCATCACGTTTATCATAAACCTTTGTTGTTAGAGAACCATTCAAGTCTTTTTCTAGTAAATGTTTTCTAGTACATATATGATTTGACCTTGTATAATTGAGAGGACTTTTATAGGCAGTGCCTGCTGTCCAATCATTTTATGAAAAAAACATTGTTTAAATTAAAATGAAGAAGAATATACTGATAAAACGTCAGAGTTACTCAAGCTGTAGAGAGTAAATTTGAAACAGAAATTAAAAGAAAGAAACCAATAACAAACATACATGTAAGAATTACCGGTAGTATAGTACATGCATAAAAAATACAATACAATCAATTAAAACTCTAAGAATAATTCTGTTTTTAATGATTTCATGATAAAAAAAAAAAAGAAAAAGAAATTCTCATGCCACTTGGAATTTATTGAATTTGTAAGTTTTGGAGTCTTTTCATCTCGGTTAAAGCTTCGGTTGGTGCTGTTTATTGAGGAAGGAGAGAAGTCCAGCGGGGCTAGTCTAGCAATTGATATCGCTATGAGTCATGAAAATGTTTATATATCGAAAAGCTTTTAGTAAGTGGTGCTATAATAAATCTAGCATTAAAATTTGCAGATTTGCCACAGCATACTGATAACGAAATCGATGTACAATAAGGATAAAGTGAACTTGCTGAAGAGAAAATATCAATAAATAGGTACTGTTTAAAAGTATGAAGTGATTTATTCTAGATTTTCTTAAATTACTAAAGCTGTTAAAAATAAAATTGTGCTTACCCTCCTAAACGTATTTTGGATTTTGCAGAAAGTATTTCTTCTTTCTATAAACCTATAATATAATTCCAGTAGAAAGTATTGAGATACATGTATATTATTCGAATTGATCAGCCAGGAGAAAAATCAATTTCCCGCGCTTGCGCGGGATTTCGTCTAGTGGAGAAAAAAAAAAATCGCCTCCAGCGGGGATCAAACTCCTAACCTTGCAGGAAAATATGGATTGGTATCCAATAAAAATCGATAAACTGAAATCATATTTAGAATCCTCAGAAAATACTCTCTAAAGTATGTAAACATAAGAGAAAAACGTTGAAAAACAAAAAGTTTAAAATTTCGACTTTTTGAATTCACTTCCGACACAGACGACGACAAATACTGAGTACATGTAAATGGTCATGAGGAATTTCTAGATCAGTAAAAAAAGTTACAATTTATAACGTGGGAACAATATTTACTTTTATTAGATATTTAATTATCCATGCGAATTCAGTAAGTAATAAATTATTAGGAATATTGCCTCAATTATATTTTCTATAATCTCTCTCTCTATCAAATATTGTTTGAAAGGATTTATGGTTTAAATTTTGAGGTTATTAGCGGGATCTGTATCTATTTGCTTCTTTGAGAACGAAGTAATGCGCAAGTGTGATGAAATTAATTTCAAATGTTTCAAACATTGGTTTATGATGCATTTATTAACCTAGCAGAAAAAAAATCAATTGATAGCCGCAATGTTTATGATTTAACAAGCAAATCATTATAATATAATGTAGTTAAGAAATTGTACAGATGCAAAGTAATTTAAGCACTTCAACATTTTCTCATTATGACATATTGATTAACTACCTTGTGCTTCGAGTCGAATTGTAGGCTCTTTGGCCTCGAAACTCGTTTGCCGCTTTCACTGCATGGATTTCATATATTAATCCTCTCTTCTGCTTTTCTTTCCCAAAGGGTCAGAAGGGCAGGTCGACCATCCATACCGAGCTGGACCTCCCGCCTAGTGACCCCGCCCTACCCCCGGGGGTCATGATTTTAAAAATTAAGAATCTACACTATCCCAGGATGCTTCCACATAAGTTTCAGCTTTTCTGGTCCAGAGGTTCTTGAGAAGAAGATTTTTTAATGACCCCACCCTATTTTTGTCTCTTCTTGATTATCACCCCTTGTAAGGGGACTTGGCCTTTATTTTAACAATTTAAACTCCCCTTTACCCAAGGATACTTTGTACCAAGTTTGATTAAAATTGGCCAGGTGGTTCTTGAGAAGAAGTTGAAAATGTGAAAAGTTTACAGGCGGGCGGACGGACGGACAGACAGACGGACGGACGGACAGCAGGTGATCAGAAAAGCTCACTTCAGCTCAGGTGAGCTAAAAATCTTCTCAAGAACCACTGGGCCAGAAAAGCTAAAACTTGTGTGAAAGCATCCTGGGGTAGTGTAGATTCTAAATTTTTCAAATCATGACCCCCGGGGGTAGGGCGGGGCCACAATAGGGAATCCAAGTTTTACATTGAAATATGTAGAAAAAAAATTACTCAAGAACCACAGTAAATTACAGGTCACAATGAGGGTATATAAGTGAAAAAAATATCAGTAGTGTACTTTTGACACATCATTACACTAAATGACGACGTTTACCATGCTGCTTTTTTCACTGATTGGACCATCAGTCCAACAGTTACATTGCCCAACACAAAATCGGTGTTGCAAAGAATCACCCCGAGGTTATGATTGCCGAGAAAATCTTTTGGATTACCTGTGTTCCTGCGTGTCCTTTTGTGAGGTGACCGACTCCGACATATTTGTGGAGATCGAACGTGCCACACACACGGTGGTGGTACCCACGGGACGGGTACAGTTTCTGAATTCAAGAATGGGGATCCTACCTTGTCAAAGTAAGATTTGCTTTTATTATCTTGTTAAATCTTTAAGAACAGCCTATAAAAAATGTGGCATTATTTGAAGTACAGTTATCATTGATCTGCCACTGCAGTTTCCGGATCAGGATACCCTTTTTGTATCGAATTTTATATATCAAGATGGAGATCATTATTGATATTGATCAATGAAAAAAATCAGCAATGTTTCATCTCTGTTAGTTTTCACACTTTTTTCTTGATAGAAGACTAGATAGTAATGTCTTAGAATAAGTATAATCACAGATCATTAAGATAAACGGAACCAACCTGGACACAGACACTACTAAGAAAAAGAAAGAAAGAAGCAACTCAGGTAAAAAGAAAGTGTTGATTATTAAGTTCCCCTTCCTTCTCATTTACAATGTACTAATTAAATTGGTATATTTTAACATTAAAAGCTGGGAGGTTCCTATTTAATGATTAATAGATAAATCAAGAATAAAGATTTTATTACCAAATTGGGATTTGAGTGATTACAGAAGATTGAAGCTTTTCTTGTGTTTGCCATAGCTGCTGTTTTTCTGTTTCACTAAAAGTGAAATATATGGAAATAACGAACAGTAATCAAGCTCAAAAGTCCATTATACAATACAAAATAGGAGCAGAGCAAACACGGACCTCCAAACATCAGAGGTGGGATCAGGTGCCATGGAGGAGTGAGCATCCCCTGCCGACCGGTCACACCCGCCGTGTGCTCCTTGTCATGATCGGGAAATAACGGAAAAATCCGTCGACAATTCAATGTGTAAATAATGGCCTAACAATTAGTATGAAAAACGTCAGTCAGCATTTGACTCAATGATAAATTGTATTTGCTGACAAGGTCATTGTATCGACAATAGAACTTACGAAATGATGACTTTAAACGAGACAGCTGATATTCTTGTTTCATCAACTTATTTGTCAATAATTTACCTCGTTTTAGAAATTGTACATACGTAGAGCATGCTCTTGCGTATCAAATCAACTCAGAGATATATACCCCGTATGCAGGTGATGAAGGTATATTGCTGCATAAGAAAGGGAAGTTGACGATTGAAAAGTTAAAGTCATCACGTTTATCATAAAGCTTGGTTGTTAGATTACCATTAACGTCTTTTTCAAGTAAAATATCCAAATATGAAACAGATGTGTCAGACTCTGTGGTATCTTTTATCTCAAGCTCACCAGGATATATCGTATCGACATAAGAATGAAAATAGCCATTGTTAATTGACAAAACGTCGTCGATATATCTAAATGTCGAGTTGAACGCCACAGCAAGTGTTTCCTTCTTTTCACGTACAAGATTTTGGACAAATTCTGCTTCATATGAATACAAAAAAAGGTCTGCTAACAACGGGGCGCAATTGGTACCCATAGCAATTCCAATAGATTGTTGGAAGACCTGGTCTCCAAAAACTACATAGATATTGTCAATCAGAAACTCAAGCATCTTTTTAATGTCAACTTCAGAGTATTTGTGTGTACAATCAGAATGTTTTTTAACAAAATAATTTTGCAAATGACCAATGACAAGGTAAGTATATTTACGAGTTCCATTTTTATTGAAAAAGCAGCTGTCAATGATATCAAAAAGCCTGGACTTTAATAAAAGAAAGCACCATGATATGAAGCATTCAAGGAGGGTTATATTAGGTTACACATCTGTTCTTCCATCTTTCATATTTCTGGTTTTAAGAAAAGCCCTGATCAGTGTAGTATTATAATCTCAATATCATATACATTCAGGTTTATATTGGTATATTTTGGTTCTTAATGACCCCCCTTTCTGAAAGAGAGGGTAGTATACTATTTTACCCATGTGCATCTGTCTGTCTATCTGTGTGTGTGTCTAGCTGTCCATTCGTAACAATTAATTTTATGGTCTTGATGTGCAAGTGCCATGTACTGTAGTGATCAGTCTGTCCGTCCATCTGTCTATCAGATATCATTTGTTTCGAATATACTTATTATTGGTTAAGGCTAATTCCAGATTCGGTTCATTATTCGTCCCTTTCTTCCTAATGTCCTTTTCTGAAAGTGAGACCCTTTGAGATGGTCTCCATCTAGTTAAAGTAAAAACCAATTATTTTATATACCTGTATGTCATAGATGTGCCTGCTGTTTTCACCAGTTATCTTGGTAAGTGATATCAAGATAAAAGCATTAAAGACGTAGTGTATCTAGTGTCCAAAGATCTAATTATGTTTCCCAAATTAAGAGGGTACATGTACATATTGTTTATACTCTTGTCTCTCATTATTATTTCATATTTTCATGTCTTTGGGTGTTTTCAAAGTGATCGAGATGAAATAGTTTAAATGTTTATATGTTGTATAGATGTGCAGAATGAATGCCATTTTGGATCTGTGCTGCATTTTCATTAGCTGAAATTGTAAAAGTGTTAATAGAAATGTACATGTATTGGCTTATTTAATGAGCTTGTAGGGAATGGGGCACTAAAAGGAAGTGGGAAAGCTACTTGGGAACATCTGTAACCATGCAAGGATTCTGTTACATTAGTACTATTTTTACCATGTTAACTAGTTTTTCTTCATTTGAATTAAATAAAAAGAAATCTCCAAATAAAACCATTATATATATTTTTTTTTAATTAACGAGACAAAATTGATAAGAGATCACTTCCAGGGATACATTTTAACCAGAAGTGACAAAAATACTGGAAACCTACCAAGTTTTTTCAATGAAAATTAATAAATGATTTTGATTAATTTTGATTTAATTATAAAAATGTTGCAAATCAAACGATTCTTGAAATGAATATTTTTTTAGGCATTGAAATTATTTTTAAAAGGAGACCGTGATTAATCTTTATTTTTTTTTAAATTTTGTTAGGTAAAAAAGAAATTGAGTTCTTGGAGACAAATTACATCAAATCACTGAAAGATCTTGACCAAAAAACACAATCCTTTAAATTCAAACAAAAAATATCTAATGAGAGAAAAATGAGCAGAAAAAGGGCCACTAGAAGGCTACAAGACTTAAAATCCGGAAATCGATTGATAGACCAGTGGGAGGCCTGAAACAGTCATCGTTTATGCAATTAAGTATTAATTTTTTTTTTATATTTTGTAGATTGCATGCATTTAACATGTGAAAAATGTCATGCATTTTGTATGAAAACATACCTTAGTCTAAGACAGTGTGAATTACTGTTCATTATACACTCACTTTGAAGAAGAGGGAGATAAACTGTTTTACACTTGTGTGTCTCTCTATGTGGTTTATGTTTGTCTATCTGTAACAAAATTGCAGTTTTCTTATCAACTGCTCTTCACAGATGCTTAAAATTTTAGCACACTCTGTTTTGACTAGTCCAAAATATCTGACATTTTCCAGGCTGTTTTTCACGATTTTGATATATTACATGCCACAAAACGTCGGATCTGGCGCCATTACGAAAACTGGAAATTCGCGGCCTCCAACTGGAGGCGCATTCTCGGCTTGATTTTCGACACTTGCGAACCGAATTAAATGCTGAATTCACAACTTATTCATAATACAATGCCTTTAGTACTAACCAACATCGGTTTTATGGGTTTGTTCATGAAATATACAGTCTGGTGAAAACATTTTATCAGACGGTCGAGTTTTCTTTTCATTTCGTGCATTTTGAAATCTTGCAAGACCTGTATGGAAATGTGGAGTGATATTTTCTTTTCATCGATATTGGTGAGTACTAGAAGCATTGAGATACTGATAAATTGTAAGTTCAGCATTTAATTCAGTTCGCAAGTATCGAAAATCAGCTCCGATTGGAGATGGTGAAATTAATGCATTTTCACTATATAATCAAAAGAGCCTCGACCTATCACCAGAACCCCTGACCCAGGGGCCATGAATTTCACAATTTTGAAAAAAGCACTCTTCCTCATCATTACTATGTACTTAGTTCATCGACTTAATACCCAGGAGCAGAGTGTGTGAAAACATTTATAACTGCATTCATAAGATCTATATACACAAACCCACTTAATGAGACTCAAAATTTACGAATAAATGAACCCCATGGAAAGGAGAACTTGATAATCATCTGACATGGATTGCAAAGTCTGCAGTCCCTCGACTTCCCTACTTTCTTCCCTCTGAATGATGGACGTCCTCCTCAGTCTGTTGTTCCACTCCACACATTCTGTTACACAATGTAAATCACCGACTTCCTGACTCCATGCCGTCTGAATGGGTACCTCACAATCAGGCTGTTTTGCCATCCCTCACAATCTGCTATATACTGCATACCCCCCTCTTCCTGAATTCCTCCACTCTGAACTGTGGACACCCGTAAGAGAATGTGCTTCCAACCTTTATTTTCAGCTAAAAGCTGAAGTCCCTCATCTCCCTGAAGTCCTTCTTCCTGAGGGCTGAAAGGTCAGTGGACTTCCTGGAGAAACACCACTAGGGGCGGTAGTGTAAGAGCTGGAAGGGCAGATGTAGAGAGCTCTAAGGACTGGAACGTTCCTACTGGGAGGTCAGTATCCAGTTCAGAACACGCTGGACTTCCTGGAAAAATACCGGGGGGGGGGGGGCAGATGTAGAGTGCTCCTCGCCCTCTTGAGGTCTGTATCCAGTTCAAGACAGGTTGGACTTCCTGAAGAAACACTACCGGGGGTAGTGCTGGAGGTACACGAAGTACCTCTTCTCCATGACGTTTTCCCTCCTCAATAGTGGACCATTCCTCCTTGGAGGTCTGAATCCAAATCAAGGTGGGCTCTACATCCTGGAGAAACACTACCGGAGGCAGTGCTAGAGGTGGATACACAGAGTATTTCATTTCCATGACGTCTTCCCTCCTCAATAGTGGATCGTTCCTCTTTGGAGGCCTGAATCCAAATCAAGGTGGGGGAAATTCCTGGAGAAACGCCACTGGGGACAGTGATGGAGGCAACTCTGTTGGCCTGTGCTCCAAACCTTTCGCTACCAGCTGGCATTCCTCGGGTTCCTCATGTCCTCCTTCCTGAGTGGTAGACCATTCCTCATCATAGGACTCTACCAAAGTCAGGGATGGCTGGACGTCCTGGATGAACACTCGTGGGGGCAGAGGGGCAGGTTCACAAACATCTTCTTCACATCTCTCATCCACTAAAAATAAAATCCAAATTTGTCATCGTCACAAGTGTAAAATCTTTTTAATACTTGACTTAAATGTTCTACCGTAAAATCTTTTCATTACTTGAATTAATTGTGTCCTCTCATTTGTTGACTATAATATTTAAACTCTATACCTCTGTCTGTTTGTCTGTCTGGTGCATTACTCTGGTCTCCTCCATGGATACGGAAGCAGCTATACTGGAGGTCTGCCAAACCAGAGGCTTCTCCATACTCTCAACGAATACACGTGGCTGTCGCACCAACTCAAGCTGAAATAATGCAAAACATTTTAATTAGGTTTTATTCATTAAAAACACGTCCTTTGAATCATACATGTATAATATGGTCCATGTTTGTGATGGTACACATTATTGTCCTGTACATATTGTCATTGACCACACTATGCACCTAACCTCACTACACATATTGTCATCCATTGGCACATTTGTTGCCAGGTGAAAAATTATATATAATGAATGGTGTTGCTGGAAATAAAATGTACCTATGTATCCTCACTGCACATATCGTCACCCACAGTTGTGGTTGCTTAAGGATCTTCTTTGTAGTTTGATGAAGTAATTGAAGTGTAAATCACACAGACTTATCACATAACAATAAATGTTTCTAAAACACTTATGCCCCCCCCCCGTCTCCATATGAGTGAAAAATTCTTGAGAGGGACGTTAAACAACATACAAAGCTTATGCCCCCCCCCCCCCAACAAAACTTGACCAAGATATTCTTATGATAAATCTATATACCAAATTCCATTTCAGTATGTGCAACCTTTGCAAAGAAAATGAACGGAAACTGTTGGAGGACCAACAAACAGAACCAACCGACTGACAGTAGCAAAGCAATATGCCCTTTCCTCTTCGAAGGGGGGCATAAAAATATATGTAGGCATATTTCATGAAGCCCAATATAGTGCAGTCTGAGTTTCTCCATTTACATTGAATTATGTGACTTTACTTAAGAAATGGACAAACTTGTTTCAGTGAACATGGGTGTGAACAACATTATCTCTGCAGACATATTCCATGCAACCCATTTAGGGCATCATGGTTAGTATGTCTGCAGAGCTTATGTTGTTCATAACACCCTGTTCACTGAAACAAGCTAGGTTGATTATTACTTATTTTTGCATTCTGTAATGTTGTCAAGAATGTTACAACCGGATAAGGACAGGGCTGCTTGTATACACTGGGTAAAAAAAATTATGCCAATAAAATCAGCAAATCTAATTAATCCACCTTATTTTCAATAAAGCATATTTACATACAATGACAGACAATGGACAAATGTTAATCAGAAAAGCTCTCATCTTGGGCTGAGGTGAACTAAAATGCAAGATTCAATAGTAAAGCAAAGTTAAAGCTTTTAGATATTCAGGATTTAAAATAAAAATTTTGCTATTCTGTCCAACAGTGATATTTTACTCTAAAACTGAAAAAAGGGTTTTTTAGACTACAATTTCATTTAAATCAATATAATTTAGTCAAACATATTATAAAAGAATTTTTTTGTGACTGCATAGTGGCATATGTGTAGGGTGTTGGGGGAGGGGGGGGGGGTAATAAATACAGGGATCGCAGACATTTTTTTCTCCAGTTCCCCCCTTTTTTTTTTACATCAAGTTTTTTAACATTGAGTTGCAACGGTACATGAGAACAAAACGTTTTTTTTTTGGGGGGGGGGGGGATTTTTATTTTCAGACAAATTCACATCAATTTGTACCTTTATGATCTTCATGCTCCACATCATTTCCTGTGACTCCTTGACGTGCTCACTACATCTCTTGAATATCTTCTCAGTGCTGTAACAACAACAAAACAAAGTTTGTATCAAAGTCTGAACTTATACTGTAGAAAATACTCTACAGTTGAACTTTGATGTCTGGAACTTTAATATCTCGAACATCACGCATATGTTGAATTGAGGTGAAAATTCCAGCTACTATTTCTTCAAGTATTTTAACCTCGATGTGATATCCGTGGATATGTCGATAGTTTTTTTTTCAGTGCCATGGAGTTCAAAATAACGAGGTTTGACTTGATAATGGTTACATATATAGAGGTTTTGCAAGAAATCAGAAGAAACGGAGCAAAAACAATACATTTAATACCTCCTTAAAGATTATTTCATACAAATGCACATTTTGAATGTCAATTTTTCTTTTTTCAAAGCATCTCTTTCAAAGCATGATTAAAATTTTCAAAACGTTTGAAAGTGATGTACACTAGAACAAAAACAAAACAAAGTTTATGTCAAAGTCCTAACTTATACTGTAGGAAATATTCTACAGTTGAACTTTGGTACCTGAAACATTCAGATCTCAAAAACCTTGCGTAAACCTACTTTTTTACAACGGAGTTATAATTCCTCGGAATCACAATTTCTGTTCAATCCATGAGTAGAAAATTACTTGGAATTCTCTAATTGTCATTACCTGTCCTTAGAGATTTTCAACCCTTATCATGCTTATTCCGGCAAATGCCGCGATCGTATACTTTGTACGCAAGTGCTGATCACGGCATAAGTCGTTTTTTTGTACATCTGTTCCCAGAGACTATTGCATAGATTTGTATGAAAATTTGTACACTTATTATTTACCATATGAAGATGTGCACCTGGTATTTTCAACATTATTTGATAATTTTTCTGCATTTTACAGGTGTTTTTTTTTTCATTTTTATTGACTTAGTCATTTTGGGTTCATGTCTAAGGTTTGAGGCATAGAATCTAGAACATCTGTACAAAAATGTGAACCACAGCTTAAAACTACTCATTAGAACTAAAAAAAAATCACAAAATATTAAAAACAGTTTTCACATTACACAGCAGATAGTGTAAATCTATTTGTCCCTTTGGAGTAATGATCGGACATGCATCCAGTTAAAGATTAATTAATGAGTTCAGTGTTGGAAGCTGTTATGGTATCTCTGATCAAGCAGGTCTTATCTATATCTCCTGGGAATTGGGCAGAAAGATATAAAGATCTCTGTTGTCTAAGCCTCTTAATTGTAATTTATGTCTGTCAAAATACATAGTTACTGAAACCAGCCTTTTATTTTTAAAATGAGTTTGATATAAAGGTATTAAGATCAATTTGACTTTGTATAATTAATTATATTTTTTTTTCAACAATCAATTTGCAGAGTGTCATGTCTCACAAAGATGACAGATAGTTGCAAACTATTTTTTTTCAATGTAATAAAAAAAACACTGTAATTATTAATATTGATGTTTTATTAGGCTGCACATTAGTTTCATTCATTAAAAAAAAATATAATGAGTAATTAAATTCTCACTCTAAATGTTTAAGCAAATTGTGAACACCTCTCACATCTAGAAAACATTAGTGATTTGGTATCTTCTCTGAAAAACCCAGCTGGGGGTATTTGTCCCTTTTGGACAGTTCTTTTTTTTGACACACGGACAGTTCTCTCCCTTGCTGAATTTGTGGCTTCAAAAAATGTGGACAATCTATCCCTATCAACTTGACTGTAAGACTTCCCTGACGCAAGAAAATTTTGAACCTCGCTTTCATTGTTGGTTATGATTTGGTTTATTTTGTTTGTGTTTTCGTGTGTTTGCTTGATTTTTTGTTTGCGTTTCTGCTCACTAGGCAGTTTTTCTGTTAAGTTGTACCTATCAGAAACAACTGATTTCAAGTTTGTTTGAAACTTTTTTTCAGAGATTGGTTCCAAGACATTCAATATTTTGTTGACCCCTGTACTGTTTTTATTTTCAATTTCATTTGCAAGTTCATTAGACATTTGCACGATGTTTTCAGTTGATTCTGTGGTGGACTTGTGAAGTACTGAATAATTTATCAGTTTTGTATTTTTACATGGAGAACAGTCATATATTGTATGACGAAGTTTTTCTTTGTGTGAGAGGGAATCCCATTGTTGCAAAGAAAACTGCATAAGGAAGTCTTTTTTCTGTCCACTTTTGTTACTGTTTTTCCAGTATTTTGGTTGTGTTAAGTAGTTTTGCACGCGTGGTAACTGGCGTACAAATTTATCATAAGGCAAGTGCATCTTGGAATATTTGTTCATAACACTATTATAAAAGCTATATCTAAATGTTGCTGACTTTGAAGACTTAACATTTACAATAGCACTATTATCATTTTCCTTTGATGACCACCATTGAATGCATTCTGGATCTTTTGTACAACGACCAATTATAACTTTCGCAAAGTTACAGAAATTCATGATGACTCTCTCTGTATTGTCAAATACCCCAAATGTTAGAAAATTTCTTTCTTGATCTTCTTACTTACATTTTTTCAATGTTTTTGATTTTAACTATTTCAAGGTCAGCTTCAGGATATTGCACATCTGCCATGATTGTTCTTAAATTAATCTCCAAAAAATATTTTAAAATTATTTTGATTTTTGAACATTTTCCAAAAGTTGGAAGCATTCATTTATCGAGTTGTTCTTTTTTGGGGGGTTAAAAACACTACCGAAACATTTTTTTATTATGATAATAATTTACTTTTTTTTCCCTCTCATCTTCCAAGTGTTGTTTATCAGCAAAAATATTGATTGAAAAAAAAAGATATGATCTGAATTTTGATCACTTTTCTTCATTTTCTTGCAATCTCAGTGACTTTTATTGTCATAGCCTGTACAAGCATTTTGTATAGAGATTAACTTCATTGATTTTTTGTTAATTTTTATATATTGACAAAATTATGCTTAATTGAATAAACAAATTCCTGGTTCATATCTTTTGTCATTTATCTTTGATTATTCAAAAATTTTTTTTGAATATATGTGACTTGCAGCTTGAGTTTTATGTACACGTATGATTCTTTTATGCAATATGAGTGGTGGATCCAAGGTTTAATTTTACCAACACTTCCATGAATCGTGCCAAATTAAAGCCTTTGGGGAAAACAAAGACAACAATGTAACTTTATTTCGTTTATTCATTGAAATGTATGAGAAAAAAATCGATGGTCTTTGGTAATAAAGCCTGGAAACGCCCACTAAGGCCCCTTCATAGCAGTGCTTGAAATAATAGAGTATAGCCAAATCTGCAGTTTCAGTCCTGGTTTTCAACCTGAAAACAAGAATATAAATCATTAAAAAGAGTTTAAACTTTTTTTTATTCCAAAGATATTATGAATACATCTTGGAAACGTGTTCTTTCTTTCTAAAGTCGAATTTTGCACGCTTTGTTAACTTCAAAATAGTGGAATTATCTGCCCTTGATCTCGATCATCAGTGCGTTTTGTATGAGCTCATTTGCATAAACAGCAATCCGAATCTGCTAAAACGTAAAAGTTCAACGATATACCTTATATGTATGGACTTATGCTTTATAAATATGTTAAGGGTATGTATTTCTTTACAAGAAAAGTGCTGGGAGCAACTTGTGCATGTTTTACAACAGCATTTTTTCTTGCAAGCAAATGGTAAATACCATGATTATGTATCGGTCGAAGGTTTTTGAAGTTAAAATAGACTGTGTTCTCGAGGATGCTATACTTGCTCCCAGCACTTTTCAGGTTAAGGAATTCTAGGACTTTTAATTAGTAGTAGACATTATTCTCAACACGTGTCGTATATCCTTGAACTTTTGTGTTGAAAGTAGGAAGGTATGTTTTGTCTATTTTTGGTATGTCACGTGATAAACAGCTGACGTCAGTAATGTCCTTGTTGAAAAATGATCCGGAGCACTGTTGTAATTGAACCATATATAGATCCTATTTAAGTGATTTTTTATTGCCTTGAAATTTCGTTTAAAAATTATACCGTTTATATGCTGCTGATTTTCCTTTGTTTACACATGGACGTCCTTAACCTAGCTGTTTTAATTGAGTAAGTTCAAAATCATTCCTAACAAGTTATTAATTGTAATGAATAAAAACAGTTTTATTTGCTTGATTGACTATGATGAAAACTCTATACTGAACTTCATACAAATTTTGTAGATAAAACTTGTTGAGGGACAGTCCCTATACATTCTGTCAAGCTGGCAATCCTGAAGAGGAAGTGTAAGAAAAATGAAAGCAAAACTTTAAAAAGGTTTGCTGAACTTCTACTTCACTCCAAAGTTTTCAAACTGAATTTTGGAATGAGGTGTTCAATCCCCCTATTTGTAAAGATGAGATGCCTTATCCAAAATAATTTCATGGAAGCTATGAAAGACATCAGATTTAACATTTTCAAACCTCCATCTTCATATTTTTTTTACAATTACTTCTTTTTTTACTCTTTGAGTTGAGTTATTCCATATAAATGAGAAGATTTTTTCCAATTCCTTACAATACAGTTCAGAAGGATTTGGGACTGACATTAAAATATGATTTAATAAAGGTAAAACTAATGTTTTAATGACTGTAATTTTCCCTATGGGAGTTAAATACCTTTTCTCCCATTGTTCAAGTATTGATTTAATATGTACTAATTTTGGTTCATAATTTAATTGTTGTACCTTATCCAATTCTACATCAAAATGTATTCCTAGAAGAGTAAATCTGGTAGTTCCCCAGTTAAAGGACACATGACACAAAAAATATTTTGTCTGCATTCAATGTCTTAATCATCCTTTAGTCTAACACTGAAGCTGTTAAACAAGCATCTGTTTCACAGCTAGTGCTGTAACACAGTGCTGATAAGCGGCTTGACCTCAATATGCATATTTTAAAGCCCAGAGATCGGAAACAGTCGGGGTGACGTCAGAGATCAGCTTCAGCACAGAGATGCTAAATGTTTCAGCCAAAGAGATACTATAAATCTTTCTTATCATTGATCAAAGACAAATAGTTTCCTTAATTGCCAGTAATGGGTTAAAGGCTAAGTCATAAATAAAGAACTTGTACAATTATATTTCTTTGTGTCTAAAGATCTAGAGTTATTCATAGTCTGTAAGGATGCCGTATTGTGCTGTTTATAATTGTTCAAGCTCCTCAAAAGTGGACAAAAATGTATCATTTTTTCGCTTCCCAAAAGATGCAGGTCTTCAAAAGGCATGGGTACATTACTGCCGTAGAAGAGACCTTAAATTAACAAAATACAGTAAAATATGTGAGAAACACTGTACGCCAGATCAATATTCTCGCTATCCACCCCGGTTAGCTGAATTAGGTTATCCAAATGCTCGTGCTCAGTTAAAAGATGATGCTGTACCCGATGTTGAGTGGCCTACCCAAGACGAATGTTCAACTTCATCAATCACTGAGAGAAAACCATCGGGATTTGGTGCATTTAGAAAGCGACAAAGACTTGAGGTAAAAAGAAAATACTTATTACATAGGTACTTAATTTAAAAAAAAAATATTATAACTTATATCTGTTGCAAGTAGGCCTTTTTATTAATCTAATTATGCGTTGGGATTTAAGTTTTAAAAAGGAGAGGGAAAGGCCAGAGAGAACTGTGACAAAAGAATAGAAAGATTTCTTATAAATATAATCTATGTAATGGCATATTTATTACATTATACATGTATATAATTATATATGTGACATTATATTTACATAAATAAATGGTTAAAAATGCCATGATGTTCATTCATTACACATGTACACAATTTTGTTGATTTTTTTTATATTGACCTAAATTGTTTAAAATTATATACAAATTAGCAGAGCCTGGGGAGGGGGGGGGGGGGCATCCTCAGTCTACAAATGTTTATGCCAAAGTTTAAGTTTATAACATGATTTTTATGTATATTCTACATTAAGTATTTTTTATTATCAATGACTTTGTAAATTTTAAAAAACAGGTATTAAAAGAGGCTATGATAGAAAGTGATGACAGTGATGATAATATTGCAGAAGAAAATGTAAAAGTAGATGCAGATGTTTCTGAAACTCAACCAGTAACCCTTTCATCTTTGAGTAATGTTTCTGCAGAATGTGAGACATTATCAGTTGACAAAGCCATCCAGGTGTTTATTCCTGACATTAAAGTCAAAACAAAAACAAGAAGAATACAAACAGGAAAATCAACTAGAGCCGAGCTCGTTGCAATGCAACGAATAGGTCTTCCGTCGGAGCTCCGGACAGGACAGAGCGACCTTGAGTCAAGGTCATGCAACATTTTAAGGTTATAAACAATCCTGTAAGGGGCATCAACTTTCAATGTTTCAACAGTAGAAAGACAGTAAAGGAATGTAAAATTCCCCTGTCAGTGAACTTGAACTGTCCAAATAACTTTGCGTCAAGCCATGACACATTCTGCAGCTGGTTAAGAGCAAACACCATCTTTATGTCACCGACATAAAAAAAAAAAATCACAGTCACGTATTCTTTCAGACTATTCATCCAAAACATCATATTCTAAGTGACCTCGAATTTAAGTCAAGGCCATTACACACTCTGGATGATATATTTATCATCTTTTCAGTGAAATGCAAATGCATGCAGTTTTTTCTATTACAAAAGTATAGACCTTTTTGTTTATTTGTTTGTATGTTGTTTAACGTCCCTTTCGAGAATTTTTCAATCATATGGAGACGCCACCATTTGCCGATGGAGATCTACAAATTTTGACCTATACTCGGCACACATGGCCATTTAGCAGTGAGGGATCTTTCTCGTGCCAGCACCTACTGCCAGACGGGACCTCAGTTTGTACGGTCTCATCCGAAGGATCAGTCTCTGCGTCCCACAGTGGGATTCGAACCTGCGACGTAAGGATCAACTCCATAATCCACGACTCTAGAGCAGACACTCTTACCACTGCGCCACTTGGGCGACTAGACCTTTTTGAATTTTACACTTATTATATCAGTGACCTTGAACTTGCCTAAATGACCTATGTTAAGGTCAAAAACAACCTTTGAACAAATTATGAGCTTCCAGTGATACCCAATGACAAAGATATACCTGAAAAAGAATATTGCACTTTTCTGTCAGTGACCTTGAACTTGCCAGAAAGACCTTGGATCAAGGTCAAAACACATTCTTGGATCATAAGCAATCTCTGTATCAAGTAAAAGCTTCCAGTGATTTTATATAACAAAGTTATAGTATGTGGAAAAAAAATAATATTTATCTGCCAGTGACCTTGAACTTGCCGAAAAAACCTTTGTTCAAGGTCAGGAAAACCCATCTCAAGCAATCTGAGAAAAAGTTTCTTGTGTTCCTCCCACCCCTTATAAATTTATAATCCAGGCACGAATTTTGCCACTTCTTCTGCCAGTCTAGTACTATGTTATCTCAAACCGGTGGATCATAAGCAATCTTTGTTCCAGGTATGAGCTTCAAAAGTTATAACACATACAGTAATCTTACAGTTTTCTCTCAGTGACCTTGAACTTACAGGAATGACCTTGGATGAAAGTCATATCAAACCCTTTAATTTTGTCATAAGCAATTTCTGTATCAAGTATGATACTTGCTATTTTTTTCCAATGACCTTGAACTTGCTGGAATGATGTTGGATCAAAACCATGACACACCTTCGGATCATTAGTAATCTTTGTACCAAGTATGACCTTCCAGTTTCTTCATAACAAAGTTATAATATCCTTGGCGAACTATCACGTACAGACGGACTGCCAGGCAGACGGACATTGTGATTCCAAAAGACTCAAAACACCCCCACCCCAAACCCACACACTTCGTTTGGGAGGATATATAAATTCCTTTGTTAAATTATGAACACTCTTTCCGGCCCAAACCTTCTCCCTGGAATCAATATTTGAAAAAAAAAATGAATGTATGCTATGTTGGAAATTTTCTCATTCTAGTCCAGGGATTCTTGAGAATACTATTTTCAAATGACCCCATGCGCGGATCTAGAGGGGGTTGGGGGCAGTTAAATGTATATACTTAACAAGAGGCCCATGGGCCACATCGCTCACCTGAGTAACTTTGGCCATGCTGTTCATTACCAGACTTCCCCCCTTGTAATACCTATTGTGGCCCCACCCTACCCCCAGGGGCCGTGATTTTTAACAATTTAGAATCTACACTACCCCAGGATGCTTCCACATAAATTTCAGTTTTTCTGGTCCAGTGGTTTTTGAGAAGATTTTTAAAGATTTTTCCTATATATTTCAATGTTAAACTTGAGATTCCCCCTATTGTGGCCCCGCCCTATCCCCGGGGTCATGATTTGAACAATTTAGAGTCTACACTACCCCAGGATGCTTCCACATAAGTTTCAGCTTTTCTGGCTCAGTGGTTCTTGAGAAGAAGATTTTTAAAGATTTTTCCTATATATTTCAATGTAAAACTTGTATTCCCTATTGTGGCCTCGCCCTACCCCCGGGGGTCATGATTTGAACAATTTAGAATCTACACTACCCCAGGATGCTTCCACATAAGGTTCAGCTTTTCTGGCTCAGTGGTTCTTGAGAAGAAGATTTTTAAAGATTTTTCCTATATATTTCAATGTAAAACTTGTATTCCCTATTGTGGCCACGCCCTACCCCCGGGGGTCATGATTTGAACAATTTAGAATCTACACTACCCCAGGATGCTTCCACATAAGTTTCAGCTTTTCTGGCTCAGTGGTTCTTGAGAAGAAGATTTTTAAAGATTTTTCCTATATATTTCAATGTAAAACTTGGATTCCCTATTGTGGCCCCGCCCTACCCCCTGGGGTCATGACTTTAACAATTTAGAATTTTCACTATCCCAGGATGCTTCCACGTAAGTTTCAGCTTTTTTGGTCCAGTGGTTCTTGAGAAGAAGATTTTTTAATGACCCTACCCTATTTTTGTCTTTTCTTGATTATCTCCCCTTGTAAGGGGACTTGGTCATTTATTTTAAAAATTTAAACTCCCCTTCCCCCAAGGATACTTTGTACCAAGTTTGGGTAAAATTGGCCCAGTGGTTCTTGAGAAGAAGTTGAAAATGTGAAAAGTTTACAGACGGACGGACGGACAGACAGACGGACGGACGACGGACAACGGGTGATCAGAAAAGCTCACTTGAGCTTTCAGCTCAGGTGAGCTAACAAGTAAAACTGACCATGCCCCCCCCCCCCCCATTAGAAAACACGGACCCTTCCTCGAAAACGCGGATCTGTGTTAAAATGGTATGAAAAGTCTTAGGTATGAAGCTTTAAAAGTCAACGACCCCCCCCTCCCCCATACACACACACAAACACACACACGAAATAGGTTTTTCACGTTTGGGAAAAGAGTTTTTTTTTTGGCTCGTCAAGAAATTTCTGGGTTGAAATATTTTTTCTTATTGGGATCCCCTCCCCTCCCCTCCCCCCACCCCCTCCGTGGAAAAAAATTCCTTGATCTGCGCCTGCACCCCATCTAATTTTTTCTACATGTATCCGTTAAAAGAGGATGTGACCCTTCATTTGAACAAAACTTTACCAAAAATATTCTGTGTTAATTTTCGTTGTTATGGTCCAGTGGTTCTTGATAAGATAAAAATGAGAAAAAGGATGTATTCACTATTACAAAAGAATTGACCTATAGGAAAGAACAATTTCCCGGAAAAAGTGACATTTAAAAATCAATGTTTATTTGTTGTTTTCTACCGTATATATGTCTAAATTTTTCAAATTTGAATTTTACAACTAAAATTTATTATTTACAACTTCAGAATAAACCTCCAAAGTTGGCCGAAACACCATTTTGTCCGTTAAAGCGTTGATTTTTGCATAAATTTTGGCCTAGAAGTCCTTCAGGGCAGGCCTGCCCCTAAATAAAATTGTGATATTTTGATAGGTTGGGATGTAAGGAATAATTTAAGATAGGATTTTTTTTAGGGGCACCCTGCCCTAAGGTCGAAATTCACAAAAAACCTACAAAAAATAAGTAAACTTGATTTTGACAATCTGCTTCAAATTTATACCGTTCAATCTTGTAGTCACAATAGCTCATTTGATATATGCGCTGCGCTGACGTTTTTTATATCGTGGGTACTTTATTTTTAAAGTCGGGGGTTCGAATCCACCTGTTGCCACACTTTTATAGTTTTAAATTTTTGCCTTTTCAAAGACTATTTTAATTTTTTTATAGGCTTGTGTATGTTTATTCAATTATCTATCCTTTATGCATTCCCATTTTTTGATATAAGAAACACTAGAGAGAGATCAAATCGTAACAGTCCAATATACAGTTGTCAGTCAGGCGGAACAAGTCTCAGTATAGCACACTTTCCCCGAGGACAAGAATAACTCACTCTGTGTTACTCGATACAGGTATTCTCGGCAGCATTGAGCTGCGATGAATTTCAATTGTATCTATATTCCTTAGAATTTAATCACATTGCTTTTATTCTGTCTGTGCTACTAGTGCTTGTCTGGGTTACATGTAGTACAAGAATGTTACGTATTGCTTGAATTATTTGAGCTTAATATATTTAGAATAACATACATGTACTTTTGTTTTCAGTCAATGTTTTAAGATCTTAAGTTTTGAAACAGTAGGGCTACATATATCAGTAACTGTACTCCCTTGGATTTCATTTAGGCCCATATGATTTGCACACATTAATTGCATGTTTTTATTATATCCAACGGAAATGTGTTGTAAAATAAATAGCCTAGACATAAAAAACAGAGTTCCAGAGACAGTAGACATTACCATTATGTACAATGAGAAGTAAAGAAAAATATCATTCAATTGTTACATTTGGAGATAACAAACTCAGAATATCAATGCTCCTCCTACCTCTACTCACTAAAATAAAGATTTATGAAAAACAAATTGTTACATGTATTCAGCCTAATGTCATTAATCGGAACGGAAATCGACAAGCTTTTTGTTGAGAAAAAAACCAAGCCCGGGACTATAGGTCAGATCCCTATTTATATAGAAGTGATCCTTTACGAGTAGCTTTTAGAACAACAACGACTATAATGCTTATATACACCAATATAGCAAACAAAGATGAAGAATTATGAACAGCAAAAGCTTACTTCGGTCTTTGGCTTGGGAGATGAGATACTTATTAAAAATTGAAATTATTTTGTCTTTTCTTTTTTTTTACAATCGACGGGCCTGCATTTCAAAGAGAGAGAGAGAGAGAGAATTTCTAGCTAGGTCTTTGAATAACAGTGAGATGGGTTCAGAAAACCAGGTCCCTAAGAATGTACATGTATATAAAATAGGCAGTGCCTTTCTCTCGGAATTCATCACCTGCTTCTATAAAGCTCCATCCTCACCTGTACTGACATGTACCTGGTAAAACCAACCGACTGCGAAGGAAAACATTCTATTTATTTCGAGGATGGGGGTTTACGTATAGTGATGAGAGGAAATTTATTCACCTATACGTTCATTAAAAATGACAGATTGCTTCTGAGTATTTGTATACGATCGCACGACTTTCGTGTTAATTTATAAAAAGTTAGATTATGAAAGCAAAGAACTAAACTAACATTTGTTGTAGATGAATTAAATAATTATTTAGCCGTTTATAAGGTTTTTTATACATCTGTAAGAACCACTTTATTTTAAAAAACAAATAATCGTCCTATTATCGGCGCCCATGATATATTAGACTACATGTATGTGTTTAAATAAAACATAATTCAGATATCGACATCCAAGAGAACAACACATTCTTTTTCAGTGGCGGAAACAGGAATCTTGAAAAGGGGGCCCGACCAGTTTTGTGTCAGATTTATTAAATCTTGTGTATATTTTGGATACAAAAGGGGGCCATGGGCGGATATAGGATTTGTGATGGGGGGCGTGGATAACTTCGTTCAGGCAGGGGGTCTGGGGGCCGCGTTAAGGCCCCCAGTGGGTCCAGGGCGAAGCCCTGGTGGTGGCCCAGGGCGCGAAGCCCCCGGAAGCTCCTGGGTTTTCGTGAATTTTAAGAGTCAGTAAAACCAGACACAAAAATAGTTGTATTGATTACTTCCTTTACACAAAAGCCTATAAGATATGAATTAAGTTTGTAACTTACAATACTCTAAAGTCTTTGTAGGAATTTCACGTCTGCTTAAGAATAATGTACAAATTTATTAATCATTTGAGAATTTTTATTTCAAATTTACTCTTGAGAAAGCAGAAACTTTGTGTATCTCGAAACTTCGTGAATCTACGAACTTCTTGTATGTCACAAGTCGCTCTGAATCATTATTATTTCAGCAAGGATGCTAGTCAATCTGATATTTGTATGTAACTCTAATGTTATTCCAAAGAGTGCTGTTTTTTTTTAAATTCCATTCACTGACCTACACATGTATCTCCACCGCAGCCAACGAAACAATATAAACAAACACGCTGTAACGTGCAGTTCCCTTTATAGCAGTATGAAATAAACGAAGCACAATGATACACAAAGAATATCTGAATATTGAAAAATTAAATATTGCAACGTTTGTTTTTATAAGTATTATACATATATGACAGATACACTGTAGGGTAGGGTGGTGTAATTTCGACCGATTATTTTTTTTATATTTAGATTTGTTCATGTATGTCACTGCCTATTACATGTATTACGCTCAACATTTACTGGATTATTTTTCCTTCGGAATACCTTTTATTGTTCAGATTACATTGTGTTATATGTATTATTCGTCATGATATAAAATAAATGTGTTCGATTTACAAGATATGTGTGTTGGGTAACTTCAACTGCACACGGGGTATTTTCGATCGATGTGCAAATATAAATGAAATTATTCGCGTCATCTCTAATTTAAAAAAAAATACATATTCTGTTGTAAAACATAAACGATTGTGAAAAAATGCTGACAAAAAGAAAAAAAAAAGCAATTTTCAAAATGTACCTAATTTGAAGACATTAAGTGCACCAGGTGCCTAGAGACAAATTTACCGATTTATCAAGGCATGCTACAAATATATATATGCGCAGGCATCTAAACCGCATGTAAACAAAACAGATGATTTTTTCACGGTTATAGAACTAGTTTCTACGGAGTATTCTTGTACATAATATTATCCTAATACTTTTTTATACGGATGGTGGTCATGATTTTTTTCTGGTAACAAATAGCATTGCGTCATTTTCATTGGTCGAACTGAGTTACCTGCTGACGCCGTATTCATGCAAAGGGTAACTTCGGCCGATTTCTGTTCAGCTGATTTGCATTTTATTTGTAAAAACTAAATACTATAAATTTAAAAGGTATGAATTTAAGTTGCAAATTTAAACATAGTTGATAAAGTTCACGCCAGGAATATCCACTGTGTCTTTCTATATATACAAGATATTTTTAGAGGTGATAAACTGATAATTCCCCGCAATGGTTTAAAAATACTCGTCCGTAATTTTTCGGGCGATAAAGTTTCTTCTTGGATGTAATTTTCCAGTAAAGAAATAAATTTCGCCTATTATTATCAACATTGATTTGTATATGAAAAATGCATTTTCTTTCTGCATAAAATAGATGTGTGTACACTATAATGGGTTATAAACAAATTATTTTAAGGTATTTATGAACAGTCGAAATTAACCAGGTGGTCGAAGTTACACTCGTCTGTGACCATCCTAACCTATATCCTGACGTTAAAAAAAAGTCTTGTATCTATGTAAGTAAATTACTGCATAGTTACACCATTTGATAAATAAATACATCAATCAGTGGATAGGTTTGTAACGTAGACCTTCTGATTTTAAATTCATTTATTTACCTCACTCGGCACACCTCGGCCGATTCGTACCGCATCTGGATGAAGGTGACGGAATCAGCCGAGGTTTCCCGAATGTTATTTACCTTCGACCAGCCTTTAAATATTGCAGTATTTTTCTTTGCATCATCATAGGAAATTGACAAGTGCTGTCTACCCTTCAAACGAAATCGGGAGACGTTTTCCGCTTTGAATAATTATGAGATAATATTCATAGCCTAGGGAATGCAAGGTTTTCAGACTTGATTTTTAAGAAAACTGATACTTGGTCATAAAATAAAATTACCATTTTTTAATTGACCATTAATTATAAAATCAAAGTATGGCATTATTAATATTAGTCATGTCATATTTTGAAAATTTTAGGGGGGGGGGGGCGTGCGCCCCCAAGCCCCACTTAAATCCGCCAGTGGGGGCAGGCCCCCTGAACTTCCTCTAAATCTGTCAGTGTTTTCTTTCATTATACGGACTTGCAGAATAAGCGAAATACTCCAGACATTTAATAAAAATCTCAAACCCGATCTAAAACGCGTTGACAAAGTCAAACCAGACAGTTTTAGTTTTCACGGCATTTTTACAGTGATATGAGAAAAGTCGGATAATTGCTTTTAATTTTAAGAAATAAAGTTCGGCATTTTTCAACCTCGTTCGGTATAATATAATTTACTGATAATTTTTTCCGTTAAGGAGGAACACATGGACGAAGGATAAAAAAAGAGGTATTCTGCATGTACATGTACACATCATTGCTATAATTGTGTACTCGGGATTAAACCCAAAATCCTTCGTTACATTGTATTTGGGTATAATTTTCACATGTTCTCAGGCGGATAATCATTTATTTTTATCTGTCTAAAGACAATAATTTCAGTTAATAGAGAAATGTTTTTATTTCGTCGTTTTTTCCCCATCCTTTTGGTTTACACGTTTGCTTTGTACACAAAAGCGTGTGTTCATATACCGCTGTTTCTACACGCTATCGATGTGATCAGGGAGAACATGATATCCTCCAGCAATTTACTTCTTATGAAAACACTCAACGAAAACATATTAGGTGAAAATATATACACCCATTAGTATCTTAGTACCTTAGTATCGACCTGTTTAATTGCAATGTCACCAACCGTAACGATCGCTGGCCAGGACTTGAATATAATTTATTACCGTTATTAAAACAACTCGTCAGCTGAGCGGACCTATGATTTAAACAGTAAAATAGGGAAATTCCAGAGTTCGAAGTGTATTTATTTTGGGCGCTCTTCCGCATAAACAAATTAAATCGCATTTACGCGTACTTACATGCACGTACCAATAATTTGTGTCATGGGTAAATTCAATTTATTAGATGAAATAAAACAAATGCATAAGATTAATCTTCCTAAACAACACGTTTTTAAAACAATCTATCTGATATAACTGACGGTATAAAATAACAAAGAAAATAAAGGGTTTGTGTTTGTATTTAATTTAAAATGAGAACAAATCTTAACCTGTTAAATCACTTATAAAACATACTTCGTTTTCCAGACACTAATTGCCATGCGTAATCTTCACATGCACTGACCAAGAGGTCACAAGTTTGAAATGTATGGCTTCTCATTGCGTGAGTTTTGTCAACACATGTCGGAGTAGACTATCTAAGCCAATTGATTCCCAAAGAAAACTGCATAGGAAGGGTTCTTTTTTGGTACACTTTTTAACTGGTAAAATTCATTCGACGCTCGATAGAATTTTCAAATACAAGTGAAATATTGAGGCGGTTAAGTTACATGCATCCGACCTAGTATTTTGTATGCAATAATATTGTAAGTTAGGAAGAAAATAATACAAACTCAAAAGTACTTTTATTTTCGATTTTCCTGACAATTAAAAATGTGACCTCTACATACAATTATCATTTTTAATTATATACATCCTGTTTAATGTTCATGAAAGAAATAGCAACTCGTTAAATAATAACATTAGAGAGATAAATAAACTGTTTCTTTAATACGCAAAGAAAGTGGTCTTTTCGGCATTCAAAATGCATTGAATTTGAAGTGAATAAGTGAAAGGCACTTAAGACTAGCTGATTAAAACGAACGAGTGATAATTAAACAGTAAGACGGAATCATATGAAAGATTCGAAATGATTTTAAAGTAATTTTCCACAAAGCGCAATTATCTCAACAATGCAATGTTTATAAGAATAAATATGCAACTTTCTTGTAATTGAGCGAATAAAATATAAATCGAAATGTACTAGCGACTTAATCAAAGATATGAAATAATCTGAAAGATTCAACATATTTATCCACTCATCACTTAGTTAAAATGTATTTGGAATGGACATTCTATGGTTTGTTTTGTGTATGACCTTAGGTCGCTGGTTCACACGCCGATTGATCCTCGGTGACCTCCTTTGCCACGCGCTATCGAGGGAGGGGTTACATAATTGTAAACACACGAGGTGAATGTAAAAGGCGTGTACTTAATGGCTGTGAATAGTCTATGTTTAAAGTTTTGTTTTATTTTCTGACTTAATTGTTTGTTTTTATATGATAAGAAGAAAAGGTTATCTTTTTTTCCCTGTTTAGTAGACTGGTTTATCCAAATTTGAAAACAAACGAAATAAAAGGGAAAGTTGTCAGTAAATAATTTGGAAATAAAGCACAAAATACTTCAAAAACCTGATTCTAAAGAATATTAGCATCTAATATAGCAAGGTTTATTATTTATAGTAAGTTTATTTTAATTACACGCATGAAGAGCTCTTGTTTACTTGCTGAATGAAAACACTTACCTGTATATGTGTTATGCTTCTAGCTCATTTAGAACACAAGACTCAAACAAAATAACATTTTCTTGAGATCAATAAGATGTTAAATAACAACTTTAATTACGGCAGCTATTTCGAAATATTTACCGTTTTTGAGTTATAAAGCAAAAAATTTAAAGGGCCCCAGATCCCTAATTTTAGGGGCCAGATCCTTTTTAGTGGTCTCAAATGAAAGGCCTTAAAATTGTGCACAACTTTTATTCTACATGTTTTATCAAAATATTTTTAGTTTAGAAGATAAAAAGGAAAATATGTGTAAATTTTCGCTCTTTTTGGCGTTCTAATTTTTGACCCCTCTCTAGCGCCATTTTGAATACAGAAATTGAAAAACAAAAACCGATGTGCACAACTTCAGTGCTTCTATTATTTAAATTCAGTAGAATTTCTACTCCAGCTTCAGTAGTCTCTGAGCCTTTGTCTGGAAATGAAGCCCCCTAAATTTTCATTTAAAGGGAGATAACCCAAAAGCGGAAGTGGGTTTTTGAAATGTTTGACAGCATTCTGATAGAATTTTGTAACGTCTTTAAACCCTGCAAATTTGAGCAAAATCCGTTGAGAAATGAGCAAGATATGAGGTCTCAAAGTTGGCGTCTAGGAAAAAAAAAAAAAGAATAATAAGAATAATCTTAACCATCAGAATCAGTAGAAGGTCTTCCGCCTGGAGCGGAAGACCTTAAAAATAGGTTTCAAGACAGTTGATGCTGAAATTCAGTGCAGTGAATTTCAGTACTGCATTAAGTGCAGACAGCCTACTGCACTAGAAGGAAATACAAATAGTCAAGAAGACAACATCAACATTGATGACTATATGGAGACTAATGAACATGATGAATTAAGTTCTGATGAAGATTATAACAGAGATGTAGACTCTGATTTCAATGCAAGCGATTTTGAAGATTCAGAATTAGATGAAGAGGAGACTTGTAATTACAGATTAGATGAAACAGATAATCCATCAGAAGAGAAATATTATGTTGTGTCAGAAAGTGCACTCTCTCAACTTTTATCTGTCTGTAATGTTTGTAATGGGAAAAGTGTCCCACTTGTAGAATACAGCAAAGGTTCCATGATATCTACAGTTTCTACATGTGAAAATGGTCACATGAACAGATGGCAGTCACAGTCAACACATAAGAAAATGCCATGGTTTAATTTACATCTTGCAAGTGCAATGCTTTTAAGTGGGAACAGCATATCAAAAGTTTTAATGCTTTTCAACCATTTGAAAGTTTTAGTCCCAAGTTCCCGCACTATTTCCCGTCTTCAGTCCTGTTATAGTATTCCTGCTGTCATAGAAGAATTCTATTTACAGCAAGCAGAATATTTTGATGATTTGCGCCGTAAGTAATAAATACATATATTTGCGTGTAACTAATAGAGCTTTTATTTCATTTCACATATACATAATAACTATATGTATAACACTATATGTACTTTTTCAACAGAGAAACCTCATGTGGTTCTTGGAGGTGATGGAAGATGTGACTTACCTGGTTACAGTGCAAAATACTGTAGTTACTCACTGATTGACCTTGAAACTAATAAAATCATTGATGTACAGTTGGTCCAGGTAGAATAAGATAAGGAAATTGAAATTCCATTTACTAAAGCTATTTTTTGTAGTTTTTTATTTGAACTTGATCTACCCATATGGAGTTAGAAGGCCTTAAACGTGGACTAAGGCACATAACGGAATTAAATCGTGTCCAGGTGCATGATCTTGTGACAGATCGCCATGCAATGATAAAGTCATACATGAAGACTGAAAAACCCAATATCAATCACTATTTTGATGTGTGGCACGTAGCAAAGGGTAATTTAGATTTTTGTTATTGTTTCAATGATAAAAAATATGATATCTTTAGCCTGTAGTAAATCACTTAATGGCAAATATTTAAGGAATATCAAGAAAACTAGAGACAGCTGCAAAAAAGCGTGGTGCTGGTCAGATCCGTCGTTGGATTAAAAGTATCGTCAACCACACATACTGGGTTGCAGCATCAAGTGGAAACAATGGGCAAATGAAGACTGACAAATGGAAATCCTTAAGCAGCCATCTTATCAATGTCCATGAACATGATTCTGAGGTCTTTCCAAGATGTGAACATGGCCAGTTAGATGAACCTAGAGACTGGATGCAGCAAGGTCATTATCCAACTAAAAACTTATTTTTGTTTGATTTTATAGCATCTCACAAATGTTAACAGTTTTTTTTTCATTCTAGGCTCTAGATGCCACAAGATGGTAAAAGATATCGTGGAGAGTCCCTATCTTCTTCGAGATCTTCCAAAATTGTCACCTGTTTACCAGACATATGGGCTTGAAGTTTTTCACTCTGTGGTGAACCATTTTGCACCAAAGAGTACGCACTTCCTTTACATGCCAATGCATGCAAGGTTTGTAGCATTTCTTTTTTTTTTTAATTTCTGTATACTTCTAAATATAAATCAAAAAATCCTTAGAACATTTATTTATTATTCATTTTCAACAGGTTGTGTATTGCTGCATTTCATTACAATGAAAATGGAACACGTCAGTCATTAACAAGAGAGGGTGAACTACAGTGGAGTGTATCATACCCAAAGGCAAAGAAAGGACAGGAATGTGTAGTAAAACCTCGAAGAGTGTCTGCAACCTTTGGTAAGTAACAGAAATGACTAACAAAAGCTAGTATAATCTTAACATATATACGCACTGAATATATAATGTAATCATCCAAAATCACTTATTTGATTTCCTTCCAAGATCTTCATTCTTATTTTCTCTTGATTGCACAGAGTATATTGGAAAATTGCTGGAAAAGATTTTTGTTAGAAGACGGCACTATCCTTCCTTAAAATTTGCCTACGATGATTTTGTGTATGGCCATAAAGCAGATGAACCACGTCCACTGACGCATGATTATGAAGACTTTGACAAAAATGAACTAATTAACAGGAGGACATCTAGATATAATAGATAAATTTTGATGAAATGAATTTTAAATGTGTTGTATTTAATACAAGATTAATTCAATATGGAATTTATACACTTCATAAACGTGGATATTTGAAACCGGCATAAGACTCTGATGGAAATGTCTGTCTGATTTTGGATACCACACAAGCTGGGATAATTTTTCGTCTCCTTTTTCCAAGGATATGCCAGATCCAACGAGTAAATCGCCTGTATGCTAAGTATCTGTATAATCTGTAATATAAAATGAACCATGAAGAAAATGCTAGTTTTATATATAAATTCATTTGAAGGAAAAACAGCTTTAATATGCTTAAATATAAAAAGTTGTATGCTTAAATATAAAAAGTTGTCTGTGTAGATTATCTTACTGGTGAATTGGTTCGTTGTCATCAAGGGGCCCATCTGTGTCTATAAACTCATACATGGAGACTTCAAGGACATCAATATTTAGACAATTTCCCTGAAACCCATCATGTTCCGTGATGCACTTTAAATGTTTAGCTTCTATTTTTTCTAAAATGGGTGCAATTTCATGACAGCATAAACATTCTTCATCAGTTTCCATTACTTGGCACCTTTCACAGACACACCTTATAATATGAATAAATCAAATTATTATATTTATTCTTCATATATTAAATATATGTATTGATAATGCTAATAATGAAAGTGTAAACATATGTTGTCACATCTAAATTATAAGCTAAAACTAGGCAAATATTTGTTTTGTTTTCATACCATGCTAAATTCTGTCTTCGGGTAGCAATTCCTCCTACTGCATTTTCCTCATCATTTAACCCCAAATCACTGTCCTCTGAATCTTCAGATTCACTTCCATTTCTGCCTTGAGTGTTGTCTAATAAAGGCTCAAAATTATAGGGTCTAATTTCTTCTGGTGCAAGAGAAAATCCATCTGACGAATCTCCTTCCATCGTTTTGAATAGGATACAGTGAGAATTTGCAAGAAGCTCACCTCTGACGTATAAAACACCCACGTGACGCTTATCTCATTAACTGTCGGCATTGCTCGGAGAACTGCTTCGGCTAGTATTTGTATATTACTTTATCCAGCTGTGCCTTGTTATCTGATGCTTGTTTAACAGATTCAGTGTAAGAATCTGACTTAAGAATGATGAATACATTGAATGCAGACAAAATATTTTTTGTGTCATGTGTCCTTTAAGTAAAAGTTTATAACAAAGAAAAGTTAATCTATGATGATTATGATATGTCCTGGTAAGAGAAGCAAGTACATGTTCTATTGTATATTATCTATATGTACAACGAACAGACACACTCACCGCCAACGAAGACACACGTGTAAAATACTATACCTATAGTAGATTAATATGCACAACATCAATTTCATCAATTAAACGTAGGTTTTATTGGCCTAGAATGGATGAATGTATCAAAAGAGGGTGTGAGTCATGTGACCTTTGTGATAGATGTAAGCCAGGTCTCGGGGTTGGAAATTCCCCCCTTCAGCAATTTAAAGTGGGCGCCCCTTTGCAATGCATAGCAATAGATATAGTTGGACCATTACCTGAAACTGTCAATGGAAATTTATACATCATGGTAATAGGGGACTACTATAACAATTAGAAAGAAGCCTTTCCAATCCGAGACCATACAGCCCTTACTGTTGCTGATAAATTAGTTACAGAATTCATATGTCGTTTTGGTTGTCCAGGTCAGATACATACAGACCAGGGACCAGGGGAGAGAATTTGAATCCCATTTTTTCAAACATGTTTGTAATCCTTTAGGCATTGAAAAAACAAGAACTAACCCTTATCACCCTCAGTCAGATGGTCTTGTAGAAAGATTCAATAGAACACTTCGACAAATGCTTAGAAATTTTGGTTCAGAAAATTTCGATGACTGAGATGATTAACTCCCATTTCTACTCCTGGCTTATCGTGCTACTGAACACAACAGTACTAAATGTTCCCCAAATCTTTTAATGTTTGGCAGAGATATAAACTGTCCTTTGGATGTAATAGTAGGGAAGCCACCAAATGTTCCAATGAAGAATGCCCTATCAAATATGTTGAGTGATTAAAATAATCTCTTTTAAATGCTTTTGAAAAAGCAAATGTAAATTTAAAACAATCCGCAAAAAGACAGAAAACTGACCATGATAAAAACGCAAAATTTAGGGAAATTAGTGTTGGAAAATGGGTTTGGAGATGGTATCCTCCCAGTGCAAATGAAAAGTTAGGGTTAGGTTGGACAGGACCATATTTCATTATCAATAAAATTTCATATTTGACATGTAAAATTCAGAAATCCCCTAATTCAGAGCCAATTTCAGCACACATAGACCATCTAAAACCGTATTTGGGTTTAACAACACCTTCAGACTGGAATACCCGTGACATTAGTGTGGAAGTTCCCACTCCAACATCAGAACCAAATACAACTGTACACAATGACTCCTATTCTGGCTCTCCTGAAATTGCACTTACCCCACAACAATCTAAAGAATTAAAAAGTAAGGCAGGGCGACTAATTAAGCCAAAGCAAATATTTAGTCCATCTTAATAAAAAGTTCATGACTGTTTTAACTATGTGGGTTTTTATTTTAATCATCAGCTAGATACATGTATAATGGATTTGAATAATTTCCAAATACATGTTACATATGTATGTAATTAATGTACTCGTAATTATCTTTATTTTTAAGTTATAGATGGATGTATTACAGCTAGATGTTCCCATGGAGGAGATCCATACTTTGGATGATGAAAAAAGGCCAGAGTTGAATTCTGAGGGAATGACCTGCCCTGTGCCCAAGTGTTCCAATAGTAACAAAGAAGATGGGCGTGATTGGCGTGTGATCTGCAGGAATAAGGCGTACGAAACATTTATAGTTTAAATGTCTACGATTTGGTCGGCTCACCAGAGCTGGACATACTTTACTTTATTTTGTAACAACAAAAAATTGTGAAAATTGAGATGAAGATAAGTGACCACGAACTTTTCCCAGATGAAGGACAAAGTGTGCAAAACACTGCACAAGATTTTGTTATACGCCATTTCTGGCTCTCTAACTTTCTTGCACCGTGTATTCCTAAAACAAAAGAGGCTTTAAATTTATTTTATTAGTACTGTAGGAAAGTTTCCAGTATGCCCGAATCACGCGACTGAGCACGAGTGATTATTTCCATTGCAGTCACTATGCAGAATGCGAACAAACCATTTTCCCCTTGCTTCAACAAAACGCGTTCGATCAAGTGATCAGAATTGGAGTATATAGTTGTTTTATAAATAAAGTCATTATTTCTTAAGTTCTATAGTCGATACAATGACCTTGTCAGGAAATAGAATCTATCATTAAGTTACTGACTGACGTTTTTTTCCGTTATTTCCCGATCATGACAAGGAGCACAAAACGGTTGTGACCGTTCGGCAGGGGATGCTCACCCCTCAATGGCACCTGATCCCACTTCTGATGTTTTAGAGGACCGTGTTTGCTGTGCTCCGAAATTCGTGTTGTTTAATGGACTTTTGAGCTCCATATATTTCATCCGCTACGCGGCTAGGGTAAGGGTGTCCGTAAAATATTAAACCGTTCCAACGGTAGTAACTTCTCTGAACTACCTACCAGGTCACTGCATACTTGAGCTGACATAACAGGGAAAGTGTCATTACTTTTACATTCCTTTCATATGACAAGAAAAGATTTTTTAGCGTTGTTGTTTGATTCAAGTGTATGGATTGTTCGTTAAGCATAAGTGTGCTGTTATGATGTTGAACATTTTCAATTTAATGTCCTTATTCCTTTAACTTGACCGGAATGGATAATCATTTCCTAGAAGCTTCAGACGGCGTGATTTTCTCAGTGATTATAATGAATATAGGCCTATATGGAAGCATAAACGAATGCAATTTTCATATATACGTGTATAGACCAGTTTCAGGTTGCATGCTGGACATGAACGTATTTTAAAAAATTATCGCAGAGGAAATCGTTTTCCTGTGTAAGATCTTCTCTAGCATTTTCAACGCTTACATCGACCATGTACATTGTAAACATTGAATCATCGGCACAAAATTTGTTGTAGTAAATTGTTTTATGCGTCGTATTTGGTAAAAAAAAATTGAAACTTAACATACTTCTGAAAAGAAAAGGTTTCTTTTTGCAAGTTTTCACAAATCTAGCCAAAAATACGCATGTAAGAATGACAGACGAAATTAAGAGAGGTTAACTCTGACAATCGAGGAACTACGGAGGTACCAGGTATACCAGAGAAAGACAATTATTTTGAGCATAGCGTTATACATTTTAAAAAAATTTCAACTCATCATGCTCACGGGAATATATTTGAAAAATTGATTTAATTTTTGAAAATTCACGAGGACATGAACAAAGACGCTTCAGCTCAGTATATTTCATGAACCGCGTGATCATGAAGCTCAAATTTATAAATGTCATTCAACCATTATTTTGGAAACAGAACAGTTTGCACTAGGCCTATAGTTTTGACGTTAAGTGTGGCATTATGACGTCACAATAGAGATATGTAGGCTTACCTAGTTCATGAGAAAATGAACTGTTATCTAACTTGCAATGAATGTGTTAGGAAAAATATTTGCAAATGTAAATATTACATAGCAAATCAACAAATTTTGTCAAATAAGATAATATCTAGGATTTATTTTATATACGGTATAGATTTCAGATACAAGTTATCTGAAATATTCTACTCATTCAATGTGTTCAAGTGACTAACACCCCTCTCCTTCCTTTCCGATTCCAAGTCACAGTGCAGAGACCTCGATGAGTGTTCAGAGCATGAACAATTTGGCTCTTAAACCACTGTGCAGTGGTTTAGAATGTATATATTTATATTGAAATAATAACGGAATGAATATTTTGGAGATGGAAAAATAAAAAAATGTACATATTGTTGTTTTTTGTGTATATGATACTTATATCATTCTGCTCTACGTATAAAATGAGCAACCACCACGATTTTCAGAAAGAAATATTTTATTAATCTGTACGTATTGTTTTTTTTTAAAATAGTCTTTAAATTAACAGATTATGCATATTAAAGGTTCAGCAACAAACCATCAGATTAAAATTTATGAAATTTTTAATATTTTAGGAGGGGGGGTATTGAAATGCATGTAGCTTAAAAAAGAATGTGATGACCCCACTTCATATTTTAACCATAAGTCACTTATAATATTTGTTACAAAATATATTAATTTTAGGAAAATTCATTGGGCAATTTTTTTGTCAAGACGTTGAAAACTGCTCTTGGAGTGAAAATATTACTGCAAATTTACAATGACTACTCCCCAAAGCAACTGTATCTATCAATAGTTTCCGATACAATTTTTATTTTCAATGAATAAAAGCATATTATTTAATATCTGGTGAAAATTATTTAATTTGTTTCAATTTTAATACCTGTATTGGCATACTTAAAATTTCACTACATAAGTATCAAAATATTGAAAAACGGTGGTTACCATGGCAACCATATCTTCTTTATAACCCTGATGACCATGGTTGACAATTTCATATTATGATACCATTAAGATAAGGCAAATTATACGTAAAAATTAGAAAAATTCATAAAGCGGATTTTTTTCATGGACCCTTGCAATCTCTTCCTTAACTCGGGAAGTTTTTGTACAAAAGATATACCCTTGATCAGGATTGCCAATCCCTGGAACTTTTTCACTCTTTATGTAGCCACAGGAGATGGTTTATCAATGGTTCCGCATACACCTGCTGTTGGCATCCACCATTCCGTGTCCAGTGACAATCAGGATACCTTGTGTTACTTATATTCTTTGAGTGAATAAGTAATCTTAATATTTCCTTATAAGTTGGCAACAGATTGTTAGACATAGAGCGTAATTACCATGAAAGACAACAATAACGATCAAGACTTTTAAATTGAATTATAATATAGAATTCTACCGAGGGATTCGGAACGCAAAAACAATGTCAGGCACGTACCAGGTAGAAATCAATTGCTATAAATTTGTATTTATAAGTTATAAAATTCCATAAAAAACGAAGGCTTATCAATTGGCAAGACGAAATTGAGAGTTCACTGTTGTATTGTGTAGTCTTAAGCACTGGGATTTTGTCCAGAACAAATGACAAATAAAGTCTGATGCTCAGATATCCAAATACGTTCTCGCACATGTAGAAAATGGATATAAACAACAATGTAATTGGGTTGTTTTTCTTTTTGCAAGATATCACTACTTTAATTTGAATTTGTTATATTTCGTAAGTAAATCTCTATAGGGACGTTTCGTCGCCCGCGTGGCGCAGAAGTTAGGCGGAAAAAGGAGTTGATCTTTACGTCGCGGTTTCGAATCCCACTGTGGGACGTGGAGACCGGTCCTTCGGATGAGACCGTATAAAGCGAGGCCCCGTGTCGCAGTAGGTGCTGGCACGAAAAAGATCCAACACTGCTCAATGGCCCTAAGTGCAGAGTATAGGTCAAAATTTGCAGCTCTCCAACGACAAGTGATGGCGTCTCCATATGAGTGAAAAATTCTCGAGAGGGACGTTAAACAATAAACGAACGAATTATAGGGACGTTTCTCTGAAATTAATAAGGTAAGGCCAGGGATTTATCAGTACCTTCTCAGGGGCCGAAATTCGGCCCCATTCCCAATTGAAAATGAGTTAAATTTTTCCCAATTTGGCAGTATTTTTTCCCAATTGGTGAACAATGCTTTTGTATTTAATTATCTTGGAAAAACACAAGGAAAATTGTCAGATTGTCTGTAATATTCATCTATTTAAGTCATTAAGCAAAGCTACAGTCATAACACATGTTTAAAAACACTGTAAAAACATCGCCAACTTTTAATCCGAATTTCCTCCGTTTTTCTGAAAATGGTGATATTGTGTAATTATATAGATTTATTAAGTTATTTCTACCTACTCAATTGATCTACGAGTGTATGGTAAGGTCTGTAGGCATTATTTCAAATAGAAAAATATATTTTCAATGCATTAATACATATTAAAAGAGGACTTTGAGAAAATGTATACTTGCAGGAGATTTATATATTCTCCAGAAACAGATTCTGTAATGACCTAAATTGGAATCTCATACGCACATGTACTACCCTAAGTTGTATAAAGACTTTATACTCATTGAAGTTAATTTTACTTTTATTAGTCTGTTATTCATAATTGATCTTGTATGAAGTTGGATCATATATATTGTCTGTTTGGTTGCCCAAATTAGAGTTCATGCTGAAATGTTAAATGAATTACACCTGAATACATGATTTAAGCAACATTTTTAATTTTTCCCAATTTCATCAAAAAGCCGATAATTTTTTCCCAATTCCCCAAAAATGGCATTTCCCAAAATAGGCTGATAAATCCCTGTAAGGATTTTCTTGATAATTCCTTTCAATTATGTTATAAGTTAGCAACTTCATAATACCTAGATGACTTAATGCCACTAAATGCAAAGAAAGGAATAAATTAAGGATACATCTCAATTAACAATTACGAACTTCCATCTCAAACTTTCAGTGGATGCTTTTGCTTGTTCCTGTCGATAAAAATGAGTCCAATATTTCGGAATTTTTTTTCTCCCACAGATTTGGACGCATTAAATTAGTTTAATATTCTTAAGTTTTTGTTTTAAATTCCTTTTGTATTTTTTTTCAAACCTGATTCAACCTGAACCTGTTCCTTCTGGTTATTTATATCTCCGCACTGCTGGCCAGAGATACACTTCTTTAGGGGTTAACCAATATTATCATATAATTAAAAGCAAGAAAGTTTAGAGCTTGAGGTCCATAGAGACAGTGCTTTGAAGCATTTACGAAATATGAAAGACAAATTTTGTGGAAATATTACTCCCGGATTTGGAAAACCCTGTTCGAATAATCATTCAAGACCGTGCAAGACAAAATTTGCGCAAGCTGTGGGTACTGTGATATTACAAAAATATACGAGAATAAAACTTTCGCGAACAAACTGGCGTAATTACGCAAAGATAAAGTTATCGCAAATAAAGCGTGAGTTACAAACTAAATATATTAATACATTTAGACAACTGTAACCTAACTCAGTATTTTACAATTTACTTGTAAAACTTTCTCAATATTACACAGGTACGCAGCTGCGATACAACTCTGGATTTTATAGATGTCATTTTATGCTAAAAAACAACCAGGACCCGTGGGAATAAATCGATCGATTTCCCATTGGGCGCGGGAAGGGTACGCTACCAAAGGTGTTTCAAGAACCCACAAGCAGGTTTCCGTAGAAGGGAGAAGAAGCAGGAAACGGCGTAAGTGTCCTGAGGACTGCCCCGCAGAGGTTTGTGACTTGAGGCGTCATTTGAAGCTGTGTCATGTCGACGAGTTCGCCGAGTGGAGAATGTCTGAGTTGGTCGGGCGAGAAGGCCTCAGTAGAGGACAGCCCTGACAATCCCCCTTCACGGAAGGTTGGCTGCCCAATCTGCAAGAAGCCTTTTCGAAGGCTTGACAAGCACTTAAAAGCAGTGCACGAGTTAGAGGGAGAAGAGTATAAGCCATGCCAGAACGCATTGTTCTCCCAGCAGGCTTAGGTAGCCCCAGAAAAGCTGCAAGTGCAGCATACAAGGAGAGGTTGTTGGAGAAACCTGGCTGACCAGCTTAGGTGGCTCCAATGTACCGGCTGCGCAAGCAGCCAATACGTGCAGAATGATAGGCCGTATCCTGAACATGTTGGTTCAGATGAGCGGCGGCATAACCCTATTACCCTCAACCTTATGCCATTTCATGTCGCTCGGAGATAAGGGAAAAGTCCTCGACAAACAACCTCAAGTACCAGTTGAGCATCGGTACGGTGGATAACTATGCATATGCTGCCAGCAAATTCATTGACTTTCTTGGTCACGATTGACAGCTTGTTAGCCCCTGGAGTACCTAAGAGGACTTTTTGCAGCTGAGCACTTGCTGTTCACAGAATCAAATCGAATTTAGCAAAAGAACGGCGTGCCACTGCCCCTGAGGAACGGCCACGTACTGTGACCGAGTAAGATATCCCGCAAGCCGACCATGTCAAGGGCTACTTCTGCTCCCTTACTTACAAATGTTTCGCAGAGGTATTGGACTCTTATAACAGGATCTTCAGTTTCCTTTATTGGAGATTTGTTTCTCCAATGCTAAAAGGGCTGGGGATCTATGTAACCTCACCCTGCATGAGTTTTCTCAAGCTCAGAGAAACAATGAGGTTCGTATTACAAGAGTCTCTAAACACAAAGTGGAAAGTAAGGCCTGCCTTGTAGCATTCACCTCAAAGCAACCTCTGTGGATGCTACGATTCATTACCTCCATGCGGCCATAAAGCGACCTACAGAATGCTTTTGTCAACAGTAAGGGACGGAAACTAACGCCTTCCGATGTGGTTCGGAACATGAACCACCAGTGGAGTTTGTACTCAACTGAAATCCGGGAGAAACTACCATGGTTTTGCACAACCACAATCCGCAAGGCAGTGGATTCTTACCATTGTCAGGGCAGGCACACCCAAGAAGAGGAAGCAGATCTGGCAGTACACATGGCTCATGACAAGTCGACTGCAGACTTGTATTATGACCTAGAGAGAGGGCGAGAGCGAGTAGCCGCCTCGTCAAAGGTCTTGCATTCAATGTGGAATAGGGATTTACATGAAGCAAGGTCCGAGTCCTCCTCGTCGAAAGAGGAAGACTCTGGAGACCACGCAATCCCACCTTCTAATACGGTTGAGAGCGAGGAGTCTTCGGACGATGGAGAGGATATAATCCCTCCTTCACCAAATCTGGCATCGACATCTCGGGAGAAATCCCCAGTCATTGCCCAGCAGGCGGTAGAGGAAGAGGCAGCGGCGGCCCCTCTACCAGCTCTCAAGAAGCCGGTTAAACAATGGGTGCGTCGGTTTAATGAGGCCCAGGAAAAGGCTTTGATCACTGTCTTCGGATAGTATATCAAGCTTCGTGTAGACGACCCCACATTGAAGATTTCGAGAAAAGACTTGATGGACATGATGCAGTCAGAGCCTCGCTTCCAGCCAGTTTTGGGTGCCTATGAACCTCGGGTCAAAGCGGATCGCATCCGCTATGAGGTGACAAAGAGAAGGAAGAAAAAGCTTCGTGCAGAAGGCGCTCCTGCGATGGGAGCGGCAAATGATGATGGAGAATAGAGCCGGTGTTCTGGTCCTTGAATCTATTTGAGTGCTGGTGGAGTAAATCCTCCTCCTCAGCCAACCAAGTAGTCCGAGACAAGTTGCTCCATCTGTATAAATATGTACATATTATTCAGAAAAATCTATAAAAAAAATCACATAGCGTGCACTCCCAGTGTACGGCAAAAATCCCCCCAAAAAGATATGTACATAGTTTGTATATACTTTGGCTTATTGGTAGACATATTTTTTAAAATTTATTTATTGCCTCACGTCTTTCATTTTAGCTGTCGTCAAAGCAAAAGCTGGAAAAAATGCTGGTAGGTGAGACAGCGGCCTATCAGACCGGTGAGTAGCCAAAATCCTCTGGCAGTCCTGGGGTCATTTGGATGCGGAACAGGCACGAAGACAGCACCAAATGTAAAGGGGTCGGGTTAGGCTATCTAACGGTTAAAGGTAATTGGGATATTTTATAGATTGTTAGTAGGGGGAAGTGCTGAGTGGTGTGGAGACAGTCTACTTCCTCCCAAGGGTAGAGGTGTAAGGTAGCACTTTTGGCAAGGTGGGTGTCTGGGAAAACAGCCTTCTGTCGTTCTTGATAGGGTCACTCGAGTTTTTCTTTTGTTTGAAGGTTTGCCATTCATCTACAAGACGTTTGGGGTTGTCGCAGCCGCACAGACTCCGTCACCCTGAACCGCTATCACAAATCGACTTCAAGACGCTTTGGGTTGTCGCAGTCGAACAGGCTCCGTCACCCTGCGGTGGTCGGTAAAAGATACGTCTACCAGATGTCTGAAGTTGTCGCAGCCGAACAGGCTCCGTCACCTTAACTGCCTTCTGTTTTTAACTTGCTAGGTTTCCTTTCCATCTTTTGTTTGGTAGGCTTAGGGATGGCGGGTTATTTTTAGGGTGAAGTTGGTATGGGTGGGCTGCCTGAGAGGTAGGGTCCCCGTCCCGCAGTTTGGATACTGGCAGAAATGCTTGCCGATACCTCTCAATTGTCTCAGCTTATGCTCGTCTTCGCCGTTTGGGAACGTGCTGTTCGGGTGAGGCAGAGTTCTCGTGCATTCGAGTTTTCAGTCTTTTGCTTGACAATGCTACCTAAGAGACTTAGCCTTGTTTAATGCTACCTAACAGACTTTTCATTGACATGGGGACCTTGATTCAGTGCCATTTTTCATCCTCAGGCTTACTATGACAATGCTTCTGATGTTTCCATCAGTTATTATAAAAAAAATCCTGGACAGTACTCACATGGAGAAAATTCTTTAATTTTTTTGTTCTAGACTGGGACGCTTAAAAGTATGATTTCTGATGCTTTGGTATTGTGAGTGAAATTTCCTTTGCTGATCATATAATTTTAAGGGGGAAAAATCACACAAAGTGTCGCAGTACAGTTAAGGCTACAAAAATGGGGCGGAGCCTTATTTGTACGGGGAATGCTAACTGTGACATCATACAAAACCAACAATTCTTAAAAAAATATACAAAATGAAATGATTTGCTATTTTAAACTATAGGAAACCATCAAAATATACTAAACCTACTATAACATTCTCTTTTGAATTAAGTTAAATTCCTTATAGCAAGGTATAAACAAATCACTAATCGCGATGCACTTGTCGATGTGACAGTCATTTCGTAAAATCTGACGCAGTTTGTATGCAGTGAGAGGTGGATCAAGAAATATTTTCACAACGAAAAATGTATTCTATAAATAAATAAAATATTATGTAAAGATATTTAAGAGGCCATTAACTTGGAAGCAATGTCTTCTTTATGATTTTATTCATGTATATTCTGTATATTTCCTATTGCCGTATATTTGTATGCAAATACATCGAAGGGTAATGTAAGGGTCTAAATAAATCGATCTAGTGCAAGGGCATACACTCTATGAATCATAGTGAGCTTTTACAAATAAACTCTAGAAGTATTAAGGTATCTGAAAAGTGCTGCGATCCTGGTGAAATCTTGAAAATGAATTAATTATATCTATATTTAATGCCGTTGACCAGCAAAAAATATATAATGCGGTCATATAAATTTGATTTTAATAATGAAATAGCGGAACCTATAGAGCATCGCAGCACTTTTCAGAAACTATGATGCGTGTTCAAAATATTTATACTCTAAATTTAGAATTTTTACTTGATTATGCCCTTGCACTAGTGAAATTTATAGGTGACCTCAATACTGCAAGTATATGTGCTATATCATGTGACTGCCGCATCACGTGACAAGTCTAAATATAAAATCTTCTCGTCCTCAATGTATAGTTATTAACCATAATTACATTTGTCGGATATCAATAAAGTACTGAAAAGAATCGCCATCCTGAGTAAGAATATATTTTCAATCACAAAAATTGCCGATATTTCCATTATCTTAATTGAAATATATGGAGATAACGAACAGTATTCAAGCTCAAAAGTCCATTAAACAATACAAAATAGGAGCAGAGCAAACACGGACATCTAAACATCAGAGGTGGGATCAGGTGCCATGAAGGAGTGAGCATCCCCTGCCGACCGGTCAAACCTGTACTTATTCGTCTTAACTTATTCAACTTAACTGTACTGCGGTAGGCTTAGTACCTTGTATAAATAGGGAAAAAAACATATTTCTTTTAGATTAAATGATGCTAAAGAATATTTTTAGGGAATGCTTTGACACCAAAACAGAGTAAAACCAAATTTATTAGTGATCATTTTTCGCAAGAATCTCGAGAAACTGTTTCCGTTAATCATTTTCAAGTAGGATCAATTTTGAAAAATGAATAATTTATTGGTAGTCAACATGTTCAAGTTTATTAAAATTTATATTTAACTCTGACTGGCAGGGCTAAAATGTCTGGCCCCCAAGAACAAACTCTATTCGTTTTCAAACCAACATTCTACAAACACATCAGGAGAATGTTTCTGAGGGCCTTTTGCCCCATCTACATCACAGATACCAAGTAAGAATACATTTAATCTGGTAATTTGAGAAGTGAATAATTGTCAAATAGTCTTACTCACGTCCAGTAAGAATTATATTTCAGTGACTTGCAGGACTAAAATGTCCGACCCCAAGAGCAAAGTGTGCCTGTTTCAAATCAGGATTCAGGGGTGTCAACTCGTCAGGAGAATATGTTTGTAGTCGGCTGGCGTTTATAAAAAGTTCATTCGTGTTTATCGTGATGCAAAGGATCAAAGGCGGGTTTTCTGAAAGACTCTCTTGCAATAAACAAATTAAAGAATTAAATGAAGGAAGGTGTAGCAAAATAAATCAAACAGATTTAACATCCAGTGAAAAGAACTTTGTGCCATGTGCGTGACCTAGGTCATAGTTTTGACAGTTAGGGAATTCAAGTCGTAAGAAAAGAGACATAATCAGTTCAAGAGCAGGAGAAACGAAATCGAGGAGAGTTGAAAGACGCATATTTGAGCTTGGGGTTCTAGCAGACGAACTTAACAGTCGTCCCTTGTCGCAGTAGTTGCTGGCACGAAAAAGATCCCTCAATGACCCTGAGTGTCGAACATAGGACAAAATTTGCAGCTCTCCACAGGCAAGTGATGGCGTCTACATATGAGTAAAAAATTCTCGAGAGACGTTAAACAATAAACAAACAAAATCAAATTTTAATACGGGGCGTTATGGTTAGGGTGTTAATTAATTTTTCCACAGAAGAAAATGCATTCTTAACATGTCATATTACGTAGAAAAAAACTACAAGAGGTGGCACAGTCCCTATTTTGCGGCAAATCAAAGAAAAGGAGCCCACCAAGGTCTTAACAGACCAGAAAAAGATGGTGCGCTCTCATGCGTCATCCCCTTTTAAAAACGCAAGAAGAGGACCATTCCTTTGAATTTTTTTTTTACTGATGTGAATAAACATTCAAACGAATTGGCAAGAAAACGGACATTACAGGACGTCAAAATCTGCTCTAGCGTAAATATAATTATATATGTGTGACTTATTTCCCTTTGTTGATGACGTCAGAAAAGACAACTTGACACAATGGTGGATTGCTTATCCTAACAATTATACTAGTATTTATAGATCAATATGATCCAGTGCGTGGCGTGTAACTGTAATATAAGAAGTTAAAACGGTGTGTCTATGTTTTTATAACCAAAGGATCCTAAGTGTAAAAGAATTGGAAACGAAATCTTCGCAAAGGTCGTTTTACGGTCACAGACTTTTTAAAGCTGTGATCCAAGCATTTTACGACGGATCAGTTCAAAATTCCTCCCGCTTTAGCAAAAAAGTGTGGTTATAAGCTGGATCTTCGAGCAGGTCCAGTTCAAACCCTCTTAGACATTCCGACGACGAATTGTGATTGAGTTTTGCTTTACGTCCCATTCGAGAATTCTTCACTCATATAAAGACGTCACCATAAACCGATGAAGGGCTTCAAATTTTGACCTTTAATTTACTCGGCACTCAGGGCCATTGAGCAGTGAGGGGTCTTTATCGTGCCAAAGCCTGCCGATACACGGGGCCTCGGTTTTTAAGGTCTCAACCGAAGGACCCGCAACTTTCACTTCAAAGTGCCGAGCGCATGGCTAATGAAACAGTTGCTACCCAAATTTTATCGACTGAGGTCGGTCGCGGCCGAGATTCGAACCTACGACCTCCCGATCACGGAGCAAGCGCTCTACCGATTGAGCTGCCGTGAACGGTACGACGAAATGCGAGAAAAAAACTGAGAAAATCGACAGCTTATTTTAAGCGAAGGACGATAGAAGTACGTATTGTAGCCTTACAATTGAAAAATTTTTTTAAAAAATATATGTCCCCAATTAAATTCTTGAGATAAATGAACAATATTCCTTGCAAAGATAACACAACAATGGTAGAAGTCATCTGAATATGATTACTGAAACTAAAAGAAAATGTCTCTCTGAGAGAGAGAAAGAGTTTAAACTCTTTTACCAAAATCGACATTGAAGTGTAATACATCAAATGGTTTATACGGTGTGAACAGAATCACTTCTACTACATGTATATAATTTGTCTTGTACTAATGTGACTAACTTTTAACAGTACGGACAAGGATCTGTATACTGCTAAATGTGTCTGGTGTCTAAAAAGATCACATGATCAATAGTCCGTGCATAATTCTCTCCATTAGCGCCAATGAGCAGTGTCGAGATTGAAGATGGCGAAACTAACAGGTCTAGACAGCCTTTGGTTTTGGACAATGATGATTTCATTCTGCATATTTCTGCTAGCATATGTAGCACCAGCGCAAATTAGATCTACTGGATGTCAGAGATGTACGAACACTCTAGATAGTGTAAATTGTGGGGTTTACTAAAACAACTGTGTCAGTGTTTTCTTCAATGTCAAAGTATGCGAAATTCGCGTCTCCAAATGTACCGTTAAAATCATGACCAACGGAGAACTGCAGACCCATTTTGACCAATAGTGCAACACGTAAATTGGAAGCCGTGTCCTGATGCTTTCAGGAAGTACCTCATATTGTACATGATTAAAAAAAATTCATTAACATTTTTGAGCACATAATCAATGAAATATTAGTTGTATGTCATGATATGGAATATTGTTGTGGTATTTGTGGTGATTTTCTCGAGGTAAACGATTTGAAGAACGTAAAAGCATCGTGAGAAAAATGTGCCCACATGACATTTTCATAAACCAATCAAATCACTGCATCTTTTATAACGAAATGTTCACCTTGTTTCGGGTCACTTACGACTCGGAAGTGTTCACTATAGCTGGTGGAATGGCCCGAATATATTTTTAGGTGCATGGTGTAAAATGGAACAGCCTAACAGGATGTAAACAAATCATTAACAGTAATTGAGTTACTGTGATGGCCAAGGATTTTGCAAACTTTTTATTTTGACCAAAACCAATGATTTGATTATGTGAAATTTAAAATTGTGTGGTAGGAAGTTTCAAAAAGTTTTTGTCTTTGTTAAAGTGATTTTTACGTCTCCATTTTAATTTTGTGGAGAAGGATTGAATCGGAAACCTTAAATGAAAAAACAAAATTAACTTAAACACACAAGTAAACAAGTATTTCTTATAGATGTTGGAGTTCCATGAGTTTTCTTGACATCGCTAGAGCTGGACGAAGATGATGACATTTAACTTGCAAAAGAAGTTATGTTTTCTAAAGGGCAGTGTAAATATGGTGACATTAGTCAGATGGAAATGTGATTAGAGGACTGTGCAGGAGAATAATTCAGAAATTTACAAGCATGAGAATCCTTGAGATGATTAACAATGTCTCGGAAAGTATTTAAAGCAATATGAGCTGCAACTTTGATATCGAAAATTTTGGTTGCAATATTGTAATTTACTATTTCAATGAGAGAAAAAAAAACGTTTATAAATCTCTACTGTTCATATTTGCGTGAAAGAACTATTCAGAATCTTTGATTGAAGCAAAACTACATTATTGTCGTCCTGTACAATATTGATTTTGTTTAGAATACTATACATTCCATTGTACAGAAATCTTTCTTCTGAAAAAAAAAATTAATGCCCTATATCAATCTAGTTTCAATTACATACAGATTTCATTCATGATCTCCAGTTATGGAGAGAGCGCACTTTTATAGTTTCTGACCATTAGAGCTAAAAAATGCTAGTTTGTACAAGATTTTAATTTGTGTGAACAAATATGCAATGGTTAGTTCTAGTTGTAAAATACTTTTTTCGTTTAGTTCGTGCAGTCATCTTTTCCCTAACATTTACAACTAGAAAGAATAGCCATTATGTCGATACTAATCATAGTTTCTCGTTTTAGTGTACGTGTTCTGCTAAGCAAAGCGATCTATAAAAGTAGATTCTATCTGAGAGGGCTGAAACTTTTTGATTCCATCTGAATCAAGATTTTTTGTGTGTGTCTGCAACATCTGCAGGGTTATTTTTCGTTCCACTCTTTGTCTCCTTAAAAATAACTTTTAAGTAAGTTTTTACTGAAATTGCGAATCTCTTGAGTTTTACTCTAAATAGCTCCAGAAATTATTCAGCAGCCATTATCGGCGCTCTGTAGAGGTCATTGACTAAAACGGTTTTCTTTCTTCTATAACCACATACCTCCCTAGATCTGTTGAGAAACAACGCAGAACATCACAATATAGTTCCTAAGCTGGAGAATTCTACTAAGCTTGCTACACGTTGATGTTGATCATAAGTTTAAGAGGTATCATTTACAACAAATAGTAGGAAGAAAGTTAATAGAGGGTGCGAAATTGAAAAATACCCTAATCGCTTCTACTGCTATAATAAATATTGTTATAAATTTCATTGTAAGAGATCAAAGGTTTTTAAACATTGACCAAAAATAAAAGTATTACGCATAGACATAAAATCAGCTAGTCGGGAAAACAAAGAAACGGACAATGAGACCCAATTTAGTATCCTACTCTCAGTGAATGCGGAGAAAGTTAATGCACCGCTGTAAAGGTTTGTTATTTAAAAACCTAAAATACCGTCAAGAATCGGAAGTGTTATGCATAGACAGAAAATCAGGTAGTCGGGAAGACAAACAAAAGGACAATCGGACCCCGTTTAATATCTTCCACTCTCAGTGAAAGCGGGGGTAATTAATGTACCGCTGTATAGGTTTAGTATTCAAGTCTGACTCTACAACTAGTAGTGGAGTAGGTATTCCTGCAGGCAAGTGTGGTTCTAGTGTGAAACTGCCCCGGGGGTCTTCCAGCTTGTATCTTAGAAACAACACCGAATTATATTTAATATATTTTATCTCATAAGCACAATTACGTTCAGCCAGACTACATTGGATGTCGTTAGCAAGTGTCCTTGTACCAAAATCAATTTATCAAGTCCACAGAGCCTGGGAAACAGGAAATATAGGTGACCCACTTTCAGATTAATGTTACTAAACTCTGGGAGAGTTACACAGCTAAATTTGCTTATGCGTCAAATCAATTATAAATAGATTGTGTAACAATTTTAGAAAATTTTAATAGATTACAATCCTCCCCTCTTTGAATTTATACTTTACAGATGGACATAAAAAAGTCTTAACTTGAGGCAAACCATTTTCCAAAGATTCAAGTACTTTAGCTACAGCAACAAATGTTTGATTAATAAAACTGTCATTGTCGCGTGCCATTAAAAGTTCGCACATGGTTGAGGTCTACCGTTAATATCAATCTTAACAGCACTGCCTTCATGTGAGATAACTATGAACGGTCCATTCCATTTTGTGTCTAATTTGGATTTCGGCGAATTGTTCTTTATCAACTCTCTCTTGACCGTTCACGGTAGCTCAGTCGGTAGAGCGCTCGCTGCGTGATCGGGAGGTCGACCCAAGTCGATAAAAATGGGTAGCAACTGTTCCTTCGCCATGTGCTCGGCACTTTGAAGTGAAAGTTGCGGGTCCTTCGGATGAGACCCTAAAAACCGAGGCCCCGTGTCACGGCAGGCGTTTGCACGATAAAGATCCCTCAGTGCTCAATGGCCCTGAGTGCCGAATAAAGGTCAAAATTTGAGCCCTTCACCAGTATATGGTGACGTCTCTATATGTGAAAAATTCTCGCATGGGACGTAAAACAACATACAATCGATCAAATTTCTCTCTCCTGCGCACAATTTGACAGATTTTGCGTTGTGCAATCGGCCTGCATATGTGAATAGTAAATTCTAATACATTACACAGCACTAGAGTCAGAATTCCCCCAGGGGAAAGCATCACTCTAGAGCAAGCCTTCCCCCTGGAAATCTCACTCTATAGCCCTTCCTGTGGTGGACGTCACACTCTAAAACACATGTTTTGTTTACCCATTTCGTGATGTTTTTTTTGCCGCTGTGTTCGATTGTATAAGCGTTTTCCCTCAATATTTTCCTCTCCGATACTCATCTTTACTGCCATGATGTGAAAACAAGTGCCAATAGATGGACATTGGCATTTTTCTGGTGAAGCGAAGATTTAATCAAGATCGAATTATCCCTGCGGTTCTCGGTAGCTGCATTTCACGTGACCTGAAAGTTGTATATATATTGAGACAGTCGGGTTGACTAGTCGGTTGGTTGTTGGCGGCTGATGTGGTAAGACTGTACAGAACAGAAGCCAAACGTGATAGGTACTTTGTTGATACCTGAATCAAGTCTTACGTGCCTGCAATAGGCTTTCGGGACTTTGTTAGTGCATATAGAATTATATATACTGTGTAACACGGTTTGGCTGAAGGTCAGAAGCGAATGCGCTTCAAGCCTTGAAAGGCACGTGCGCTCTCGAGAGAAGACGGGGATATTTGTAAATATTGCTTATTCAAATCTGTGATTGAGATCTTTAAATTAACTTAATTATATTGTTCAGATAGAACAGCCGAATCCCATAAACGATCCCGGAAACGTTACACTGGGATTTTTCCCATAAGAACCTTTCGCGACAAAAGTCTCTGCTTCTGGAAATATGGAATATCAGCTTCCGGTATATGGAAAGAAGCAATTGCTAATGACTTTTGAGTTGTTCACTGTTGCCCTTTCTCATCAATAACAGTGGCATTATTCGGCAGGTCTCTCTCTCTTCGTCTTCCTTTTCCTCAACTTCTCTAGAATTCTCTACCCAACTTTTTTCAACTTAGTCAACAATGTCCTCCGGGACACAAATATCATTTGGCAATACTAGATCCTACTAATCAACAGCAGAGCCTCTATGAATATTTCTAAGCATGTTATTTCCTACACCACGAAGTCCTCTCATTGTCTCGTAAACAAATGAAAGCTAAAACTGTCGCATCTAATGGAGCGTGTTTCCAGTGCAACATTCTTTTAATGCAGAATGTTTTCTGACATGCTGTTGGACACCGCAGAATAAGGTTAAACCTTGTGTGCTTCAAGAACCCATTTTCATGAATGCTGAATAATGTCCTGATGTAACTTGCTTTCGTTATGTTCACGAAATTAATTGCTCCAGAGTTGTGATATTTCCTCTAACTTTTCATCGTATTCATTTTATTTTCCATCTTAAGTAATTCCTTCAAGGGCTTCGGAGATGGGAGGAAGAATAATTATTATTATTGAATTCAATCCTTGAAAATGTCAGGTCTTGCATATTCCCGACAAAAGAAAGGTAGTTAATGTACCATAGTGTATCCATAGTCATGTTTTCAACGTAGTAGTTACAGCTAAATATCTCTTGTTACAACGCCTGAAGTATCCATAGTCATCGCCTGAAGTATTCATAGTCGTGTTTTTAAGGTAGTATTTACAGCTAAATATCTCTTGCTACAGCGCCTGAAGTTGAAACAGTACAGAGACACCGTTGCAAAATGGTCACTTCCATCGTCGCCTTTTAGAGAAGCAACTTACATTAATGTTTATTACAAGGAAAAGCTCGATTCTATCAGACTTAAGTCAGAAAACGGGGGTAGCCTCTAGGGTACTTATGTTAGGAACATTATTTGCATCGTGGAGATGGTGCAAAGACGTGCTGCCTCATTTGTAACATCTGCCCGTAGGACGACTAGCAGCGCATCCAGTATAATTGGAGCGACGTATTCAGGTTAACGCTTTGACAATGTACCGCACAGAAAACCAGAATAACGTTACCCAACGTTACCCACCACTCCCAGTAGCTAGAGCGCTCGATTTATGTTCGAAAGGTCGTGGGTTCGAACCCCAGAAGCGACCAAAAACAAACGAATTCTAAAATATTAGAATTTCATTCTTAGACGTCCATCAACCTTTATTGAATCTCAACCGATCATCGCTTACAGCAAACAAAAGAACATAGGTGATAATATAATCAGGTCTCACTTAAACATCATATGCAATGCCCGCTGAAATTAAAGTAGTTAAAAGAATGTATGAAAATAAAGCTTCCCCAAAAATTGCAGCGAAATCGGTCGTGTATTACTCTGATCTGATTTCTTACCTGGCCCGTTTTCTGAAACGGGCGCTTTTTCCGGAAAAAGTGCCCGAGATGTCACAAGGAGGACGGCCATATTGAAATCTGTGTGTACCTTGTGTTTTTTCGTCGTAATTTTGTTTATTCTGAAGTATTTTGTGTAAATATTTTGGGTCGTAGCGTTTTTAGGACTTCCAGTAGATGTAGTGTGTAGTTTTTAACTGTGTAGTTTAGGCTGTGTAAGCCGCAATCATAGACAGCGGTGGCAGTGTCAGTCGAAGGATGTGTGTAGCAGGTGGATGCAGTAGGAGAAAAGCCGATGGAGTAAGTGTACACCAGTTTCCTTTTGACAGACCTGCAGTTCTCCATCAGTGGACAGCATATGTACACATTTCTAGACAGAACTGGACTGGTCCAACTAAGGCTTCGGTGCTTTGTTCTATCCATTTCTCGGAGGACTCCTAGCCCGCCAGGTACCGAATAATGGAGTCTATGGGAGTCCCCGTTCTGCGAAGGGAATTGGAAAGGGACGCCTTGTAAACTGTTAAAATCAAGTTCTCACAAGATAAGACGCCAGCTACGGGGAAACGAAGGGCTGAGGACTTTATTTCCCCTTTGATGTGCAGCACACCAAAGAAAGAGGGAAACTCAGCGAGTAAGTAATTAAAAATTTTATTTCATGACGTTTTTAATATTTTCACACAAGATAAAGATCCTATAAAATAATTGCAGAATACCAAAGTCTTTTTTTTCTTAAGTAGCTACTACACCCTTCCCCTACATCATAAGCCCCCTCCCCACTTCCAAGACCTTTTAGTATACATACTTCATCACTGTCTTCTGTGTCACACGATTGACGATCATAGATTTCAGTTATGGCACGAGCCTTAGCCATGAAGTGACGGTCCTGTGAAGGCAAAAATGTACATTTGCTTAGAAAGTGTTTGTCTGGCCGGCCTTCCTGCTGTCTTACATACGGGACAAGACTCCTGTCTGGACTGTTGCTAACTTTGCGAGGTGGTACGCGACTTCTTCTGGAACCTATTGACTGAGGCCCTCATGGATTTTGAATTTTCACTCATGCGAAGTTCCTCCAGGAGTGAGTCCAGAGCCTGTGAAATTTCAGGCTTAATAGACGCAAGGTTTCTAGCCCGCAACTCTGTTCCATATCTTTATTTCACAAGCTTTGGAAGGCCAGGATGATTAAGTTTAACCATGTAAGAACCACCAAATTTTCTAGTGATAGGCTGAGCTCCTCATCATCATAGTTTCGCCATAATTTATGATTTCGCTATCTTTTCGAAGCAAGTTATTTTCAACGAAGGCTGCGAGTCTTTGGAGTAGGTCTTCCGGACGTTCATTTGGGTCAAAACGAATAGATTCAACGTCTATGAAGTGAGCCCCTGTCGTTTGGAAGCCATAATGAAGTCGAATAGTTTGCCAAATTTGATCTATAGTTGTAGAGTTCCTGACAATGGTATTAAGAGATATTGTAGGGCAATAGTTTGCAATATGGTCTAGCATCAATTCCAAAATGTTTACCTTTTGCTCTTTCGTGAGTCGACTCGCCATCATCGTTGAACCCGCGGTACGGGGTTCTCTGCTTTTTTCCCAGCAGGTTCCTGATACAAGGAATGGAGCAAAATTTTTGTCTAAGGAAAGTGTAAATAACTAATTTTGACGCCAATTTTCAAACGACGTTACTGTCTCAGTCTTTTTTAAACACCACTGTTTTGGTGCAAGTGGAGTGTTCGCCATGCTGAAAAATGGGTCACAACCTCAAAATTAGAATATGCACTGTACCGTTCACAGATGACCACAGCAACAGCTCCGTTCAGGTGTGACTTCTCAATACACCACTTCCTGGGGGTGTGAGTTTGATACCGCTGCCACCACGCCAATATGAATGAGATATAAGGTGTGAGAGATCACAAAACACGTGAATGATACAAAGCGCGCACTTTAATAATCAAACCGGAAATACAGTAATGGTACATAACTTAAGGTGAAATTAATAATTAAGGAAAGTGCCAATACCTGGCGTTGGCACACTAAGATACTTGATTTAATGAATCAGTTTTTGATTTCGATGAACGGTGTTAAGCGTTCATTGATCATCCTTTCCATGGTTTTATAAAAGCAGCTTGTTAAAGCAATTGGTCGGTAAGTATTAGGATCTGTGTGGTCCTTTACAGGTTTTGGAATAGGAATAATTGTGGCTTGCGTCCAGGAAAGTGGAAAATGACCTAGTGCCCAGATAGAATTAAAAATTTGCAAGAGACATTCTTTACTGTTTTAGGGAGATGTTTAATTAATTGATAATGTATTTGGTCCGGTCCTACCGCAGTATCATGAGATTTATCTGAAGACTTGCAGTTCATCTAAAGTAAATGGTTGATTAAAAATTTTCAGATGTAAAATCTAAGGTTTCCTTTTCTTGTGAATTTTTATAGGGAATAAATGTAGGGCTCATGTTCTTTGTTAAAGAATTTTTAGAAATTGTATTAGCTATTTCATTACTTATTTCTGTTTTATCCGTAATAATTTTATTTCCAATATTAAGATGTTGATTTCTTACAGGACCCTTTCCTTTTATTTTTCTTATTGCGTTCCAAGCCTTATTTATCGGAGTATGCGTATTAAGGCTGGAAACAAACTTTTTCCAAGATTTTCGTTTATTAAAATTTATAGTTCTACGAGCTTTTGCTCTAAATGTGCGAAAAATTGCTTAAATTCGTTGATGTTGAGAATCTATTGAATAGTTTTTCTGCTTTTTTGCGAGCTTTAATAGCATCATTGCATTCTTCTGTAAACCATGGTTTTTTAGTTTTAGTAGAATTTGCCGACGTTTTAGGTATACATTCATTTGCTGTGTTTAATAGTATTTTATAATTTTTTTTTTAATTGGATCAGGATGGTTTTCAAACTTCTCAGCCGAAAGATCTTGTAAGCATAAGTATTCGAATTTCTTCCAATCAGCCTTGTTTAGTTTCCAGTTTTGAACATAATTATCTTCTGAGGGTTTATTCACTTCAACGATAATAGGGAAATGATAACTCCCGCATAAAGCGTCATGTACTGACCAGTTAAAATCCAAGAGTAAAGAAGGATCTATTAAAGTGATATCTATGGAAGAACATGAACCATTACCCGGATGTAGGTAAATGCTCGAGCCCTCATTAAGTATACAAAGATTATGTTGTGATACTGCATCTTCTATTTTTTTCCCCTTTATGTTATTTTGTCACCACCCCATAGCGGATTATTGGCATTAAAGTCACCAACAATCAGAAATGGAGTAGGCAGTTGTATTAATTCTGTAAGTTCTAAAGATTGTAACTGATAGTTTGGGGGGCATATACGGAACAAAGGGTAATTGTTTTATCGAGAGAAAGGCGAACAGCTACTGCTTGAAGATTAGGTTTTAAAACAATTTGGCTATGAATGTAATTATGATTGACTGCCATAGAGGTACCACCAGATGCTCTTTCAGTCAGAGCATAATGGTTATACATACTATAGTTTTTAATACTTATCAGTTTCTTTCAAATGTGTTTCTTGTAAACATAAAGCTACCGGGCAATTGTCCTGAATTAGTAAAGATAATTCGTTAAAGTTGACTCTAAAACCTCGGCAATTCCATTGTATAAATGAAGGATGATTCATTTTTATTTCCTATGTGTAATGGGGGATATCCTCCCTTTATTTTTATTAGGTGGTGTACTTCGGACTTGCGAGGAAGAATGGCATGGTGTTACGTCCATTTCCTCGAAGACCCCAAATTTATTATGAAGAGCGACGGGATCTTGTGCCCCTTTGGGCAACCGATCGCTCGTCTGCTTTTGTACATTTTTAGAGGGAGATTGTTTCGTCTCCAAGACGATTTTTATGAACCAGCAGCTGCGGGCTTTGATGTAGCTATAGCTATAAATTTTGGCGCAGCCGCACCTGCAGGGCCTGCAGAAGCAGGTGGTGTAGTAGATTTAGATTTGTCATTGGATGACAAAGAAACCTTAGATGTTGTGGTCTGTTGAGAAATATCATTCTCACAGACCTGAGTAGACATATCATTCTTTGAGGATGCTTTCAAAACTGATGAATATGAGGGCAGATAAGGCTTAGGTACGCTAAACATATTGACCATTTTTTTCGCTTCAGGATACGGATTTCTTTTTTCTGCTTTAACTTTTTATCCCCTCGCGCAACTAGTTGCGGAGGGGATATAGCATCGCTACTGTGCGTATGTGTGTGTGTTGGTGTGTCCGTTACAGCTTGTGGGCAAGATTTAAAGAGAACCTTTTGCACTATCCATTCTCTGCCTACACATACTTATGTGGCATTGTAAAAGGACGAACCCTATTTATTTTCAAGCTAATCGGTGAAATGTTTCTTTAAATATTGCGTTTTTACTGCCGTCAAACCATGAAATTTTATGTACGAGTTGACAATACTCACTTCCGGTTTATCTGCTTCGATAGCACCAAATTTAAAAGGCCGTCTGCTGCATAGTGCATTAGGGGTAAAGCCGTCTGCTGCATAGTGCATTGGGGGTAAGTAGTAACTTTGTATATGCGTATTGTCATATTATTTGCGTATCTTCAGACAGTATGTATGAATTAAAAGTGTCATCTCTGACACTGAATAATTGAAATAATTTGATGAACGTCGCGGTTTCGTTACCAAATTTATACCATACGTGTCGTTTACAATATGGAATTTATTCTTGAGGCGCACGTAATTCTTGAAAGCTATTAAGACATTTCACAAGTTTCATCGAACTCTCAACACCGGTATATTGTCATTTTCCAGTACGAAAAAAATATTGCTTCCGTTGGATTTCTCATACTTGATGCACATTGTATTCAACTGTGAGGTATACTCGGGTACTGAGGTAGGTAAATCACTTAAATTTAGAGCATACGTGATATGTTTCTGCTAGGAATAAGGGAAACCGCCCAATCATGTATGCATGTTATGCCCCCATCTCCCCTCACCAAGATGATATGCACCTTGATTTTTGTTAAAAATGGAACCCCCCCCCCCCCGATAATATCCACCTTGATTTTTGTTAGTGTTGCAATACATTTTAATTTCCTTACTTTATTTTAAACTTTATATAGAATACTGGTTGCCCTTCATTACTACATGATTGTATCTTGTTTAACATCCCTCTTGAGAATTTACCAAATTAAGATCTATGCTCGGAGCTATTGAGATTTAATTTTAACACCTGATGCCGAGTCTTTGAGGATGAAACTGTTACTTACTGTTGGCGCTCAGGGCCATTGAGATCTGAGGATGGGAAGTTTCTAGTATGCCGGTCCCCAAAATCACGCGATTGCGCATGAGCAGTTATTTCCCTTGCCGTTACTACGCAGAATGTAAACAAACCACCATTTTCCCCTCGCTTCAACATAACGTATTTGATCGAGTGATTTAGGGTTAGGGTATATTGTTTTAAGATTAGAACTATTTTATAAATCCACTCAAATCTTCCTGACTTTGGGCTAATTCATGTAATTTTTGCTTACAAAAGGCACTCCCAAGTGCCTTTTGTGACCAAAAACTTGCATGAATCAGCCTAATGTCGAACCATGCCGATATACCATCTTATAGGAGTAAAGCATGAAACGTGCAAAACTTAAACAAACCATTAATTAAATATGGCATTGTTTGCGATCTATGGATTAGGGTTAGTGTATATATAGCTCGGATATTGCAACTGTTTTATATTCACCCATGCTCGCATCTATATCACTTTGGGCTTATTCATGCCATTTTTGCTTACAAAGAACCGGAAGAACAGGAAAGTTTTGCGAAACTTGGATGAATTAGCCTTGGTCTAATGTTGAAACATGCCCGATATTGTGCGCTAAGTTTTGGCAAGTAATTGGTAAAAGCGACTTACCGTTTACTTAAGCTTGATATCCTAACCTCCTAATGTCCATATTCAGAATATTTTGTCTTTCAAATCAATGGTGATGCATAATTCAATCAACCAATTACTAGTAATTAGTTATCACTTGTTAAATCCCTGCATTTCTCACAAAATTCTCACTATTTTAGTAGCATTTTATTTTGAGTCCTATCAGCTACTTCTTCAGCAGTCATTACATCAAAACACAAGTGACGCACGTCATGAATATTTATGAGATTACGTCAAAAACTGATCATGTGACCACATACCTAAACAACGCAATATGGAGTTTTATCTACTAAAACAAGTACGTTATTTTACGAAATCTTTTAATTCTCATTTTAAAAAACTGTGTTTAAAAACCATTTTTAAAACCCAATTTTTCACAAGGAACACACTATTTGGCTCAATTTTGCGATTTGTGGCCTTTTTTATCGATTTTGTCGATTGCTCACGCGATCATATTATATTGTACACCGCCTTCTGCGGCACCTATTTTAGCGCCATATTTATAGGGACCGGTATACTAGAAGTGTTCCCTGAGGGTTCTTTAACAGGGGCTGACAAATCCCATTGCCCGACGCCTGGGACTAGTGAATTTTGGGGACGGGCAAGTGAATTTTTATTAAGCACTTGCCTTAATTTTGACCATGTACTCGCCCATGGACAAGTACTTGAAAAATCTATTTGTCAGCCCCTGTATAATGTATGGGGAGCATTGAGGGTTCTTTAGTGTGCCTCATTTACTGTGTTATGGGACTCTCGTTTTAAAGGTAATCTCTGAGGACCTGTGACATTCACACCCATTTGGCGATGGGACTGTACCTGTTTTAACTTAGCTCTGCTGTGGCCAAGATCGAACCCTAGCCTCTCGGTTGCATTGCAGGAAAGCAAACCCTCCATAAACTACTGAGCTACTGTCTACAGTGAACCATATTAATGACAAATTTTCAGAATTTGACCCTTTTCCAACAATTAATATTCAAAATTGACCCTTTTCAACTCTTGAATGCAAATGCTTGTTTCATAAAAAGTTCTCCAGCTTAAATTCTTTAAACGTTTTAACCACTGAGCTACAGCGAACCATATTGATAACGATGAATATTCCAAATTTGACCCTTTCAAAATACATGTATCCAAAGAGGTGACGTATGTTTCATAAACAATTCCTGTGCATGATTAAATTATGAATTATAAGTGTACTTAAAATTTCATTTCAGTTACAATGCATTTTAATTTGTATAGATTATTTTTAGTGGATGATCCACTTATAAATGCCTTTCAATTAATATTACAATTTTTTTTTTTCAATTCAAGAAATGTCCATCATTTTGAATATAATATACTTATTTTCTAATTTTATTATTTGTAGGAATTTTGAATGAACATGTCATCCTTGGCCAAACAAAATAAAAAGGATCTCCGTACTGTAATGAAGGAGACGATGAATGAAGTTGACATTGAACTCAAAGCAATATTGTATGACATAAGTAAAGGGCAACAGCAAACACGTGAGGGGATAATAGCAGGCATAGAAAGAGTAAGACGCAAGCTGTTGGTGTTGGACAAAAAATCTGAAATATATTTCAAAGAAATCGAGAAAGACAATAGCAAACTTAGATGTCTTGAAAATGTAGAAATTGCTCTGAAGTCAGAAAATAAAAGTTTAAGAGAAAAACTGTCATCACTGAACAAAGAGCTACTGGATCTTACTGGTGATGATGCATTTGAAGCATTCCTCTTGCATATACCTCTGAATCTGAAAATCCCAAAAATGATTATTCTTCTCAGGAATTGATGTCTGACACAAGTAGCCAAGCATCCACATCCAAAGATGAATCTTTTTCTCAAGCATTAGTGGGTGAAAGAAGTCCATCCACATCCAAAGACGAATCTTTTTCACAAGCATTGGTTGATAAAAGAAGTCCATCCACATCCAAAGACTAATCTTTTTCTCAAGCATTGATGGATGAAAAAAGTCTGGCATTTACTTTCAAAAGCAGGGACTTTAACTCAGAAACAAGCTCACAAGATAGCACCTCTTAAAAAAATGTCTGATGATACAAGTGATCAAGCACACACATCTGAAAACTATATCTCAGGATTTCATACCACCATGACTTGAACTTAGTTTATTGATAAATGATTCATATAAAATTAGCTTACTTGAACGGAACGATCAAGTGAGCTTTTCTGATCACCTGTCATCTGTCTGTCTCTCTGACCTTCTGTGTAAACTTTTCACATTTTTTTACTTCTTCTCCATTATCACTGGACCAGTTTTAACCAAACTTTGTGTAAAGCATCCATGGGTGAATGTAATGAAAGTTTGTTCAATTGGAAGCCCACACCCCTCTCTATGGCGAAGTTATAGCAAAATAGGTAAAATACATTGACTATAAAGCTGTCTGCAAATTATATATATTTCATAACCCAAGGAGAAGAATTTGACTTTGGGGATGGGTGGGGTCATGATTTAAATGCTTCAAAACATCTTTCCACCTGCTAAAATAGAATGAGAACTGTATGCAAATTTAGAAAGAGAATGATTCTGTACTGGTACATTAAATGTAAATAACTTTTTAGCTCTACCGGTCGAAGACCAGAAGAGCTTATGTAATAGTAAAGTGTCTGTCCATCTGTCTAGCTATCTGTCCATTTGTAAACAATTTTTCAAAATGCTACTCCTCATACAGTTTTGGTCTGATTTAAATATAACATGGCACACAAGTAGACTACACTAAGAAACATAATTCTATTTATCGGTTTTGATATCGGTGAACGGTGTTGCCATGGTTACTAAAAATAGAAATTTATTTGAAATATTTTCAAAATGGTACTCCTCCTATAGTTTTGGTCTGATTGCAATAAATCTTGACAAGAAAAAGACTAAACCAATGATAATTTTTTTAATTTATTGCTGTTGCAAAGTTTTTAAGTTCAAACGCTAATTTTCTCTTCCTTCGTTATAAGTCTAATACTTCTGGTTTAGGTCCCTGTTACTTTGTTACTTGATTTAATACTTTAAACTCTCCGAAATTTGGATATCCTTGCTACATGGGCTATGGTTCAAACTTCACAATCAGACTTAAATGCAAGTGTTAGTCTCCCTGTCAGATCCATGTTTGAGCGATGGAACTGGTACATGTACAGTCTGTGAGCCTCCTGTTTTGTTTGAGCCGAGAATCAGTCAACCATTTATGTTCATCAACAAAATTTTTTATTTGCATTAATGAGTATTCACATAGGACCAAATCTTAAAATCAGATAGACATGCTGCTGTTTTTGTGTGAATACCTGACAACAAACACAACTTAATAAAAGTGTATTGTAATTTCCTTGTTGTGGCCTTTTTGTTGTTTGTAGATCAGGTAATCTTCTTGCCACATAAACTATATAAACATCTTTGATACATGTAGGTACACACCAACATATGTAGAGTAAATTTACGTTTGTTTATATGTAAAGCAAAATGGTATTTTGTTTACAAATTTGAATTTTGTGAAAATAAAGTGTTAATCTATGTTATGTTGTGTCCTTAATCCAGGAATGAAGTTAGGACTTTAGCTTAAATGGAATACAAGTACAGTGGCCTTCAGGTATAAAGAGCTTGAGTAGGTTCCGCTTTCAATGAGATGATTTTTATGCCTCACCATGAATATGGCCAGGGCATATAGTGTTTGTCATGTCCGTCTTCCATTCTTCCGTCTGTCCTTCTGTCGCGCTCTGCGATTACCTCAATTCAAAGCTCAGTTTCAAAGAAACTGTTCAAGATATTTTTATCAAACTTCATATGCTGATAGATATTTATGAGAGCTATACAAACTTCAAACACTAATACAAATTTTCATGTGGCATTAGTAATATACACTCGGCGGGGCATTCATGTCCTATGGACTATTTCTAGTTTAGTCATAAATTGTTTCTGTAATATTTGCTGATCTCGGATATATCAATCTTGTATTGCTAATAATGAGAAATGAAATGGTGTCCTGTGCATCTTGTTATTTTCCGGAGGCCACTGTTACAGGGATAATATTTTGAAAAATAACTAGTACAATAGTTCTTATCCATTGCCAATATAACTGGAGATATTATCTCAATAAGATTTAATACTTCATGTTTACACCCTACACCAGAAATAAACTACTTATCACAATGTATTTCCACAATAGGTTAAAGCATGCCAAAGACAAAAAAAGAAAAGTTATGCTCAGAGAGCCAAACAGAAAAAGGATATTCAAAGAAAAAATACAGAGGATGAGAACAATAGAAGTGAAATAAATATGCCTACTTGCAACAGCAGTGTTTCAGTTGAAAATATTGAAAAAAAGAAAAGTTTACCAAATGAGACACACTCCAATGATTCATTTATTTCACATGAAGAAATGTTCCATGGTGTCTCTTACACAGATGTTTTAACAGGAGGAATAGCAATCGTCATAATGGATTTAATTTCTGTCAGACTTAAAACGCAGTTCAGAGAAAGGTTTGGACTTTTACCACCTTCATATTTGTATGCAAAAGTTTGTGCAAAAGAGGGATTGAAAGACAGTGAAATAATTCCAAAAGGTGCTAGAGCAGTGCAATTACATTATATCAATGGGCACTATTTAATTTCCTGTCAATTACCACCTGAAATATATGTCTTTGATTCTTTGAAATATTACCAAAGGGTATCTGATTTAATGCCACAGCTGCATCTTGTGTATCAATCAGTTATGGACCAAACGGTAGAGAAATCAGATGTGAAATACATTGTTCCACAATCACAAGGCTTTTCTGTTGATTGTGGAGCATTTTCTGTGGCTAATGCTATTTCTATCCTTCACAACATCGAACCTTCAACAATCGTACTAATTCAGAATCGGTTAAGGTCACACATATTTCAGTGCTTATATACACACAAATTTCTGATGTTCCCTCATTCTGTTAGAAGCACTGATGACCATTTCAGCAATGTTTCGAAAAACAACAGCAAAGATGCACATCATACATGGATGACTGTGAAGAAAAGGAAAAATGTTGCCCCTGAAATACAGGAAGAAAATTTTAACACAGTGCGAAGACCTAGTCAAATGAATACACAGCATATGAAAAGGAAGGCAGAAATAACTAATGAGGAACAGCAGAATGATCGTACAATAAAAACCACTCAAAACCAAGAAAATAGAGAGAAATTAACCCATCAAGAAAAACGAAGATACGTACAGAATCCCTATCAAATGAGGATTCCGAAGAAGATGATGAATAAAATTAGTGAAGAAGATACACAATCTACAAAAAAGGTCAAACAAATGAGAGAGAGGAGGGCAAAACTAACTAGCATGGAAAAGCAATTGGAATGTATTAAAAATGCCTTTCAGAAGAAAGGGAAAAGGGCAAAACAAACAAATGAAGAAAAGTACAGAGAACGGACAAAAATGCCCTTCAAATGAGAGAGGAGGGCAAAGCAAACAGTCAAGGAGAAACAAACAGAGCATACAAAGATAGTCAAACAAATGAGAGAGAAAAGGGCAAAACAAACTGATGAGGAGAAAAAAATAGAGCGTACAAAAAATGTCAAACAAATGAGAAAGAGAAGAGCAAAACAAACAGACGAGGAGAAACAAACAGAGCATACAAAGATAGTCAAACAAATGAGAGAGAAAAGGACAAAACAAACAAATGAGGAGAAACAAATAGAACGTACAAAGAATGCCAAACAAATGAGAGAGAAAAGAGCAAAACAGACAGATGAGGAGAAACAAACAGAACGCACAAAAAATGTTCAACGGACAAGAGTTAGAAGAGCACAACAAACATCTGAGAAACAACAGAACGAACGTACAAGAAATGCCCATTACATTAGACAAAAAAGGAATTTGCACACTGCTCATGAAAAAGAGGTTACAAAAGATAAACAGAAGAAACGAATGTCAGTGTTCCGTGAACAAGAAGACAAAGTGAAAGCCTTTAGAAAACTTTGTTTGAAAGGTCCTACTTATGTGTGTGCCTCATGTAAGCGACTTATGTATGAACATATGGTAACAAAAATCACAGATAACATGTATAAAAACTCAAACGAAGAACTCCTTCAACTGTGTCTCCAAACACAACCTAATTCAGATATGCTAGCAGTTGTTTGTAAAACTTGCAAAGGATATCTACAAAAAAACAAGATGCCACCACAATGTCATGCAAATAAGCTCCAGCTAGACATTATTCCTGAAGAGTTAAAGGATCTTTGTGAACTTGAATGCCAATTTATTTCAAAGCGTATACCTTTTATGAAAATAGTTAACCTTCCACGGGGTGCACAGAAAGGCATAAAAGGGGCTGTTGTTAATGTTCCAACTGATCTTTCAAAGGTGTGTGCAATGCTGCCTAGAACTATTTCAGATTCAGGAATTGTAGCTGTAAAGTTGAAAAGACAATTGCACTATACTGGACACGTTAATTATCAAACAGTGCGACCAGAGTCTCTTTTCAAAGCCATTCAATATCTAAAACACAACAATGAACACTATTCTGATGTCAACTTCAATGAAGAGTGGCAGTCTACAAATACTCCTCATCATTCTGAATTGTGGGAAACATTAAATGCAAACAATGTAATAGAAAACCCATTATCACAACCTCAGCAACCAAACAATGAAACAGAAATGACAGATTCAGATGAAGAAGAGGACACTTCAAATCCAGCAGTACACTTTGATACCTGTCTACAGAATGCAGATGGACCAGCTTTAGAATTTAACATAGCCCCAGGAGAAGGCCAACGACCAATAAGCTTTTTCAGGGATGAAAAATCAGAAGTAATGTCTTTCCCAAAAGAATTTCCAAAAGGAAGATTTAGTTACAACACCACAAGAGACACAAAATTATCAATAAAGAAATATTTCAATACCAGGCTTCTCTGTAATGACCAAAGATTTGCTAAGAATACATCATATATATTCTATGCATAGTATGTTACAGAAGCTTCCCAAATTCTACAGACCATAAACATTGCACTTAGAAAGAAAAAGCCCATGTCACTTTATGGCAGATGTGCAACAGTCAAAGATGTCACCGATAATGACTCGGTCAACAAACTAATTAGTTATGATGATGGCTTTAGGGTTCTAAAGGACATAAGAGGATCTCCAGCTTCGTGGCAGAAAATGCAATATGACTGTTTAGCAAAGATTCGTCAGCTTGGTCCATATACTTTCTTTTTAACATTTTCAGTCGCAGAATTCCGATGGACAGAAATAATTCAAGTCATCGCTCAACAATATGGAGAATCTTCAACCTCAGAACAAGTTCAAGAAATGGACTTTGAAACATAGAGTTTATGGCTTAAAAGAAATCCTGTCACTGCTGTGCGTCATATTGACTACATGTTCCAAAAGTTTTTTCATGGGGTAGTGATAGGGTCTCCTCATCCTATCGGACAGGTTCTAAATTATGATACCAAAAAAGAGTTCCAGGGAAGAGGACGTGTACATTTCCATGTTGCTCTTCATGTCAAAGATGCACCTAAACTTGATAAGAATCCAGATGAAGTAATAACCAAGTTTGTGGACAATCATATCTCTTGCAGTCTCCCAGATAAAGATGAAGACAGAGATCTGCATGAACTGGTAACAGCATTGCAAACACACAAGCATAGCCAGACATGCAAGAAGTAGATTCTTTTTCCCACGACCACTGAGTCCAGAGACTATTATTGCTCGTCCTCCAGATTCAGACACAGATCCAGTTAAACTGACAGCTATGAAGAACATCTTGCAAGCAGTATATGAAGCTATGATAAACTACAATCTTGCCGAGCCACTAACTTTTGAATCACTTCTTCAGTCCACTGGTATCAATGTGGAGTCGTATATTGAAGCTCTACAAATGTGCACAAAACGCCACATGGTGATTCTAAAGAGAGAAGCTCATGAACAGTTTGTCAACAATTACCACCCTTTATTTTGCAGACGTGGAGAGCCAATATGGATATTCAGTTTGTGCTGGACACTTACGCTTGTGTAATGTATGTTACAAGTTACCTTTGTAAGTCAGAGAGAACCATGAGTGAACTTCTCAAGCAAGCATCAAAGCAGTGTAAACAAAGAGACATGAACATTAAAGAAAAGCTTTCAGTGCTTGGAAATGTCTTTCTAACACATAGAGAAATATCAACAGATGAGGCAATATATCGTCTTTTATCCATTCCATTGAGAGAGAGTAACCGAAAGGTTACTTTCCTGCCAACAGACCTACCAGAACAAAGAACAAGACTTCTCAAGTCCAAAAGGGACCTAGAATCATTACCAGAGGATTCCATTGATATTTTCGAAACCAGCATTATTGACAGATATGTAGCTAGGCCTAAAACACTTGAAAACATGTGTTACGCTGATTTTGCATCTCAGTATGTTACAGGGTCAAATCCCAGGCAGGACAATGATTCAGAGGATGCAGTCAACATAGACGGAAAACGGTCAACAATAACTCTGCAAAACAATCTTGGAATAATGTACCATTTAAAAACACCTCATTTCATCCGATTCCATGCCATTCCAAGAAGCAAAGACCCAGAGGGTTATTGTCACAGACTTCTTATGATGTACTTGCCATGGCGCATCCATGAAGAATTAAAGTATGAAGGGTCCTATGAGAAAAAACTACTCATGGTGTCCACACAGATAGTGGAAAAGGTTGAGGAATATGAAGGACAACTCCAACAACTAATGGACATTACAATATCTGAAGAAAATTCTCCACAGCATGCATGGGATACATTAGCTGCACAGGCAGAGCAAGAAAAAGATGACGAAGCAAATCTTATACCACAAGACTTGGATCCATCAGAGATTCCCCCAGAGTTTGATGTGACTGGGTCATTGAACCAAAATCAGCCTTTTACTGTGGAATATTCCAATGTATATATTCCTCCAAGCAAGTACAATAGCATGGTTCAGACATTGAACGAGAGACAAAGATTGGTGCATGATTTTATTGTAGATTGGTGCTAGAAGATCAAGTCAAAACAAAATCCTCAGCCATTTCATCTGTTCCTCAGTGGAGGCGGCGGTGTAGGAAAATCTCACACATTAACCACTGTGTACCATGGAATAATTCACACTTTAAAGGAAGCTGGCCAAGATCCCTCTCAAGTTTGTGTACTTCTCACAGCTCCAACTGGAACTGCAGCTTTTAATATTGGAGGCATGACAATTCATTCAGCCTTGAGTCTTCCAGTCAAAGAAACACGAATGCAAAGTCAACATGAATACATACCCCTCTCAAATGAGAAAAAAATTCCTTAAAATGTAAACTGCAACATCTGAAAGTACTCATCATTGATGAGATATCTATGGTTGGAGCACAAACACTGATCAACATTCATAAGAGACTGAAAGAGATTAAGGATGAAAAGAGTGAAGATGTCCCATTTGGTGGTGTTTCAGTATTAGCAGTTGGTGATTTACTTCAACTACCACCAGTTGGAGATTCTCCTATGTTTGCTTCTCCAAACAATCCAATGCATTGTCTATCCTTGTCTCTGTGGGAAAAACACTTTCAATACATTGAACTAACTGAGGTACAAAGACAACGGGGAGATCCTCTTTTTGCAGATATACTGAATAGAGTAAGAGTTGGGAACCAAACCAGAGAAGATATATTAGTGTTATCGTCAAGAATTTCAGAGCAATCTATCAACTGTTTGCACATATTCCCAACAAATCAACAGGTGAATGGCTTTAATGAACAGAAGTTACAGGAATTCCCAGACACAGCTACCATTGCAGTCCAATGTCATGATCACTTCAGTGTTGAAGGTTCAAGAAAACTACATATTCCTGAAAGTCGTCACTTGACAGGTGGATTGCATTCTGTGCTTCGTCTTGCAGTTGGAGCAAGGGTTTCTATTGTAAAGAATTTGGACATATTAGATGGATTAGCGAATGGAGCAAATGGCATTATTTCCAGTATAAGAATAAGCAAAGATCACCCCTTGGATGGTGTAATAATGGTAAAGTTTGAAAATGAGCAAATTGGAAAATCAGCAAGATCCGCACTTCCGCCTTCCCTTCAGTCACAAGGTGTTCCAATTAAAGTTACTACATCTCGATTTTCTCTGGGCAGCAAGTCTACTGTTGTAGTAAACAGAACACAATACCCACTTACTCTTGCTTGGGCCGCAACGATCCATAAAGTGCAAGGGCAGACTGTAGATGAAGTTTCACTTTCGTTTGATGGGACTCGATTTACTGCAGGCCAGGCATACGTTGGATTAAGTAGAGTTCTATCATTATCGGGCCTTCATTTAGCAACCTTTGATGAAAAGAAAATGAAGGTAAACAAAACAGCTCTTTCAGAAATGGAAAGGCTAACTTCTAGTAGACTTTTACCTTGGCATCAGCCCATTCAACTTGATGACTTGCAACAAAAAAACAGAATTACCATTGTTCATCTCAACATAAGGTCCTATAATTTACATAAAGATGATCTGAAAGCTGATGGAACAATTCAAGCTGCACACATTATAGGATTAACAGAAACCTATTCAAACAACATTTCATTAGAACAGTACAGGACTTTTTCAAAACAGTCAAAACATGGTGTAGCTGCATTAGTGAAGAATTCCATACCAGTTGTCAGGAGAGAGTCCATGGAACTTAACAACAGTTTACTGGAATCTGTTGTGCTGTATTTGCCAATCTATGAAATATCCATCGCTGTATGTTACATCAAACCTGGAGTTTCACGACGGGAGATAACGCAGTTAATGCAAATGCTGACTGAACTCATATCTAGTGAAAAACTTATACTACTTGGTGATTTCAACCTTGATTTACTTACACAATTGCCCCTTGCACCCCTGTCTGAGCCATTTTTCAAGCAACACATAACTTGTGCAACACACAGAGATGGTGGATTGCTAGACCATATATATACCAAGAAAATTGATGTTATTAAGAAAGGAAACATTTACACATACTATTCGGACCACTTGGCTGTATTTCTCCAAATTACAGTACCTCAAATATCAGACTAAATATAACAACAATTTACATGCAGATAAAATATTGTTTATTTCCTTTGAATTGGTGAAAAAAAACCTTAAATACAAATTATTTGTAAATTTCCATTGCCCAATTGTGTGTATGTGACGGTGTCTGTGTGAGGGTGTATGTGTATATATATATATATATATAGGCCTCATTTCTCATTTCTGCCTTTAGCATGCATATTTTCATAACATTTCCTGCCGCGAGGGGATGCTCCGCTTAGTGGTGCTCTTGTTGAATTTCCTTTTCTTTTTGCCGGGCATTGTTTTGAAGAAGCCATGTGGTCTCCCTTGCAATTCTTACATTTAGGGTCTTTTTGACATCATGCCCCTCCTCACCACACCTGAAGCATGTATCGGCACTTTTGCAGTTTGATTGTCCGTGTCCCAATCTCTGACACTTAAAACAGTGCAATGGATTTGGAACAAACGTTTCAATTTTCTTGATGTACAGGCCGACTTTAATGTTTGTTGGAAGTGTAGGTGTACAGAAAGTCAACAGGTAAGTGTTCGTCGGTTCGATGCTGTCGTACCGCTTTTTGCGGGAACCGTTTAACAGAGACCACGCCTTGACATTTCAATTCACATTGGATTTCCTGTTCCGGAATGTCATCAAAGTCATGCTCTCTGTCGAACAGAATGCCTTTGCTTTGATTGAGCCCAGAGTGTATTTTACCGATTACAGGGATATCTGCTAGAGCAGTCAATGCCAACAGAGATGTAGACTGTTGTTTTTTAGTGACTTCAAATAAAAGAGCTCCAGATTTTAACTTTTTAACTGATCTTGGAGTTCCAATTACTCCCTGTATTCCTTTCTGTATAAGAAAAGGCGACACCTTTGTAAGGGGCTTTGTTTTTCTGATAAATTTGCTTCAAGTGTGATGAAGCGGGGCCAGTGTTCCACAACTGAAGTAATCTGCTCATCATTCATAGAGGATTCTAAACCTGATGGGTAACAACGTTTTTATACGCCCGTCTTTAGACGGGACGTATTATGATATGGCGTTCATGTCCGTCCGTCTGTCTGTCTGTTAGCTTTTCTCGTGTCGGGCTCATAACTTTAATACTATTAGGCCTAGGATTATCACACTTTGTCAGCTGATACTTCTTGGGTAGAAGGTGTGTCGCGCACTAAAAGTAGGTCGCTCTGACCTTTAATGAAGATGCTATGGCCAAATATGGAAACATCCTGTCCGGCTCATAACTAGAAAACTATTGGACTTAAAATCATCAAACTTGGCTAATTTATGCATCTTAGGTAGAAGGTGTGTCTTGACCTATTTCAAGGTCACTATGACCTTTTATTTAAGTGAAATTAAAAAAAAAACTGTCTTTTTACCATTAGATTACACAATCCCAAAAAATGCAAAAGTTTTGCAGTATCCTCATTTAAAAAAATGTTAAATCAAGAAAATACTTTTTTTTTTCATTATATACTTTACAGCAATCTATAACAAATGTTACAAGAGAAATTCCACCTCTCCCATGGGTGTAATTATCAAGCACTGGTCAAGGAGAATTTGATAACAGAAAATTGCATGTCAAATTAGAGAGAAATTAATGAGTTTAGTGTGAGGAGCTAACTGGTAGAGCATCTCTGATCAAGCAAGTGCTATCTATATCTCTTGGGAACTGGGCAAAAAGAATCGGCCGTGTTGGATTAAATAGTAGGCTAGCCTAACTTTTAAAATAAATTTGGTGAAAAGTAATTAAAACTTACTTGATATTGTATAATAGATTAATTTGATATTGTATAATAAACTAATTTGATATTGTATAATATAATTAAAACTAATTATACTTGGGGGGATATTGGAATCAGCATGCCTGTTGTCTGTATGAATTGCAGCTTAAAACCAGTCTGACATTAAATCTAAAAAAAATAAAGTATTTAAAATAATGTTTTAGTTATGGTTATGATAGATAGTCCCTACAAATCTTAGAGTAAAGCGGGAACCTTATTAAAAATGTTGCATCAAGATTGCACAATTTTTTTTTCTTTTTATAAATCTTTGTAACAAATAAAGAAAAAAATTTTGTTTTCAAATTTAATTTCAGAATGACATAAATATGCATTTTTATTGCACTACAAAGCAGATAGTATATATAGATCCATTCATCCATTGGGAGTAATGAGTGGACATGAATCAAGTTAAAGATTAATTAAGGAGTTCAGTGTAGGAAGGTTAGCTGTCTCAATCATTTCTGTTAGAGGATCTCTGATCAAGCAGCTCTTATCTTTATCCTTTGGGAATTAGACAGAAGAACTGCTTGTCAGTTAATAGCATATGTCATTTGATGGCCAGCCTTTTATTTTTAATATTAATTTGATATAGATTAAGTTGTTAAGGCTGCAGATGGGCATTTGTCAAGCTCTTACACAACCAGTTGAGGATCTGTAATGTAAAATTTGTTATAATTAATGCCTACACTACAGGAGACATATAAACAAATATTATTAAGGAATGAACTCTAATAGCTACCGAAGTTATACTGGTATAACCTGGGTAAGGGGTAGTTTACGTTTTATAAACCGCAAAGCGGTTTATAAAAAAGCGTAAACTGTTCCAACCCAGGTTATACCAGTATAACTTGGGTAGCTATTAAAGTCATTCCTTATAATTTAATTTCCCATCATGGTGGAATTATCTGGTGTCCCCTAAAAGGAAATTACAGGGAAACTGGAAGATTCCCTTATTTTTCTGAGACGGGAAGTAATGTGGAATTGTAGTGTAATAGTTTCCATTCCATAGAAACTACAGGGTAGGTTGAGCATTTCAATTTTGGGAAATGATTGACAAGCTACTGGAAGCTCAAGGATCCCTGTATTTTCCATGGTAAATCTTTCTTTTCTAGAATGTGAAAAGAGAACAGCAGTTTTAAATCAAAATATATATTATAATTTCCTTGATAAACCGTGTCTTCTTTTCAAAATCTATTAAAAAATGTATAAAAAAGAAATGGCATTATCAAATCATATGTTTAATAATTCATTTGATATACAAAAACATTATTGTAAAATGATATCAAAATAAATATAATCATATAGCTTAGGTAAACAATGTACCGATAGTTGTCTTTCACATCTAAGTCCATTCATAAACTTCAGGTTTGCTAATAAGGAGGCGCAATTGGTACCCATGGGAATTCCAATAGATTGTTGGAAGACCTGGTCTCCAAAAATCACATAGATATTGTCAATTTGAAACTCATTTTGAGCTTGAATACTGTTCGTTTATCTCCATATATTTCATTCTAGCTTGTTCTTTTTTCACCTCTGGATTATTGAATACAGAGGGATAAATGGTTCTCATAATGCCCCTCAATCTTTTAATGCGCGATTTTAACATATATCTGATACATTTCATCCATTCTGACAAAGTGTCAAGGTCTTTTTTTTCATGTCTGGCCCATTGCCTGGCGTAATCCTCTACAGAATACATAATATTTATGAAATTCCGACGCCAGTTGAAGGATCGGGGTTCCTTATATTTAGGACCTTTAAAAATTAATGATCTAAGGTCTTCATCATTAACTATATTTACGTCACCAGTAATAACGTGTCCAGCAGGACTATAGTTATAGGGTGAAAAAGAACATGAACACGATGGAGATGTTTCAGATAATTATTTCTTGCCACATATGGGCATTTCACATCGATAACAGTGTCTTCATCAATTTTGCCATTTAAAGATGTTCATAATTTATAAGGTGTTTCCTTGAAATTTGATGGTCTCAAGGTATATTTCCAAGCTCACCATGAAACAAGAAATAGATCCTTGAACTATGCAATCTAAGATCTGGGAGAAGAAAAGTATTTTTTATGTCTTCAAACAAAACTGTGTGGCTGATTTGTCCACAAACCATTTTAGCAGGATTATAAAATTGAACAAAAGGCCATTCTTGAACCTAAAATGTGCAAGGTTGCAATTGAAATATGGAGAGAACATAACAGTCTCCAGAATCAAGCAGTTTCAAAAGACATTCATGTAATTTATTACTTGTTCTATTAACAACTTGAGTCCTGTTTATATAAGTTAAATGAACAAATTTAACCGCATAGTTTTTATTTTTTCCTCCAAAGTTTCACAACAATGGGATTTGAGGTTACAAATATTCGGATGGTTGCAGGAAGGTAAAATTTTCAACATTATAGATAGTTTACAATTCCTTAATATTTTAGAAATTTATTATTTGCATCATTTACAATAAAAAAGACCCTAAAACATACTTATACCAATCCAAGCATCCATTTTTGGTTTGTATCATCTGTCCTTTATAAATGAAATATGCATTGTATTTGAGAAAGTTTTCAACATTCCTAATTTTCTTTTAAAACAAACAAAGTTTGCAATATAAATGACTAAACCTTATTTTTACTAGTAGTATAAGATTAAGATTTAACTTTTATTGACAGAGATATGGATCCTTTTATCAATGTTATTGCTGATATGAAATTTGGTTTTAGGGGACTCACTTTGGATAAGTCAAATCAAAGAGAGATCTCATAGATTTGCCTCTCTATGACTTTTTTCTCCAGTGCCTTTACATGTTTTACATCTGGATCTCTTAGAATGTTGATAACGAGGTCATCTTAGTTTTGCCATAGGGAAACAAATTTCTTTGATTTTTAACACAATTTTCTCAACCTTTTAATTGTTATTTTATAGATTCTGACATTAGAAAAGAAAATCATACAATCAAAATAATGCACAACCAAAAAAACCCCGTTTTTAGCCCCATCTTTGTCAAGAATTAAAAAGTATAGAGTCGCGCAGTGGGAACGAGCGTCTGCCATAGAGTCACGAAGTAAAGAGTAGATCCTTACGTTGCGGATTTGTTGTTTAACGTCCCTCTCGAGAATTTTTCACTCACATGAAGACGCCACCACTTGCCTTTGGAGAGTGCAAATTTTTGACGTATACTCGACACCAAGGACCATTGAGCTGTTAGGGATCTTTTTCGTGCCAGCGCCCACTGCGACACGGGACCTCCATTTATACGGTCTCCACGCCCTACTCTGATCAGCCTTTATGGCCCCACCCTAACCATCGAGGGTCATGAATTCAGTAAAATTGATTAATCCCCAAACGGCTATTTGTCAAAACCAACATTTAATTACCACACTCAATTAAAGGGCCCCCAAGGGGTAAGAGTAGACTTACCCATCTGAATAATCTTTATCCTTCTGTAACTGCAATCTTCTCTCTATAATTGCATACTTTTTTGCAGGAGGACTAGTGGTCCCGCCGGCTTCCTTCTGTATCTTTTGAATTTTTTTTTTTGCATCCTAGATTTCTTTGAAAATCTTTAACAACGATAAGGATATTAGGATGTGCATACTGTGCCATTCTTTTGCATGAGTCAATGCTGTTGTTTTCAAAAATACTGTTTGACAAAAGATGATGTTTACACTTAAAGTTGTAAAAATAGCCTGGCTTTGCTAAAATGACACTTGTTTATGTATTTAACTGTTTAAACAATAATCTGACAACACATTATACTTTGCATTTCATGTAATATGGTTGCATATCAACATGTTTGAGGAATCAATTGAAAAAAAATTCAAATGGTAATTTGATGCACTAAAAATTCAATTTCAATAATATTTTTTGTGTAAATAAGTATTAACGGTCTGTATTGTGTACACTGTATAAAACTTTTCATGGATTCTTGAAATCAATGCGTCTCTCTAGGTGCTGCACAACTCGAGAAAAGCCAGTGACGGGTTTCGGAATTGTCGAAGGGATGAGTCTACTTGCAAGAAGGACGCAATGCATATAATCAATAGCTTGGGGCGAATTACATTGTAAAGTAATGCATTACATTTCATTACTTGAAGAATTTGGGCGTAAAATTACCATTACTCTAATTTCTTAATGTAATGCATTACATTACCATTACTTTAGTAAAGTAATGCATTACCATTACTTTTGGGGGTTTTAAATATAGAAATACAAGACTTTGCAAGTATTTTTATAAACTTTGCAATTATTTTCATAAGCACTGCATCCAACCCCTTCAATACTAAACATAATGAATGATAATTCAAATTTGATTTCAAGTACTTGTATTTATTTCACTGTAAATAAATTACATATCTTTTTATTATTCATAAGAAGTTCAAACTTTTCAATTCTCAGTAAGATAAAACATGTACAATATGCACTTTTTATGTAACTATTGATGTCATAGAGCAATTTAACTTTTGGGGCACTTGAACCCCTGTCCAAAACTATCTAGTAAGAAAGAATAGATTATTATACCCCCGCTCCGAAGGAGAGGGGGTATACTGTTTTACCCTTGTGTTTCTGTCCGTGTGTCTGTCCGTAACAAATTTTGGTCGCAGTTTTGTCAGCAACTACTCATCGCAGATAATTGAAATTTTTAGCACACCTTTTGTTAAGGCATGCCATATGGTGGGATTCATTTTTGTTCAAATCTGATGTCAACGTCCTGTTTATCCGTGCGTCTGTCCGTACCAAATTTTCGTCGCAGTTTTCTCAGCAACTACTTATCGCAGATGATTGAAATTTTAGCACACTCTTTGTTTAGGCATGCCATATGGTGGGATTCACTTTTGTTCAAACCCGATGTCAACTTCCTGTTTATCCGTTTATCTGTCCGTACCAAATTTTCGTCGTAGTTTTCTCAGCAACTGCTCATTGCAGATGATTGAAATTTCAGCACACTATTTGTTTAGGCATGCCATATGGTAGGATTCATTTTTTTTTCAATTTCGATGTCAACTTCCTGTTTATCCGTTTGTGTGTCCATTCCAAATTTTTATAACAGTTTTTCCAGTAACTACTCATCACAGATAATTGAAATTTTAGCACACTATTTGTTTAGGCATGCTATATGTTGGAATTCATTTTCTGTTTGAATTTGATGTCAACATGATAGGGTATATTCACATCAGAGCGGGGGTATTACTAGTGAGCATTCGCTCACATACTTCTTGTTTTGATCTAGTACCTTATGAAAAAAAATTAAATGCATTGACAAACTTGTAAAAAGTTTGGACAGTATGTACATTTTGCTCTGCTAAGCATAGAATGCCTGCATGTCTTCTACATGGTATTCTTTTCGGTACAATGGATTTGTGGTTACCGGATTTGTCATGGTCAGCTCAAGCTAGACCAGCTCAATTAATGTTTTATAAACACATTTAGGAGAAAGGGACTGGTAATTTGGAGCACTTCTCAACACAATGCATTGTTTTAATTGTTACATAGCCCCTGGCATAGAGTGTTTTGATGACACTCTAGCTATTCAAAATGTGGCAATTATCAGTTAACAGTGTACATTATTTAGTGTACCTCATACCGGAATTATTTGTTTAAAAGATTTTAAAAAAAACTTTTTTTATAAATAATTTTTGGAAATCAAATCTTATCTAAAATATGTATGGTAATTGTATTTTCAATAGAATAAAAAGTGTATTTAAATAGATACAGAGAGTTTATTTGAATAGTTTAATTTTTTTCATTCATTTCTATCATTTATATTTTTTAACCTAAACAATAATTTCCATGTCCATTTCATTTTTTTTAAAAATAGGTACATACAAAATAATGCTTTGTAATGCTATGTAATGCCAGCATTACGCTGGGTTTGATAAGTAATGCATTACATTACCATTACATGTAATGCAAATATTTTGGCATTACACATTACAATTAGCATTACCCCAAGCCTGATCAATAGCAATTTTTGTGTTGATCTGAAATGCAGTAAGGCAATTTAACACAGTCCTCCCATTAAATCACGTGATTGGTTTTTCTTCGTTTTTGCCTGTTCAGCAGCCCTGTAACAGTCCTCTTCAGAACGACAGGCTGTGGATCTTCTATGTCTGTAACATTCCTCTTCAAAACGACAGGCTGTAGATCTTCTCTATCTGTAACAGTCCTCTTCAGAACGACAGGCTGTGGATCTTCTCAGAAAGGGTAACATTTACAGTGTCCTTTTCTTGATTTAACATTCTTTCATTAGAAGCTGATGGTTGGTACTGACCCCTTGTACCGCCATCAATTGTTGGCCCATTCTTTCCAACGAAGAGATCAATACATTAAAACTTTTTAGGGGGATACAAAACAACTGAACAATTTATAACTTGTGTTCAATGAAAATTGCTGAATGTATGCTATGTTACAGCGCAAAATGTAGATCATCAATACCAACAGCTGACCCAGAGGGTATGTAAACAATTATGTTAATGTTTTATTATTATTATTATATCAGGATGATGTGAAGCAGAAACACTCAAAATTCTAACCGACTCGTGCATTTTACCCTATGTGATTTTAAAATACACTTTTTCATTTGAAAAAAAAGTACATCAGAGACATTAATAACAATAAACATGATAAATAATAATCTGAGTACATGTATGATTTTTTAAAGATTCAGATATAGTGTTCTGTAATGTGTTTCCTTAATCCACATGGTATCAATTAAGTCAACACATAACCTTACCGACTGGTGACCAAGTCCACTCAAATCCAATATGTCAACTCATAAACAAATCATGGAAGTCAACTTGTAACGAAAACTTGGTTTTGAGGGGAGAAGCGGTTGTAGCCTGTCAAACTTTGAATCATGTAACTGTCCTGTGTCTGGTTTAAGAGTAGATTGTACTAAGATTTAAACTGACATATACAGTGTTTGAAACTCACAGTGAAATTTGAAATTAGCTAGACATGCAGGGCTGACTGCTAGTGAAAGATGTCAGTCCTGCCAAAAATCTACTAGCCCGAAAAAATAGTTGCCTTTTACAACTTTGTTTTTAGCGATAACCTGAACGGGGCCGGATCACCATAACTTCATTCCCAATTCTATAGGATGACGAATTTTATCCTCTTTGCTTCTTGCACTTTCCTACCGATACTGTTGTTTGATTTGAGACAGATTTATTAAATATATGAATTTTAATTTATGGAAAATTTAACACGTCCAGGAGGGCGTCCATACGCGCAGATCTGTTCGCCCGTTGCAAAATTTGCGTCACGGGCGGTCGGGCACATGGTTATATCAAACACTGGACATATAAGCATCATTTTTCAAAAGAGGAGGGTAGATAAAGTAAGCGACAAGATACCTGAATAAAATGCTACAAGGAAAAATAAGAAAAAAGAAAAAGAAAGTTGACCCAACTCGATAAATCTATTTTGGGAAAAGGGATGGGTTCTAGGGCTGGGATGATAGTATCATAATTTTTTTTATTTTGATATATATCATGATATTTGAGCCATGAAACGATATGTAGCACAATATTTTGAACTGGTCATAAAATCTTATTTTTGTATTAGAAAGAACAAAACACTTCTTCACTTACTAAGAATTATTTATTTATAAAAGCTGTATATCTGTCGAGAAACAAACTCATTTCAACATGTGGTGTAAATTATATTAATTTTCTATTTAGCATATTTATCTTATATTTTTATATTAAACCCAAAATGTTTAGAAAAAATAAGTCGAGGAATTGTTAGTGATATTTCTGCATACGTATTGATAAGCGTATCATCCTCAAACAGAATCAATATTATTGATATAAATAAATCGTCCCAGCCCTAATCGTGCTAATTGGTTCCAACTTAATTCTACTGTTGTTAAAGAAAAAAGAAATTAAATGTTGGAAACAGTGACCCTTAAGGTCAAGATCTAGTAAATGAAAAGTGCCTACAGATTTCTCAAATTTGAAAAACAAATTCCTTTAATAATCCATTACAATTTTAGCTTAATAAATTAAGGTGTATCCGGGCATATTTTATAGATAAACTCAACGAAAAACATATTTTAGACTGCCTTTTTCCATGAAAAATGAAGAAAATCGGGAATAAAAATGGGAGTTTTCTCCATATCAAACAAAGGAAATGTATCAATATTGCCTACAGTCTCTTAGAAAACGGGGTTTCACATCTTCCTGTCCTCTTCTTTAAAATGATCTTAAAATGAATATAGGTATCGGGGTTCCTTTTGACATGATTTCAAATTGAATTCCAAGAAAATGCATCTGTTCTAGATTATTCTATTATTCTGTTAGAGCCGTAAAGTACGAGAAAAAGTAAATTTTAATCAATTATGACGTCATAATCGACCTAGCACTAAAAAGTTTACTAGATCTTGATCTTAATTTGACATTAGAAAGCAAAATTATGTTCAAAGTTACTAATTGTAACCCTTCTTCATTGTCAGATGCAAGTAGTACCAATTTATTTTCTTATCTGTTAAAAATTCCGAACTTGTAGTTCTTCAAGGTTATAATTTTTAGATCCATAAAAAAGACAATCAAATATTGCAAGAAGTTTCTTTAAAGTCTTATGGATAGTAACTGTTGACATACATGTACTGGGTTCGAGTCAATCAGGTTAGGAGTTGACAAAAACGATCCACATGCACGTTAAAAATGACGGTTGCATTTCTAGGCATGCTTAACTTTGTATTCTGATGCAGCTACATGAATTGTTTTTAGATTACGTTGCTGAAGTCTTTAGGAGCAATAATGAAAAAAAAAGAAAAAGCAATAATGAAAAAAAAGAAAAAGTCTGAATATGACATCTTCACTGATGATTTAAAAATGGAATTGCATTCCAAGGGTCAGGTGTATTTTATCAGTGGCTAAAAATAAGAATGCAACATCTTTTTGGTGTATTGGCACTATTTGGCGGAGAGAGTTAACAGATGCGAGCACTGAAGATAAAAATAAACATAGATGCTGGCCACTAGTGTTTAACCTTATAACCTGTACGTTTCCAAGAAAATGATTAATTGGAATGCGGTTGTTTACTTATCAAAAGATGTATTTTGTTAGGGTGAAGGAGCAACCAATAGTATTGAAGTGACCAGTACTATTGCAGTTATGCCGTAAAGAGCCTGCATTTATTATATACAACAAGAAATGTGACCGTGAAGAAGTAGTTTTGATTATATAAGGTCAATGTGACTAAAAGAGCCACTTAGGGCCTTTTTTGGCCCTGAGAATTTCTGAAAAATCGAAACTGCTAAGTTTTAGTGAAAATGCAGTATTTATAACATGGAACCTTGGTGACCGTGTATCTATTGAACATGACGTAATTTTCTCTTGTCCATGCATGATGACGTCATAAAATGCGTTATTTTCCCAATTTCCTGTAAATTCCCTTAAAAATGGCCAAATGTCGAGGTATTTTTTCAATATTTCATATAGAGCACAACCTCTGATCCAAAATATGCAATTACATAATGAAAGATCTGTTTCTGAAGATCACAAAACATGTTTTAATTTTTGGATCGTGGGCTGTGCTCATATTTTAATTCTTTGCAGAAGGTAGTGAAATACGCATGTTTTCTGCAAAATTCAAGAACACTGCATTTTCTCAAAGCCTGTTTTCCAATACCTGGATTCTCAAAAAGAAATTTTGTTGTAGAAAATGAGAGCGCTAAGTCTCTACTTTATTTTGATGTATGAAATGGGACAGAGGGTGATAGTCAATTAATTGTTATAAGGACAGGGCCATTTTATGCATAAAGTGAACCTAGCTCAAGCTTTTCTTGAACGACGATTGAAATTTTCACTTTGTTCTGTTCTTGTTTTGTTTTAATAAGTCATAGTTTTATATTCTACAGAAAAAAAATTTATGATATGATAAAAATGGGAAACCAAGAACACGTAAATGAATGTTATAAATTGTCAGAAATACGATAAAAATCAGGTCTCTGTCATAGCGAAAAACAACTTTGCCGTCTGTCGTCCCAGTTGCATCGGCAGTCCCAGTTGCTGGTAATATGGTGTGTAGAATATATGAAGACAATATCGTTCATTACTAGTGCTTCTTGATCTATTGCCTTGGATATCTTTACCAACAACAATCGTGTATATAGTAGAATAAGACAACTTGAGAGAGAGAGATGTTTAATACTCTGTTACTCATTATTACGCCTGAATTTTAGACATAAGAGCTCTATTATTAATTCCTTTCCCTCTCCAATTTAATTGCGTTGATAAGGTTGTCGCCATCAAAAGAAAAAAGGATAGTAATCTCCAATCACGTTTGAACATTGTTGCCTCCAATGCATTTCACAAGCTTAAAATCCCAGTATGTAACTAGTAAACCAAAACGACCTTTAGATACGTTACAAAAATAACAATGGATAGGGCAGTATTTATTGTAGGTGTACACAATTATACAAACTATCATTCCTCCAATAGTGCAATGCCTCTTTGTTTTTCAAAGCAAACTCAGTTCTTAGGAATGTTTAATTTAGTAGCCATGGCAACACCATTCATCGAAATCAAGAATTAGTAGGCAGAGTTATGTTGTCACTTGAACTGGAGTGTATTTTAAACAAAATTCACTACTTGTTAAGCTATTAACAATTTATTACTTATTCTAGGCACTACAATTCATACCTGGAAACCTAATACGTTTTGTTTTATCCATCCATGTTGGGGACCAGTTCATTTAACAACAACCTTTCTTTGAATAAAAAATCAATAAATATCTGATGGGAATTAAAAAACAAACTGAAACCTTATAAAAACCATTTAAACTTAATATTAAGCCAATATTTAAAACTGGATTCATAACTAATATTATTTGAACAAACCACAGTACTCAACGGATGAATAATTAAAACGTATATTATCCAAAAAAACAAGAAAGGCTGGATATAACGACATGGAGTTTATAATTCCTTTTCTTTTAAACCCAAAGAAGTCACTCATAAAATCTACAAGGGAATATTATTCTACAGTGGCCATTTTTCTTCGTTTAGGGTATGACATTTTTTAGGGTGATGCCATTTCTTTCTACAGGTAAAAAGTCGTTTTCCACGTCGGAAAATGACCTGTTGTCATAATTATACGGGGATCGTTATTTGTCTTTACACCGGCAATGTATCATTACTTGCAAGAATTTTTATGCAGTTTAGAAATCCAGTATATGTAGGTTAGAGGAAACTCAATTGGAATTCGATTTTTCGTCAGCAGTGGGACCGTTTCTGACAGGCTATATTGCATGCAGACATCACTACAACCTGTATTAATCAAATTTCAGCAACTCATATCCAGCACGAGACAATCAAGTTGTTAGAGACAGTCTTATCTGAAAACACTTCTAGGGCTTATCAAATTGGTTTTAAGAGTATACTAAATTTAGTTGCTGCTTGCAACAAGGATTAAGTTCACTTTGGCCACCAACCTTCTTCGATCTTCCAGGTTTTTTAACAATGATTTCAAGATATCTTCGTCTTTCCTTCCTATTTAACATGATTATCAGTCTCTATGCCATCAAAATTACCAAATATCAGCTGTGTCTTTTCTTTTTCATGATTTTTTTTTCTTAAAAGTGTTTAAATGGTTTTGCTCGATTTCTTGTATATTTTTGCAAGACACCTCTTTCTGCTTTCCTGATAAGCCTAGCATTTTCTTCCGTTGTTTTATTTGTCCCTTGTATTGAACTACCCCAAAACTCTCATTTATTTCTAATTTAACAGGATTGATTGTATGTTGATTAACGTCCCATTGAAGAATTCTTCACTCATATAGAGACGTCACCATATACTGGTGAAGGGATTCAAATTTTGACCTTTACTCGGCACTCAGGGCCATTGAGCAGTGAGGGATCTTTATCTTGCCAACGCCTGCCGTGACACGGGGTCTCAGTACTTATGGTCTCCTCCGAATGACCCGCAACTTTCACTTCAAAGTGCCGAGCGCATGGCGAAGGAAAAGTTGCTACCCATTTTTTATCCACTTAGGTCAGTCGCGGTCGAGATTCGAACTCCTCCTGAAATGCCTACCATTCTCAACACTTTTGAAATGAGCTATTTCATCAACAGAAAGGAATAAGTTCTGATTCAATATCAGCAGTAAAAAAAATCTTGTATTTTGCAGTTCAGTATTTCTTCATGGTCTGATCTGATAAAAGGAAGTTACCCTTCCTTCCTGCTTCCAGGCCCCCTCTATCAAGGAACTCACCTGGTCGCAGCCACCTTTTCCTCCTTGATCTTGATGCTCACAGCGAGGGAAGTGATCCCCATGGCCACCATGAACATTCTGCACATGGTTAGATATGCTGGTCCATTTCTCCCACTAAACTTCATCTTGTGCATCTTCGGGTGTAGATGAAGGGATCCAGTATAGGTTGTTCGTCAAACTTTTAATCCATTGTGTCAAGTCTTCACAATCCCTTTCCTTACTAAGGGCTAGCAGTTTCTTTTTTAAGCCTGTAAAATTGACTTATTTTTGAAATTTTGCTCCCAAATAGAAGTTATATTGCAAAAATTAAGAGAAAGACTGACTTTTTTAAAATTTGACTTTTAATCACATCCTACCTTTAGCAACATGCCGAACATCTTTGCCACCTGGAGATGTCGACCGCTGACAAAATGACTGATCCTGATCCTATTCTCTTGAAGAAACTCAATGCCTCTCACTACGCCCGCTTTCTCCATCTGGGAAATCCTCCTTCATTACTCTAATAATTAAAAATTTAAAAATACACATTTTCATTATATAAAAAAAAAGATTAAATTATGATTTAAAAAAGAGCTGTTATAACACTCACATTTAATATACCGATCAAAAATTACAGAATTTACTCAACATGTATCAGGTAATAGAAAACAATATTTTGAAAATGAAAAGTCAATGTCTGTATTTACTTTAAACAAAGACTTGTGTAATCATTTAATAATGAGGAATCATACCTAAACAAGTTGAAGATCTACAATCTGGTTTCTTTCCCAAGTCCATCAGGGTGTAGCTCCAAAACTTGGCGCTATGGCCTGGGTAATCTGCCCTGCTATTCCCACTTATATGGACTGTTTGGCCACTTTCTAACATTATATATATATATATATATATATATATATATATATATATATATATATATATATATATATGAGTCGCCACAACAAAACCAGGCTTGTTGAGTTTTAAGTCATAATCGAGAAAATACCGCTGAAAAACACACTTTGTTGTTGCACAACGTTTTAACTAAATCACGTTGTTTAGAAAAACAAAAAGTTTTACTTAGTCCTATAACTTCCATCCGGAATATTAATTTTAAAAGACTTACTTTATTTAAAAGATTCGTTCAGTAACTATTGATATTTTTTTTTTCGTGGATTTTAATATACCGATTTGTCATTTTTCAATATATCTTGTTAGAGCTATCGATCGTAGTAAAAGCGAAAGTACGTAACCAGTATAAACAATAAGCGGAAATTTTCGCAGACGACAGTCTATAGATTCAATGATGTTGAAGGAAGTTTGTTTATATTAATAATGAGCCAGTAAAGCACAGTTAGTGAAGTTCCTGATGAAATTATTCTTCATCAAGATGAACTTTTTATCGATGAAATTACATCTTTGAATGAATTGTATTTTGGAAATCACACGGAGTTCGTTCCCTTGTCATCGTCCGAAGATGAGGAAGAGGAAAGTCGAGCTACAAACATTACTGGTAATATTTCAGATTCAGACACTGAAATAGAACACAGATCAGTTGACTTAGATGACGCAAATTGTGTTGCAGTATTCCAAACAAAAACATGTGGATGCAGTAAGTTGTATGGTTTTCCGTGTAGTACGAAAGTAGAATTTAGTCACATGCTCGAATACAGACAACAGTGTCAAGAAATGTCAAGTGAGGAACTGGATTTAACTGTTAAAATTCAATTAGAAGCACACAGAAAATCTAGTACATATTGGACCCAGTCTATGAGTAAAAAGCAAAAAACAAAGGAACGAGAAAGAGTAGCACAGAAGTATTATTTTGCGGGACAGCAGGTCTGTCGGGATACTTTTCTGCTTTGCCACAGTATTGGAAAATTTAAGCTAAATAACATAGCTTCTTCTCTTGATAAAGATGGTCTCAAGGCTGAAGCCAAGGATTTATGGAAACACTGGGAAAATGCCTAAACATGCACTCGGTGTAACTGATGTAAAGCGTGTTTGTCAGTTCTTGGAGATATACACTATGAAGAATGGACTCCCACTGCCAGGCAGACAGCCAAACTACTCATCTGAAGGCAACAAAGTCCTTTTGTTGCTTCCTTCTGATAAGACAAAGTCTGATGTTTGGGAACTTTATAATCAAGCAGCAGTAATGCAGAATTACAGGTATGTTTGCATAATTCTGTTTAAATAACTCATATCTCAATTTTGCAGGGCAGTTCTAATTTTTAATTCTCTGATATTATTAAATAGGCTTCAGAAAAGACACTTATAGTACATGTCAATGAATATATAATATCAAGGCACACTAATATTTAAGCATTGTTTAAAATGTGATAGTCTTCTTAACTATCTTTTTTAACTTTTGTAGGCAAGTAGGTTTATCAGAATTTAAGAAAATCTGGTTGGAGCAAATGACACATATTCTTATCATGAAACCAGCTACAGATCTGTGTCCTAAATGCCAAAGATATGTTCACAACATCAGCGATGCAGGGAACTTGACTGAGGATGAAAAGAAGACCATGCTGGAAGAGTATACCTGTCACCTGGACAGAGCTAAGGAACAGAGGAAATATTACAGAAAAAGGCGTCTGCAGTCTAAAGATTTGTATCGTACAAACAACTTGGATCAAGTTGAAACAGGTGTGCTCAGTAAATGTTATTTTTAATTTATAAATTCTGTTTACTTTACACATTAACACATCAAATTAACAGGAGATTATTGTTTCAGGCATGTAATCTATTATCACTCTCAGTCTGATTATACTAACACACAATATATGGGGAAAATAATCTCAGTTTACATGCATATTTTTTTTTATTTTCCTTGAAAGGCAAGTGTGCACACGTAACATAACCCAGACATACAGCTTTGATTTTGCTCAACAAGTCCACTATCCTCACCATGCACAGGAAGTAGGGCCACTATTTTTCAAGACCCCTAGAAAGTGCCAAGCCTTTGGTGTTTGTGCAGAAGGAGCAGGTACATATAAACAATTATTAGACAATTGATATGTTGCAAAAATTTTATATCATTGAATAACTCCAGGAAGACAAATGATGTTTATAAAAAACATGGAATAACATACAGGCTGCATATAAAACAATAATTTCTATTTTTGCAATAGGTGTGCAAAGATTTTATCTGGTTGATGAAGCTGAGGAGGTAGGCAAAGGAGCTAACACAGTTGTCAGTCTTCTGCATCATTTTTGGAGCATTGGGGATGTGGAGAGAAAGATATTGTGTTGCAGATGGATAACTGCGCTGGCCAAAACAAAAATAACACAATGATAAGGTAAATATTTCGAACATTCCATTTATTTATTACATGTTTTTCTATTTAGTTTATAGATAGATTGTTCTTGTTAGGTTTTGCTCTTATATGACTTCATTCACTTCAATAGATGGAAACAGTCAATTTGTTGTCCCAATTAAGTTAGTGGAGATAATCTAGGAAACTGTTGCCAAAAGCCAAGGGCAACACTTTTCTAGATCTTCCCCCACTATATACTAGTATCTAGGGACAGTAGTATGGTTCTTCCCTGGGTAGCAATGAAATAATTGCAAGTGTTTTATTACCTAGCCTACTTAATAATTTCTCAAAGTGATTTTTTTTTAAACTTTTTACATCATTGCACAACAAACAGATTTTGACATTTCATGTAAATTTAAAGCAAAATTTAACATGTTAAAAATGATTCAAAATTAAATTTTTACACTTTAAAATGTTAAATCAGAAATATTTATAAATGGGTGTCAATGCTCTTAATGGTTTACCTAGTACATTTAAAAATAAATTAATTTGCTGGGTCAGACAGGTGAGATTTCGGAAAGCTTATACTTGTTTATATTCATATGTATTGTTCTAGGCCTGTCACATTCTATAACTGGTCATGTTTCTTTGATCCCTTCTTCAAGAAACTACCTTCAATCTCAAAATTTCACCATTTTAAAATCTATGCAGACAGTCCAGGTGTTGTTTCTGTGAAGATGTATTGCAGCTCGGAAGAGAAATCTGTCAACATTTTGAAGAGAGGTCAGCAGATATTTGACATTGACACTTTGCCATCAGTCATTGAACCAAAAGGCCTTGATGCTGCAAGGCAGTGGTATATCTATGATGAGATTAGACCATTCTGCAAGGATACATCTGACAGTCTGGAGTCATGCCCTAAACCTCTGTGTCCAAAACCTCGTATCAAAATCGATCCAGAAAAAAGAGAGTCCAAAGAAGTTCGCTATTCCAGAGAGTTAGGATGTTACAATGTAGACATGTATTGAGGCTTCATGTGCATGCAAACTTTCATGAAAGTGATTTTTTATTCAAATGTTAATTTTATTTGTATAATTTTTTAATTAGATGCTTGTTTTTTTGGTTTGTTTGAAAGTAAAAATGAAATGTTTCTAAATTTTTGAACTGTGATGTTCTGTCTTATTGGAAAATTATAGGTATTTGATCTTGAACTTTATGCACTAGATTCTTAACCTTTTTGCACTAAAATTTAATCTGCATATAGACTTTTGACCACATGCTATATAGATTCAAATTTCCAGAAATCAATGTTAGTTATTTGCTTGATAATATTATTTATGTCTTCATTTTTTCATTTGCTGAAAAAAACTAGCCTAACTCCCATTATGTCTGAATTTTGAGATTTTGTAAATGAAATGTATCATTTTTGCAGCGTCATAACTGTAGAATTAAAAGGAGAATCACTCTAACATTTTGCATTTTTACTTACTCATACTGTAGCTACCTAAAAATGCAAGAATCTCAATTTCGTGAAAAAACTCAATAAACCTGGTTTTGTGGTGGCTTATCACAAATAGTCCCCCGCGTGGCGCAGTAGTTAGAGCGTCTGCTCTAGAGTCGCGAAGTAAGGAGTTGATCCTTACGTCGCAGGTTCGAATCCCACTGTGGGACGTGGAGACCGGTCCTTCGGATGAGACCGTATAAACCGAGGTCCCGTGTCACAGTAGGTGATGGCACGAAAAAGATCCCTCACTGCTCAATGACCGTAAGTGCCGAGTATAGGACAAAATTTGCAGCTGTCCACCGGCAAGTGGTGGCGTCTCCATATGAGTGAAAAATTCCCGAGAGGGATGTTAAACATACAAACATACATATATATATATATATATATATATACGATTACTTTGAACTCACAACATTACGATTTTTAGTGTACAGTTTCCAATTTATCAATTGCTTAATATTTTGAACATCTTTACCATTTTTTGGGAAACTGTTCAGTGTACATAGTACATGTATTGATGTAAATAAATACTCATGAATATTGTGAGCATAATTTAAGGCTTAGAATTTTTTTCATTTCCAAAAAACTTTGTTTCCTTGATATTATTTTTACATTTGTGTTAAAGGTTTCCTGTTTTTTTTTATTAGCTTGTTTTTTTTTTATTACTGGAATAAAAAGTTCAGATATAGTTCCTATCAAAGATCTGCAGGAGCAGGATTCCTTGTATAAGTGGGCTGCCAAACTACCTACTGAATACTAAGTATGTGTAAGTGATTACTTTCGCAAGTACTTTAAGGCTTCCCAGAGAATATTGCAGTGTACTCTGAGCCTGACGTCAAGTCACTGCAAACTTGAGCTGTTATGATGGGGAGAATGTCATAAACTTTACACCTTATTTCAATTCTGCATATTAATTAAGTGTCAAAAAGGTAGTGTAAAATAAAGGTGTTTTAATCTTTTTTTTTTACAAATCAGATATCCGAATATTTTGGATAATTTTGCTTCATTACTCTTGTTTAAAAGTTAGCGTGATCAAAATATATACGAAAATATACGTTTGACATTTACCCTTTTTTATACCCTTGGATAGAAGTAGAATTTATAATATGTGTATGAAAGAGCCTGGCGCAGGTGATTAATGAGAATTTATTTGAGATCTTTTGTGGAAATATGTAAGAGGAGTTTCCCCTCTAACTGAATCTTACTTGGGAAAAATGTGTGATGGCTTTGTTTTAATACAGATGACGATATTGAGTGAAAAATACCCTCAAATTTGTCGGTAGGTTGAATTTATTGTGAAATATTTTGTACCAGAGTAATACTATAACTTTTCTCAAGCACATTTCGGTTGCGACGAGTTTATTTATGTGACAAAAAGTTAAACAAACGTTTCATTGACCTAGTTCAAGCTTGCATGCATGACCAGGTGGTGACGTTCGGTTCGCCGGTTTAGACGTGAGCACGGTTATTTGTTGTGCTTGTTTTGTGCATTTATACTGCAATTCTCTTACATTGGATAGCGATGCGTTCTGGTCTTGCTGCAACTGCCTCTCCTGTAAAATTAGCGACATGTCGGTAACCGCTACCTGCAGTCACGGGCACTTCGAGGAACACAATGTGCCTTGTCAATGAACTAATGCATGGACGCGCGACATAGAATTGGGTGTATATATGGTAAGCAAATAACAATAGAAAAGCAATATGGCGCCTGTCGATAAAATATGGCATTTGTTTGTTTACATTCACGCATTTTAATGACGTCGGTAGATATTAATAAATATAAGGGATTTGAACGATGACAATCGGCTAGAAAATCTGTAATCTGTTAGTCGGAAAAATAAAATTAAATAAAATATATATAAATTTGAACCAAATTTTATTAAAATTCATTTTTTGAAAAAAAAAAAATCTTCTTTGCATAAACGTTGATAATTCAGCGTTTTCACATATCCAAGCTGACTTGGATGTAATTATGGTTCTGTTTTTTATTTCCCTCAGACCATACAAATGTATATGAGGTACATAACATATTTACATACATGTATATACAAAATACAAAGTCAAGTAAGGAAGAGTAGTATCAAATGAAAAAAAGTATTACTGAAAACAGGCCAATATCTTTTTAACAAACTAAGACAGCTTTATCAGTGAGTCAACATTTGTGGTGGACATAATATTCTCAAACTTATAAGTATTTACATGAAAACAATACTTCTTATCAATAAATTTCGTACGGAATGAGGAAAAGTATGGACACTCCATTACATAATGGAATTATCACCTAAAGTATTTTTATTACATAAATATTCTTAAAGATCTGTCAGTATTAGTCCATCTACCAGCTTCGATTGGAAGTCTGTGGTTACAAATTCTAAATTTTGTTAATATAATTTTTAAATGGGAGTTTACGTAGGTACATTTCTCGTCCAAATTTGTTTTTAAAAATCCTGTAATTTAAACATTAAGATGAATTTTCTATGCTCATTTGCCAGTCTTGTAAAAATTGACTTAATGTTTCTTTCACAATAGATTTTATACGTATTATATCATTGCCCAGTTTCCCCGTATACCATACAATTTGGAGTAATGGAGTTAACATGTAAAACACATTTCAGAAATTTTAAGTGTACCTTTTCTAAAATATCTATGTTTTCGTAGCCCCATACTTCACACCCGTACATCAAAATTTTGATACGTCTGTATTCGATTGCCATCCCTTATAAATATGGTATAAGTGCATTTCAGAACTATTTAATAAAACGTGTTTGGAATATATTCGATTCATTATTAAAATGATTAAATACACCTAATATACATCTTTCGCAAATGTTAATTACAATCATTGACTCTGTCATGCATCTTCCAAATCGCAAGTAGTTTTACTACCTGTGGGCATTGGTTATTATCTTTGTTAATGCTTTCCTCATGTCCCATGTGTTCCAGAAAGATCGGACGTTGGGAGGGACTCGTGTCGAGACTTCCATAGATTGTTGATAGTCTATGTCTGTTTGATAAGTCTACAGATAATTATAGAAAATTGACCCCATTTTATACCAGATCATTCGTCAATGACAGTTAAGAATTGGGATTAATTGAGAGGATGGCTTCCAAGCTCCCCCTCTCAGACAGAACCCTGGTGTGCCTCAAGAAGTTTGGAAGCCAAACATATTGTTTGTTTATTGTTTAATGTCCTCTTCAGAATTTTTCATGCATTGAGAAATCTTTTTCGTGCCAGCACTACTGCGACACTTGGTTTATACGGTCTCATTGGAAAGACCGGTCTCCACGTTTCACAGTTGAATTCGAACCCGCGACGTTAGGATCAACCCCTTAATCCGCGACTCTTGGAGCGAACGCTCTAACCACTGGGTCACGAAGGCGACCCAAACATAATGACAAACATTAAACAATCGTGTACATAGCAATTCACTACGGCATGATTCATTTAATTAAAATTTAAATAAATATTTCATAAAATGCAAGCTTTAAGATTTTTTTATTTGAAATTTTGTTACCGTCATGGTAGCTCAGTCAGTAGAGCGCTTGCTCCGTGATCGGAAGTTCGTGTGTTCGAATCACTGCCGCAACAACTGACCTAAGTCGATAAAAAAGAAATAGGTAGTAACTGTTCCTTTTCCAAGCGCTCAGCATATTGGAGTGAAAGTTGTGTGTCTTTCGGATGAGACCTTAAAAAACCAAAACCTGTGTCACGGTAGGCGTTGGCACGATGAAGAACCCATACTGCTTAATGGTCCTAAGTGCTGAGTAAAAGTAAAAATTTTAAGCCCCAACTGGTATATGGTGAGGTCTACATACGAGTTAAAAATTTTCGAACGAACGGGATGTAAAGCAACACACAATCAATCAAATTTTATTACACTAACCCCTTTTTGAAAACTTTAGTCCCTAAACTAATAATATCTACACAGGTGAATCACTGTACAATTGATAAAATTTCCGATCATAGAGTATCTTCAATAGTTTAGTCCATCATGTGTCGGTTCTTGCGCACCTCTTTTTAACAATACTCTCCAACTCGGCAAATCCATAGTATTTACACTCAACAAGAATGGCTGCCAGGGATCGTTTCTCCGACGATAAGGTTCGGCTTTCCACTTCTCCATTATTTCTCAGGTAATTCAAAATAACGCCAAAGTGCGTGGGATCACGGTCATCAAAATTAAATATGTTTCAGATTATTTCATGCTTATTATCTCCTCGCGCAACTAATTGCATTAGGGATATAGCATCGATGCTGTGCATGTGTGTGTAAGTGTGACCGTAACAGCTTGTGAGAAAGATTTAAGAACCTTTGCACTATCAATTTTCAGCCCCCACATACTTATGTGGCATTGTTAAAGGACGAACCCTATACATTTTCATGTTAATAGCAGTAGTAGTATTCTGATTGTAAAACACATTTAGCCACATCCCATTTGCTATATAATTCTACTTACGTAATTCTACTTATGTAGATGAGGTAAAAGGCTTAAGGACGTTCGATCCTGAGCTTTTGAGCAGATTTTGGTCTGGAGCTTTATTTCTACAATTCTGCTTTATTTTTAAGTTCTAACATTAAATCTGAATTCTACAATGCAAATTATACTATATCCAATGAAAAAAACGCGATTAAATTCCATTCAAATAGGATTAAGCCAGGAACTATATTTTGTGGCGGAAGATTTTTTAAAAGAAAATGATCATTTTTTCCCTTTTGAAATATATACAGTACTGTTAAGTTTAGATTCCTATTTTTCCATGCTGGTTGCACACAGAGCTATTTTGTGCATTGAAATGTTTAATGCTGGTTCTAAAATATTAATTAAATCAGTTTTTGTGAATTCTATCATCATATTGTGACAAATATAGAAAATATATTCTGAAACTCCAGGAAAAAAATTGAGCCAATTTTATCATAAAATTAACAGTTTTTTAGTAATATCTAAAAAATAACATCATAGACCTCCACTTTTGATTTTCTTTTCTGAATATATAAGATAACTCTGATCAATCTACTTAAATTCAGCAAAAGTTTAAGACTTTAAAATATTTTTCTTGCTTGTTAAATTTTTAATGCCCGAAAAATGACATTTTGTGAGTGCAGAAAGGTCAAATAATTGATTATGCGAATCAATTTGAAAATTTTTCTTTGTCACAATTTTAATGTGTCTTTTTTAAGAGAGAATAATAGCATACTTTGTCCCATGATTTATTTGGATAAAAAAATATTGGAGGGAAAACGTCGAAGATGTTATTTTTTATTAAGACACAAATTCAGTGCAAAAAGGTCATTTTTAATGTACTGTAGCGCCAAAAGAAGCATATTGACCCCAATTTTTTGTTTTGATTTTTAATTAAGCTATGCGTGTAGAAGCTAAAAATATACTTGACAAAAAAAGTTTAAGACTTTAAATATCAGGATCCAACGTCGTTAAACAACGTTCGTATATACCAAATATGCAAATGAGGTAAAAGGCTAGGAAAGCCTACACCTAAGCTCCACCCAGTTCACTATACAGTATATACCAAATATGCAAATGAGTTAAACGGCTCGAAGGCTGGCTATTTAATATATACTTAATATGCAAATATAATGAAGGCTTAGAGAAATCTGCTCCACTCCTTTTACTATTGCTCTTATTAAAGGTCAAGGTCTTGGTTATTTATAATAAATATACAAATGAGCCTTTTGCCTAAAGGCTTGTTCTTTATAACCAACAAAAGACATCAGAAGTACCTCCCAATATGTATATGAACCAGAAGGTTCAGAAGGATTTTTACCACATAATCAACTGAAGGTTTAGAAAGCTCCTCTCATATGTTAAAGCTCCAGAAAACACAACAGGCTTCTACTATATTATTACGAAATACATAAACAAGTCGAAAGCCTCAATTACTTACATTATATATAGGATAAGTATTCATTCTATTAATTTATGGAACACTGACCCTTTCAATATAATAAACGGAATTCTTAGTGAAACTTGAATCTTGGCCTGAAAAGTTTAACCAGTGGATTAAAGAATCAGGTCCAACATTCTTAGAATTGCCTTTTGTACGTTCCCTGGTAATGAAACCTGTTTTACTACTAAGTATTGAATTAACAGAAGACTTCACTTTAACTCTCATCTACATGTTGCTGTAAATAAGTTAGAAGGTAAATGTTCTTAATTATTTATTGAACACAAACAGTATTAAAAACATCAATAAAGGATTGAAATATTGAGGAAAATTATTGGTGAAGTTTAAAACAAATCAAAAATATATTTACATAAAATTATTGAGTATTTATACTTTTATTCATTTTTAGCTATAAGCATATAGAGAACAAAAATAAATGAAACCACACAAACCAAAAAAGAATCATAAACAATAAAATATACATCAATGGAATATTGATTGCACCTTTTAAAAAATACAAACCATCAAAAACCCTGAAATATACAAAACAAATTTATGCGTATTGTTTATGTTATATATTTTGTAATGTAAAAATGTATAAAAAAAAATATTTACATCATAGATGTCCAAATATAAAAATATATACATCATCAAAATACATGTACATAGACTGATAATTTAAAAATTTTTAAAAGCAATATATATGCAAAGCAAATAGAGAATAAACAATCCAAACTAATTAAAAACAAGAGACCCAGGGACCTTATGGGTCACCTGAGTATCATGCAACAACTTTGCCACAAATATATAGGATTAATGTTTTAAACCAGAGGCCATGAAATTCACATTTTCAAAAGAGACACACTTGTTCATCATAACTTAACATTTAGTAACTTCACTTAAAACCCAGAAAGAGAGCAGAGGATTATCAAAGAATTGATGCATTTTCACTATGTAATCATTAGAGCCCTGCCCTAACACCAGTACCCTGACCAGGGGTCATAAAATTCACAATTTTGGAAGAGGCACCCTTACGTATCATAACTATACTCTTAGTTCATCGGCTTATTACCCAGGAGAAAAGAAGATTGTCAACGAATTATTGCTTTTTTTAAGCACACGGCGGGTATGACGGGTCGGCAGGGATGCTCACTCCTCCATGGCACTTGATCCCACCTCTGATGTCTTAGAGGTCTGTGTTTGCTCTGCTCCTGTTTTGTAATGTTTAATGGACTTTAGAGCTCGAATACTGTTCGTGATCTCCACATATTTTTTTCATAATATGAAATACATTAAATGAACATTGGTTCAATTTAAATGAGGGAAAAGACGGCTTAAGTGCTCGCCTTAATTCTGTTAAAATTGAGTCCTCCACACCCGTGAATATTCCCTGGCCTCCTTGTGTTGGAGACTTGATACATGTAGCAGCTGTATCCGTGGCTGGAGTGTCCGTGAAAGCAGCAGTTGTATCATTGGAGGGTGATATATTGGGGTAAAAACTGGGAAGGCATCTTTTTTATGGGCACCGTTTGGTACCGAGTTCCTTCGTTTCAGGGTGGAATGTTGAAGTGCCCACAAAACCTAGGTGTCAAGTATTTTTGAAACGGCACACTTTCGTCCTCAAAGTCTTTGAAGTCGAGGCTAGGAAGCAATTGTTGTGGAGAGTTACTGAAAATTTAAGCATTAGACAAAATTGCGTTTATTTTCGTTCATATTTTATTCAGATTAATTATAGTTTAAGTTTCTGCAATTTATATCATTAGTGAAGATAGCTACATTCTGTACTGATTTTGTTTCCGGACTCTTTTATTACAATAAGGATATGACATATACATGTCCTTTCTTTTGTCTATTCGGAGGCAAAGATATATTAGCGAGATTTATTTTACATATCTCACGAAGGTCGCTAGGTTTTGTAATGATGTTGGACATGAGTCACAAATATAAAAGTTATCAAGGTTCGGAAAATTGACGTCCAACACCGATAAAATGTCTAAGAAATGCTCTTTAAGGCTGTGTTTTTCATTAAACGCACATGTCCTGAAGTACACAATACAGGACTTCACCTGCTTAACTGGTGTCGCAATATTCATGTCCTGTAACTGGTAAAAGTCACCTTACTTTCCAGATCTTTATAAACATTTCGTGAAAGTAGTCCATACCCACCATACTATGCGCGATGTTACACAGGTTGATGTGAGGATTACGTGACCTGGTGCAGGCCCGTAGGAAGCAAATTCAGTTTGGAGGGGCACAGCCATACATTTTCAGTTGACAGGGGGGGGGGGGGGCTCTACCAAACATTTCCTGACAAGCAAAAAAAAAAAAGACAGAAAAAAGAAAAAGGTCGTCAGACGTTTTTCTTGAGGGGGCACAAGCATATGGTATCTATGTTTACTATAGTAATCTATATATCGGCAAAATTATTTGGGGGGGGGGGGCACCCCCCCCCCCGTTCCTACGGCCATGGCTTTAAACCAGTTAACTTCCAGAGGTTTGACTTTTAATAAGAAAGTTACCACCTCCTCTTTGATCAATATCATTTGCTGGTATATTGGCAGAAGTAGTAGATTACTCCAGGATAGACCGGTCTATCCTGGAGTATAGGGGCCTTTATAGACGGTAAAAAAAAATGGAAAAATAAGAAAAATGTAAAATGCGCTGGACCGGTCTATCCAGGCGTATAGGGGCCGTTATAGACGGTAAAAAAAAGGTCAAAATAAGAAAAATCTCAAATGCGCTGGACGGGTCTATCCAGGATACCGTATCAAGGAGTCCCAAAATGCGCTGGTCGGGTCAATTAAGTGCATTTTTCCCCCTTTTTTATAAAAAAAAATACAAAAATCAAAAAAAGAGATTTTTTTTTCAATTTCAACAAACCTTTATTATTGATACAATACAATACAATACAATACAATATTAAAAGAAAAAAGTGTCAATTTTTTTTTTCTGGACTTTTCATGCATTTCTTTTATCACTCTCTCTGTTTTTTCCCCCTTTTTTAATTGTTCTAAGTTTTATTTACCCTTACGAATCTCACCCATCACTTCTTCTTTAAACACAGCAATTTCATCTGTTATGATTTCTCTAAACTCACAGTGATCCTTCTGAAGTTGTACCATTATATCAGTTGATTTCTCCTGATCCTGAATCATTTTTCTTATTATACTGGCTATTTCCTTCTGGTTCTCTTTCAGAATTTGAATTATATCACATATATCTTCTAGGATTTTTTTTATCCCTCTTCTTTCTTGTAGTTCAATACCAGCCATTACTGCTGCCAAGTCAAACATATCATTCAGAGTCTTGGAATTTTCTTCTTCCATCTTAAGGTTTGTTTTAAAGTCCCCTGACTAAAAAATAAGACTGATCCTATATACTCTCAGATCTGGTTTATATACCTTTTTAATCCATTCTATTTTTAGTCTCTACTATTTTTTTAGTTTAATCTATTTTTAATCTCCACTATTTTTTATAAGTCTAAAACTATTTTTAGTTCTTTTGTAACTATAATTATAACACCACGAGATCCTATTCTTAAAACACCTGTGCAGTATTGCCGTGTGCATACATATGAGTCCCTCGTACTTAAAATCTTGGCACCCATCCAAATCACAGCGACCTATGCATTGTGACGTCATCTATAGTATAAAAACCGTCTTCTTTTGACTTTCATCTCATTCTGTTGTTAAAAATAAACATGGATCGTTTCACACGACAACTTAAGAAATGGAAAAAAAGAGAGAAAGAATTAGATAAAATTCTTCATAACAATAGAGACAGAGAATTAGATCTTAGAAAACAAAATGACTTGTACTTACAATCAATACAGAAAGCCAATCGTCATCAACAAGTACAAGCCTTACGTCATGTAAATGTGATTCTTCATCTCATTTACCACCACCTCATTCACCACCAGGGAAACCGAAGTCCATTTCCCAGTATTATAAAGTGAGATTAGATTCCACCAGACATTCCAGAAAATTTGAAGCCAAAGAAAATAAATACAATATCAATTTTGAGGAATTTCCAGAACAAGAAAACAAAGGATTTGTTCGGCGATTACTTAGAGACATGTTAAAAACGGTTAAATATGAAATGCAGTGTAATCCTAACGATTACTTACGCTTGAACATACGTCATCCTTCTCTGAAATCTGAAATCTGGTACGAGTTTACTCAATGTAAACATTTGAACGAGGAGGTCATTTTAAACAAAATACAAGCCGTTCAACAATCTAAAAAAGATTTTAAACTGGGAGACGGGTCTATGGAATTCGACATGTTTCATGTGAAATATCCTCAAGGAAGTGGTGGAAATAATACCAAACACCTGATGATCAATAAGGACACTTTCCTTAAAGGAAAAAAATCTATCGTTCAGATCGACAATCCCTGGGATAAGATGTGTTTAGCTAGAGCTATTGTCATCACCCGGTTACACAGTGAAAAACCAGAAAATCCCGACCTCGAATGGGAAAAAAGATGGAAACGTATGCGGGTAGGAGATGTAAGGGGTAATGATCAGAAAAACCAAGCTAAAGCTCTCATGGAACAAGCCGGGTGTGATATTCATCAATCTTGTGGACCCGAAGAATGGGGAAAATTACAACAAGTGTTATATCCTCAATATCGACTGAAAATATTCCAGATCAAGTCTATGTCTTCTAAATTCTCCTTAGAACCTATCTACAAAGGGAATGGACAAGGAATTTCTTTAAACATTTTGTTAGAAGATCATCATTACCATGCCATTTTATCCATGCCTGGTATCACAGGATGTCAATATTATTGTGATGTAGGGTACAGAAACATCACAGACCATCGATCCAAATGTCCTTTTCGATGTGATTTTTGTTTATCTTACCCTCCATGCCCTAAAGACGGGAGCCAGATTTCATGTCCTCATTGCCAGGGATTTTTTAAGAATAGAGGTTGTTATGAAAATCATTTACGACCTTACAGTAAAAATACAACAACCATCTGTAATTTGGTGGGACGATGTGACCAATGTCAGAAATGGATGCCTAAAAAATTACTCGGTCATCACTTATGCGGAGGACGGAAACAATGTAAGATCTGTAAGAAAATCTTACAGAATGATCATCAGTGCTACGTTCAACAGAAACCTCCCAAAAAGAAGAAGGGAAAAGAGACATTACAGATTTACATTTATTTCGATTTCGAATGTACCCAAGAAAACGGTATTCACATTCCTAATTTGTGCGTATCACATCGGGTCTGTCAACATTGTGGGCATTTACCCATTGAGGATCCTTGTCCTCACTGTCGACACATGGGACCCCGTCAACATGTGTTTAAAGGATTAAATACCTTAAAAGACTTCATGGACTGGTTATTACAACCCATCAGCAAAGGAGATAAGCATGGTACTTTATTACACGACGAGGCCATCATCATTGGTCACAATTTCAAAGGATATGACGGACAGTTCATTTTAAATTACCTGGTGCATTCTGCTTGCATTAAACCCACCGTCATCCAGAACGGGAGTAAAATCTTATCCATGGAAATCCTTGGATTGAAATTCATCGATTCTTATAATGTTTTACCTTTTGCTCTGTCCAAAATGCCTTCCGCTTTTGGATTCACCGAACTCAAAAAAGGGTATTTCCCTCACTTTTTCAATACGGTACAGAACCAGAATTACGTGGGACCTTATCCCCCTCCAGATAAATACAATCCGGACGACATGACTATTAGTGGACGACAAGCTTTTTTCCAATGGTACGATCAACAAGCTGGAAAAGTGTTTGATTTCCAGAAGGAATTTTTAGACTATTGTATTTCCGACGTCGATATTTTACGACGATGTTGTGCTCAGTTTAGAGCCACCCTCAAGAATTTAGTGAATGTAGATCCCTTTCAGGAATCTATCACTTTTGCCAGTGCAGCCAATTTAGCTTACCGTCGAGGATTTATGCCCGAAGATACCATTGCCATCATTCCTAACCTGGGATATCAACCTGCTCGTCAATATTCGTCCAAAGCCTGTCGGTGGTTAACCTTTTTGAGTCAACAGAGTGGATCTCACATCCAACATGCGAGAAACGGGGGAGAAGTCAAGATCGGAAGTTATACTGTAGACGGATATCAGGAAGATAACCACACCGTCTACGAATTTTACGGATGTTATTGGCACGGATGCCCCACCTGCTTTTCCATTCTACAGACCGAAACTCATCCTCACCAACCCCAATGGACTTACCAACAATTATATGAAGAAACTTTAAGGAGGAAGTCGGTCTTAGAGCAATTTGGTTAATCTGTCACCTCTATCTGGGAGCATGAATTCGATCAACAAGTGCAAAGAGATGAAGTTTTACAGAATTTTTTATCAGACCTAAACATTTCAGATCCTTTAAACCCCCGAGAGGCTTTGTATGGAGGTCGGATCAATGCTACACGATTATATTGTGAGGAAGGAGATATGAGATACATAGACGTTTGTTCTCTCTACCCTTACGTGTTAAAATACAGACCTTTTCCTGTAGGGCATCCTCAAATCATTACCGATCAATTCCAAGACGTCAGATCCTATTTTGGACTCCTTCACTGTCGGGTCTTACCACCTCGAGGCCTCTATCACCCAGTTTTACCTTATCGCACAGGAGGTAAGTTATTATTTCCCTTATGCCGAACGTGTGCAAAACAACAAGACCCTGAACATCGATGTCGACACAATTCCCGTGAACGCAGTCTCACAGGTACCTGGGTGACAACCGAATTACATAAAGCCTTGGACATGGGGTATACTTTAGAGAAGATATACGAAGTTTGGCATTTTCCAGAAAGCAGCACAGATTTATTCAGACCTTACATCGATACTTTTTTAAAGATCAAACAAGAAGCGTCTGGATTTCCACCTGAGTGTCAGACGGAAGAACAGCAACTAAATTACATTCGTCAAGTCTTAGAAAAAGAAGGAATTAGAATGGATTGGTTAAGTATCGAAAAAAAATCCAGTGCGAAGAACCATAGCTAAACTTTTTTTAAATTGTTTGTGGGGAAAATTTGCTCAACGTCTGTTATTAGCTAAAACGAAATACTTAACGGAAGAAGAGGAATTACATCAACTCTTACAAGATTCGAAGATTGAGATTAAAGGGATCCAACTCTTAGAAAATAAAGAAAAGCCTGAATTAGACATGATGTTAGTCAATTATCAAGACAAAAATCAATTTGTAGAAGAATGTCCCTTTGGAAACGTAATACTGGCCTGTTTCACTACCGCTCATGCCAGATTACACCTCTACGAGACTTTACAACCTTTAGGAGATCGGGTGCTTTATTTCGATACGGATAGTATCATTTACCAACATAAGGAAGGACAATTTAATCCGATTCTTGGAAACAGTTTAGGAGAATGGACCGATGAATTGAACGGGGATCACATTATCAAGTTCATGTCTGGAGGTCCCAAAAATTATGCTTACCTTACCTCCAAGGGAAATTCCATCCTTAAAGTCAAAGGATTAACTCTCAATTTTCGGGCTTCTAATATCGTATCCTTAGAGACTTTAGAAAAAATGCTCAAGAAAGAAATAGATGAAGTCAAAGTGTCTTATCCTTATAAAATACAGAGAACCCGAGATCATCAAGTCAAGACAGTACCTTTAGAAAAACAATATAGAATTGTTTACGATAAGAGACAGATCTTGAAAGATTATAACACTTTACCTTATGGTTATTAAAATGATGGTTATTAACTATAAATAAAGCATTGAAACTACCTTTGTCTTCATTTGTCATCATGCAACATGAGGAGACACCTCTTCCCTCTTTTCTTTTAAAACATGAATTTACCATGGTGGTAGCAGGACCTTCTAAATCTGGCAAAACTGAATTTGTCAAGAAATTGGTAGAAAATTTACATTGGATTACCCCATGCCACAAAAAATTGTGTGGTGTTATCGGGAATGGCAACCTGCTTACACTTCTCTAAGAGATCGGGTGTCTTTCATTCGAAATATTCCCGAAGACGATGAGAAATTAGTGGCTAATTTAAATATACCACACTTACTCATTTTTGACGACATGATGGGAGGAAAAGCCATTGAATCCATCGTGGATTGGTTTACCCATAAAGCTCATCATCGGAATACCAGTGTGATTTACATCACTCAGAATTTATTTGATAGGGCAGCATCACATCGCACCATTAGTTTGAATGCTCATTATTTAGTCTTGTTTAAAAATCCCCGAGACAAATCTCAAATCAGTGTCTTGAGTCGTCAGTTAGCTCTACCTCATTTGATGTCCGCTTATCAAGAAGCTACCAATGTTCCTCATGGGTATCTCTTGGTGGATTTGAGTCCACACACCCCAGACGAATACAGATTGAGAAGTCGATTGTTTGAATTGTTAACTATACACATGCCTCAAGAGTATAAATAAAAATGTATCATCCTCACACTTGTCATTTATCATTCAACTCTCATCATGGCACCATCAGCCAAGAGTAAATTAGTGACAACTTTAAGACGTTTACAGCGGGAAAAAGATCCTGCTAAGCGAGCTCATTTAATTGAATTAGGGCGTAAAGCCTTATTGAATTGGTTTGCTATGGGAGCTCGAAATTTAATGAAAGGGGTATTACCCATTAATAAACAGACTCAGAGATTTATTGATCATCATCGTCAGATTTAAGTATCATCGCTGATAAATCAGCTACCGAGGAAGATAGAAAAAAAGCTATTTTAAAACGTGGCGGAGCAGGATTTTTAGGAGGAGTCATCATTCGTCATTTATTTAAATGGAATACCCCTAAAAAACGACGTGCTCGTCGTTTGAAAAGTGTGGTGGTAAGAGTCCAGAACAAAAAGACAAAAAAGAGTTTTACCAAATTGGATGGTTCGACTAGGTGGGGGGTCAAACAATAAGAAAAAACCTAATCAAAAGAAGAAGAAGAAAAGAAAAAATCCAAAAAATCCAGGTCCACCCAAAACTCCAGCTCAACGTAAAGCTATGCCTAAAAGTCTAAGAAATGAAATTAATCAGTATTATAAAGAACAAAGACAAAAAACTATTGGAGAGTTATTAAAGAAACAAGCTGAAATGAGAATGGATCGTGCTATGGCACCCATAGGCAGTCAAAGAGCCCCGGATTTATTTCCTCAAGTTAATGTAGGAATTCCTTCTCCTGGAATTAAAGTACCCATACAGACTCCCAAAATAGCCCGCTTTCAACCTTTATCTGCTTCTACATCTAAACTTCCAAAAGGAATGAGATATAAATGCCGATATTGTTCCAAAATCTATGTCACCGAAAAAAAAAATAGAGATAAACATGAGAAAGACAAACATGGCATGTATGCTCCTCCTCCTTAAGAGTATAAAAGGAGGACACACTGAGGGACACTTCTTTATTATTTCAAAAGGATGGCTAAGAAGAAGAAGAAGACTTGTTCTACAAGATTAAAATCTCATGGGCCTCTTTTAAGAGTGTTATTTAATCCTCATTATTCTTCACCCTTAAAGACAAGTATTTTAAAACATTGTTCTGGAGATTGTATTCTGAAGATTTGTGAGATTGTGTACAACCTATTAAAAGGAGTGTTACCTCTCAGTTCGGTTCAGAAACGAAAACTAGCTGGAAAGAAACACATCTTAAGGAGACTAATTCAACCTCAATCCATTCAGAAAAGACGAGCTTTGTTAGTCCAGGAAAAAAGAGGCCTCTTCCCTCTTTTATTCGGTCCTTTACTTATAGGAGCAGCATCCCTCCTAGGGAAAAAATGAGTCGTAAAATGGTGTTAGTTCTTATTGAATGAACTTAAAGGAAATTTACCGAAACCTCCCGAATTTCAAACTACTCTCAGTTTAGGTCAGGAATTAGAGGACATTACAAGACGTGAAGATTTAACCCCAGAAGAAAAAGTCGCTTTATATGATCGGAACTTCATCGATATAGAAATTATTTAGAAAAAGCTAGACAACAACCTACAAAAACTCGATTAGCTCAACCATCAGCTCAACCAGCAGCAGGAGCTCCAGCACCAGCAGGAGCAGCCCCAGCAGTAGCACCAGTACCCCCATCCCCTGCAGAAGCAACAGCAGGATCACCAGCAGGCCCAGCTGAGATTGAAGATGAAATCCTTGAAACAGTCAATAAAAACATGAAAAGAAAAGCTGGATTATTATTAAATCATTTAAAGAATAACCCTAAAGTGTTAACTTGGAATAAAGAAGGTGAAATTAGTTATCGAGGTCAAAAAGTTGCCAATTCTAACATTGTGGATTTAATGGCTGATAGTATGAGATCTCAGTCTCGTCTGGTTAAAAGAACAAGATACTTATACTTTACATAAACCCATTCAAAGAAAATTCCGCAGACAACAAACTAGAGTGACCGACATAGATGAACAATGGCAATTAGATTTAGCAGATGTGTCCAGTTTAAAGAAATATAATGATGGATATACTTTTTTATTGTGTGCCATTGACGTCTTATCTAAATATGCTTGGGTAGTGCCTTTAAAACAGAAAACAGGAAAAGAAATGATTCGAGGATTAGAAGAGATTTTTCAACAAGACGGACGACGTCCCATCCGCATTCAATCCGATCAAGGCAAAGAATTTACCAATAAAGAATTCTTACAAACTTTTAAATCCATTCATATTTTTACCACTCGTAATACGGACACTAAAGCCAGTATCGTGGAACGATTTCAGAGAACCCTCAAAGCACGCATGTGGCGTTATTTCACTCGTCATAAAACCAGACGATATTTAGTCGTCTTACTGGATTTAGTATATGCTTACAATCATTCTTATCATCGAAGTATTAAAAGAGCACCAGCTCAAGTGAATGCTTCTAATGTATTGAAAGTCTGGAAAACTTTATATGGGGAAAAATCTCAAACATTCCCTAAAAAACCTCAATTTAAACAAGGAAATCGGGTCCGCTTTAGTAAAGCTAAACGCACTTTTGAAAAAGGATATTTACCCAATTGGACTACAGAATTGTTTACCATTTCTAAAAGAGTGTCTGGAAGATATCCTTATGTGTATAAAATCCAAGATGATCATGGTGAGGAATTAGAAGGCACTTTTTACGAGAAAGATTTACAACAGATTAATAAAAAAGATGATGTGTACGAAGTGGAGGAAATCTTGGGGTATAAAAAGCGACGTGTAGGGAAAAAAATCATTCAAGAAGTCAAAGTGCAGTGGAAAGGATATCCTCCTAGTTTCGATTCATGGATTCCCCAAACGGATCTCATCAAATAACTCCTCATTGGAAATTTTGTGGAGAGAAAGTGCCTCGAGAAGAAATTGTTTATTTTGCACAATTATTCATTTGTGTATCTCTTATCATTACCAGTGTGGTCATGTTAGCTTTACATGATACTAATCGAGAATATTGGATGGTCTGTGTTAGTTCTTCCGTAGGATACATTATGCCTAGTCCTACCCTAATGCATCATACACCTAAGAAGACCACAAATCCAGGGAGTCTAAAAATAGAGACACAATAGAGTATATAAAAATAGACACAAATCCAGGGAGTCTAAAAATAGTGACACCATAGAGTATATAAAATGGAACAAGTCAAAAAAAAATTGATCATTTCTGATTTCACTGAGACAGAGAGAGAGAGACAGAGCACACACACACACAAAAATACAAAGGAGTATTTAAGCTCAGAGTATCGTTGGAAAATGAAAGGTTCTACTAAGAACGGAGAATGGATGAAAAACAAACAAGTATGTATTCAAGATTTCAAGGATAAGAATCCAGGAAAACAAAAAGATGCCACCCTGTATAAGATAATGAAGTTTCCAGACCATCAATGGGTAAAAACACATAAGATGGGAATATTAGGGGGTCGAAAGGAACCTAAGTATCAGGAATTCAAATGGAAAGTAAAATATGTCTTAATTCACAAACAAAAGGGACCAGAAAGGACTTGGATTCAAGGAAAATGGATGGAAAGAGCCAAAGATTGTATCCAAAATTATCTGAAAGTGCTCTTAAAAGGATACAGTATCATGGACTGTGCTTGTGAAACAGAATATTTGTACATGAGAAGATCTTTTCCCATAGATGAAACAAAAGAAGTGTCCAATAGTTTTGAATGTTTATTAATATGATTATTTTGTTATGATTGTTGTTATTATGAATAAAAAAAACACACACACAAAAAATTACAAGTCTTATTTTTTGATCTGTATCACGTTTTTTTTTAGTGTGATTAATGACGTCACAATGGACATACTTGAATCGCTGCCAAGATTTGTGTATTACCTGTGTATTAATGACTCAGCAAAAAAAAAAAGTTTTTGCACACAGCACACTTATGTGGCCAGGTGTTTTCAGAATAAGATCTCGTGCTAAAAATAAATATAGTAACAAAATTCTAAAAATAAAACACAGAAAAAGGTATTTAAAGCTTAGCTTTGAGTACACTGCGCTCAATCATGATTTTTATGTGGAGAATAGCGTATATGATTGACGTAGAAAAGTATTACTGTGATAGGGAGATGATCCATAACCGTACATTTACGGTGTATGATTATCCCGGATGGCATCACAGAACTTATCGAATTTGCGAGCATTGTGAAATGACTTTTCCTCACTGGTTTGTGGATGATCCCCCTTCCATGGAGACCTGTGGATGTAGCTGGTGTGTGAAATATTTCACATGGAAGTTCGGGACAGAGAATATGGTGTCCCCATGGGTTAAAGTAACGAGAAAAAGAGCTTTAAAGAAATGCCTGACCTGCTGGGAGAAAAATACGGAGGGGAGATGGAAGTGTCAACAATGTCGACAGTATCCTTGCTGTGAGAAATGTGTTGAGAACTTTGTCAAGACTTGCTACAGACTTTGTTCATTATGTAGATATGAAGGAACTAAATCATAAAATGAAATGTGTATAAAGAACATTATAGAGACTTCTTACAGACAATGTCCCTTATATCGATTTGATGGTTAAAAAAATAAATAAATAGAATTCTTTTAAAAAAGAATTGTTGTTGTTATTATTATTATTATAAATAGAAAGGTTAGAAGTAAATATCTCTCAGTCTCTTACTGAACATGGCTGAGAACAGTGGTTTTTACATGACATTACCCAGTGATAGCTCCATGCAATCTTTTCCGGGGAATACGACCGCTCAATTTAAAACTTTATTACCACAATCTGTGGATTTAACGGATGGTCAATGGGAAGTAGCATTAACCGAAATGATCTATCCTTGTAGTATAGAAAATATAAGTCAGGATGAATCTTATATCGATGTGTGTATAGTGGAAAAAGTTCCACCTTTTTTTAAAGGCGTTTCACCATCAGAGAAACTGGATCTCGAGGACCCCGATAAGTACCAGTGGGGACGGTTTGAATTATTGAAAAGTACTCCCATCACTTTTCAACAAGCCCAGCTTTTAGTAGATTCGAGTAAACCTTATTGGTTAATCGGTACTTATGATCCTAAAGAGAAATTGAATTTTATCGACTTCGATTTAGACCGGGACCTTATCCTAACCCTACAGCTATCCTGGCAGAAATCAATGAAGGTTTAGTACAGACCATGAAAAAAATCTGGAAAAAGTATCACAAATGGACCGAGAAAAAAAACCCCACAGATCAAGGAAGTGATGATGATGTGTATGGAAATTTAAAACAGAGTTTAAAGACAGTGATACAAGATCTGAAAGAAGAAGAAGAAAAACCCTCAAAAATTGAGATGAAATTTAATTATCGGAAGGATTTCAATCGAGTGAATTATGTCACTCATTTACGTCAAATTCCCATCTTTGTACGTCTTCCCTTAAGTCTGGCTTATAAATTAGGATTTCATGATTCTAAATTAGTCCCGGAAAATTGGACAGAAGACACGACCAAATGGATTAACATCAGTTATCTGGCTCAAGACACTGTAGATTTATATCGAAATTTAAAATCCATGTATGTGTATTGTGATCTGATTCAACCCCAGACCGTAGGATCGAATGCCTTGAAATTATTAAGAGTGGTCCCTTGTCAATTTGAACACAAAGACAATCAATATAAATGGGAACCCATACGTGCGGAATATCTCCCTTTGAGTAAAAAAAATTTTGATACCATTTAGATACACATCATGACACCTTTGGGAAAACCCATGCCTTTTTTAAGTGGAAAAACTCTAGTCAAACTTCATTTTAGAAAAGTGTACCGAGATGAGTGTACAGCTTTTTTGTTACATCCTATTGCGAGTCATGATTTGTCTGGTATGCTGTCTATATTGTATTCAGCCCTAAAAAGGGGTATAAAAGGAAGTCCTCAGAGTGCAGAAAAGTCAGTTTTTAAGAACAGTTATCACCATGCAGTATCATCCAGGAATATTAAGACAGAGAGGACACGGTTGGACTTATCATAAAGGTTTATTACGACAAAAAGGACACGGGTTTGGTCTTTTAGCTCCGGTGTTAAAATTAGCAGCTCCAGTAGTCAGTAATCTATTAGGTGGAATATTAGGAGGGGGTCAACAGCAACCACCCCCACCTCCACCACCACCACCAGCTTTTTATTATCCACCCCCAAAAAACCATCAAAGAGGGGAAGGATTTTTTACGGATTTACTGAAAACGGGAGCTAAACATGCCTTGACCGCTGCTGCTAGAACGGGGTTAGATGTGTTAGAAAATAAGAGATCTTTAAAAGACGCTATCAAAACTCACGGAATACAAGCCCTGAAAAATACTTCGGGAATGGTGAAACAAAGCATGAATCTAGGAGATAGTAAGAAAAAAAGAAAACAGACAGAAAGAGTTTTGTTGGCTAGAGGAGGTCCTAAGAGAAAAAGAAAAAATCAAGGAGAGAATATTCCCAAGAAGAAGAAAACACGGTCTTTAGATGTCTTTGACTGAGAGACTATAAATAGAGGAGTGTGAGGGAGAGGAGTTTCATTTGTGAAAAATCAATCTTAGTAGACAGACATCATGTTACAGCCCGATTCCTGTGCCTGTGGGATGGACAATTTACAATTGTTCCAAGTCCCTCCCACTAATATTGCTTTAGAAGACTCCAAATGGGAAGAATATTACCCTATTTCTAGTACTTTAGATTCAGAGACAGCTCCGATCGAATTTGAAATTAAAGGACAAGGAGATCAATATCTAGATTTATCTCAAACTTATCTTCAAATGGTATGTCAATTTGTCCAAAATGATGGAAGTGATCTGGGTGGAGATCCTGCAAAAACAGCCCCAGTGAATAATATCTTACATTCCTTGTTTACGGAAATTGATATCAGTCTCAATGGAAAAATAATCACTCCAGGGACCGATACTTATCCTTACAAAGCTTATCTGGAGAAATTACTGTCTTATAAACCCAGAACTTTAGCCACACAAATGAAAGCCTGTAGTCTATGGGAAAAGGATACGGCAGGACACATGCCCGAAAGGGGGCTAGCAGCTCTGGGAGTGGCTGCTAATCAGGCCTTTGCTGTAGCTCATGATACTTGTACCATTAACAAACCCATCATTCCAGCATACCCAGCCAATTCTAAAAACGAAGGATACAGAAAACCAGCCATAGATGCTAGTAAGAAAATTACTTTGTTGGATCGTTTACATCTGGATTTGTTTCAACAAGATCGATTTCTACCGAATGGAGTCGACGTCCGTTTGAGATTTAATCGAGCTAGATCTGATTTCTACATGATGACAGCTCAACCCAATACGGGAAAAGTCAAAATATTAAGTATGGTCTTGTGGGTGAGAAAAGTGAAACCTTCCCCTACTTTAATGAATCACATCAATCAAACTTTGAATACTCACAGAGCTAAATATCCATTAAGAGTGGAAGTCAAAACTTTTACCATGCCTACAGGAACTCAATCTAAGATTACCGATCATCTGTTTCAAGGCCAGATGCCTAAACGTCTCATTTTAGGATTTGTGGAGAATGCGGCTTTTAATGGAGATAAAAATAAAAATCCCTTTAATTTTCAAAATTTTGGGATTAAAAAATTAGATGTTAGTATCAATGGAGAGACCATGATGACTCGTTGTTTCGAACCTAATTTTAATGAAGATTTATATCTGAGATCTTATCTGAGTATGTATCAAGCTTTGGGAAAATTAGGAGAAGATTGGGCCCCGGACATTACCTTAGAAGAGTATAAAAACGGATACACTTTATGGGGCTGGGATTTCACTAAAGATCAAGAAGCCCAATCGAATAAATTCCATCTCATAGAAACAGGAAATTTAAGAGTAGAAGTCCAATTTACTAACAACACGGCTACCACTTTAAATTGTGTGGTGTATGCAGAATTTGATAACCTCTTAGAAATCAACAAACAGAGAGAAGTGAGCATTGATTATTAATGGATATAGGACAGTTGAGAGAAGTGTTGTCTAGAGAATTAAAGAGTTCGTTTGGTGGAGTGTATCCTTTAGATTTATTACCAGATCAATTAAAATTTGGAGAAAAAGCCATTGTAGTCAATACAGATCCTCAAGATCAACCTGGAGAACATTGGGTGTGTTTATATGTAAGCAGTCCAGTGGTAGAATATTTTGATTCTTATGGATTTCCTCCCTTACAAAAAGAAATTCAAGATTTTATTCATCGTCATGGTCAACAATGGATTTATAATCCGTATCGATATCAAGATTGGAATACCGATGTGTGTGGACAATATTGTGTGTATTATTTACATCAAAGACATATGAAGAAAATCAAAGCAGATGAATGGTTATTTCCCTTTGACTATCATACAGCTTTACAAAGAGATCATTATGTAGCTCAATGGTTCAAAGACACTTATCATAAAAGATCAACAGGTCATGGACAAACTTGCCAACATTGAATACTTAAGGAAGCACCAAGATAATCTGACTTGACTAAATCAGTGATACAATATGACGTCATAGTAGGCGAGATGACGTCAAGTTTAGAACACAAGTTTTCCTAATATTGCTATTTAGAGATATAATTTGAAAATGAATAGAAATTTGCAAATATTAACAAAAATAAAATGTTTTTATTTTGTTATGCTGTATCTGTCACTTGAATTATAATCTCCGACCAATGACGTCATAACTGTTCAACAAGTAACTTGAGAATCGATCATGTTGTGTAACGAGAATTTGGCCAAAACGGCATGTAAAAAGATACGTAAAAGGAGGTTTAGAAGCAAATACCGTGAATATTGTGTGTTATTCATGTGAAGTTAAAGTATGTTAAACAGGTATGTTGATTTATTTTCATCGATTATATCTTCTATTGAAGACAGTCAGCTATTTACGTATCCAGGTTGGCCTTTCCTCTGTCATTCGTGACAACAATAATGCAAAAGAACAACACTAAGCTGGATACTTAAAAACATAAGATTTGTACATATCGGAAGCTTGTGTTCTATAATACTTGAAAAGTGCTGCTAGAATCGTGAGGTAAACATGGTTTGTAGAAATATCTCGGGTTATATGCATAAAATGCAAAACATCGGGTAAGGTTTCGTACATATATGTGGAATAATTATTTTCCCGATCGGGCAGTGGGATTCTAGCAGCACTTTTTAGACATAAGAGATGTTTTTCAACTATGTTATTTACTCAAAGAAATTATTTAATCCCGGGGTAGTGTTGTTCTGTGAAGTTTTTCATTAAGGAATATTTTGCTATTAATAGCGGTCACGTGATGACGTCGAGGTGGTGCACTACTTGGCCTCGGACACTCCGTGTCTTTATGTAATAGTTAATAATAGTTTATGTTTAATCGGAGACTTTGATGAATAATTAATCTTAATTTTCTTAAAAAATTCTAAATTTCCCGAGAAATGATTTGTATGCTTCCTTAACATACCCGCGCAATGTTTCTATCAAAATGTATTGTAAAAAAAATTGTTATTGTTATTATTATTATTGTTGTTTGTTGTTCTCAAAATAAAAAGAAAAAAAATGCTGCCTAGGTGTTTTTAAGAATCTGAACTGATGCTCTTATATAAAAATAGTAACAAAGAGTTAAAAATAAACTTACAAAAAAAAGGTATAAATACAAAGGGACTAATGTGTATTAAAATCAGTTTGATGATGATGAGCTTGAGTAAAAAGTCAAAAGATATGGAGGAAGAGAAAATACCATTATTAGAAAAAAGAATGATCATGCCTATGGAAGAAGAACATTCCAGTCCTCCCAAAAGAAGAATAGAACTGAAAACTCTGGAGGAGGAAGAACCCTGTAATGTTTACTTGCCCGCAAATGAGAAGACCCATGACCCAAAGGACCCATACAGAAGTTACAGAGTAGCCACTAACTGGACATTTGTTTTAAATCAAGTGAACGAAGAAATAGAAGATGTAGACATTTTTCTGAACCTTGAAGATGAAATTCAATACTTGATCCTAAAAAAGGAAATTCATCCCTGGACAGGAAAAGTGCATCAAATCAGGGGTTTCATTCAAATGAAAGAACCTGTAGGAGGACTGGATGTGCATAAACTTAATCTTACAGCAAGATTTGATATGTCCCACAGTACACCAGAATTAGAAAGAATGTTTTACAGGCAAGGTGGTAACTATCAAGAATATGGAATTCTGAAACCTGAGGAGAGAAATAAAGAATTACTGCAGAAATGGGAAACAGCAAAATTGTGCCTGGAGAAATTTTCAATGTAAAAAAGAGAGAAATGATCAAGAAACTGGAAAATAGAAATTAACATTTTAACAATTTTGTTATTGTTGTTATTTTGTTCAGCTTAAATATATAAAAAGTGACATTAAAAAAAATACGAGGGGTTATCAAAAAGTTCGTGGACTGACGCGATAAAATTAATAATATGTAGTCTTTGCTTACAAAATTTATGCGGAACATAAAACAACAAAAGTTTAAGAAATGTTGAAAATTTTAGCTTGATACGTTGATAATTTGCCAAATTATTCTAAAATTAAAAAGACTTTATGTGATCATCCGGCGCTGTCGCCGTTTAGTGTCATGACGTCCGTTTAACGTCATTGTTTCTTAATGTCCGCTCTCTCTACCTCATACACTTATCTTGATGAGATTACCTGGAGTTAAGTAAGGACTTAAACCCGTCTTATTTATATGAATTTACAATGTCATGAGCAGTTGTTTTCAATGCATATAATATTGTAAACGGATCTTTATGCGGGGAAAGATCCTCATTTGATTATGCCAGAATACTTAGCTTGTTGGAGTTCAATTTCTACCACACATGATCAACGTCACTTTTCGACGTGACTGACTTTTGACACCCTGACTACAAATCGACACTAACTGTGCATATTTCATCTCTCTGAATCTTTTTGGGCATTAAAAAACAAGTACTCTGGATGCATTTTATTTTTCTGTAGCCAGTTTAAACATTCCTTAGGTCAATACCAGTTTTTCCAGGAGCGAAACTCTATAGAGTGTTTGAAAAAGAAACCTCTCACCCTTTTTGACGTTATTTTCAAGCCCATAATTGTTTGAACACTCCATATAAAATTTACGATAAAATTTCATAGAAATTACAGAATGGGGTAAAAATTGCAAAGTTTACTGAACAAATGTGTCGTACCACATGCCTGAATTAACGAGATTATTTGATGACAAATACTCATATCTAAAGAGTTTTTCTCAGTTACACTCAGGTAGAAAAAACGTCATATTAGAGGTTGCGCCGCCTGGACATACCTTTGCTTACAAAAACACTAACAATTTATTAAAAAATAAAAATTATGATTTATGGTTTATTCTATAGATAGAAAAGATGATGCTTACTAAATGTGTAAAAATTCATTGGTGTACCTAAAGCGGTTTTAATTTTATGACGCTAGTCCACGAACTTTTGATAACCCCTCGTATATATTCCAGTGTGTATTATAAAAAATTGACACTGTCTGCTATAAAAAAAAATCCTTTTGTGTTAATAAAAATCATTATGTGTGATATGCAATAAAAATATGTTAATAAGAAATATAGATGTCTATTTTTTTTTTTTTAAAATAATCTTTGTGTGTTAATAAAATGATTATGTGTAAAATAAAAAAAAGTTTAAAAAAAAATGTATTTCTTATTTCTTTTTTTTTTTTAAATTAATATTAATAAAAAAATTAATTTTAATTTTTAAAACAACAGTGACCTCTGGGTGTTTTATGAGATGTTTCTATTATAACCAGATGTTTTTTGAAAAGGTATCTTTTCGAATCATTGAAGTGGCCCTTAAAAAGGCCGTTGATTTTTTTCTTTTAGGGTTTACTCCCTTACTCCTGCTGCTGCTGTTGGCTGCTTGCCCTCTCGGAATAATACCCAAAAGCTTCCCTGTCATCAGAGTCGAGATTTCTTAGGGAAATCCTCTCCACGGAAAAGGATTATATCTGCATAGTGGGCAGCCGAGTCTTCTATCAATGAGCCTCGCAGAACACAAAAAACAGGCTGGTCTCTGCCGGCATTGATCGCAGATGTAATTATTTTCTTCCTCTTCACAAAAACAGAGGCTGCAGAAGATGGTACTTACTGGAACTTGTAACCCCCAGCCGGGGATACACCCCTGAAATCTAGTCTGGGTCTGCTGGGTCTGGTGATGGTCGACCTCATTCACCGTGGTTGGTATGGTAGGCGACAGTGATGGTGAATCCGGCGAATCAGGAATATCAAAATTTCTCCCCTCTTCCTGGGGCCTCGGATGGTAGATAGGCCTTGGTGGTGGTGGTGGTGAGGGTCCCCTTGGTGATGGAGGTCGAGGGGGTGATGTTCTGCTCCTCCGCTCAGGCCTTAGATATGGCGTCGCAGATCTTCTTCTGGCCGTTCTGTTCTGGCTGAGTTGAACCCTCATCATGGGACATCTTAATAACTCCTCTCCATCGCTAATTCTTCTTACTGCATAATAGCATATAAGCTCGATGCCAGGGATGAGAAATAATTCCTCGTGGAAATCTTCCTGAGCCATATCGTTTGGGTCGCTAAGAAATCAGCTAGTAACGAATGACAGTTAACAGCTGACGAGCGTTGGTATTTATACACACAGCGCGACCCGAAAAGAAAGCACCCAAAAGCCCGGATGAAACAGAGCTCAAAAAATCATGGAGAATTCAAAATTGTGTTATTCTGTGTTTGTGAATATCTCTGTTGGATTAAATAACATATTATGGAATGATATATAGTTTCAAACCTTCTAGTTAAAGAAGGAAGCTAAGTTTTGAGGATGATTTCACAGTATTATTCATACATGACATTCCTCCGTTGTTTAGAACAGGCTCATTCATGCCGAAGCGAAGACCTAACCTTGAGTGACTTGAATACATAAAATAAGGAGTTTTAAACTTTTAAAAGTGTGACACAAAGAAAACTTAATGTCTATCATAAGATCGAACGTAAGGAAAAGTGTTGAGAGGGTTTTTAAATCAAAAGAATCCTTACAAGTGTAGAAATAAACTTAGCGTCGGTCTAAACATAAACACAAGGGAGGTCAAAGGTCAGCCATTTTCAGAAAATCAGTGTATAGACTTGTATAGAGCCTATAAGATTCTTTTCAATCCTGATCTTTGAAGATGAAAATTTTGAAATGAATACAATCGGAAACTTATAAAAATCATTTGTATACAATTTATTTCCAATGGGAATGTCTAGATTTTTTATAAAAAGACCAAAACATCTCAGCGTCTAAAAAGGACACAAGATGGCGTCCTATTTGTATAGAAATAATAACAAAAAAAGAACTGATTGTGTTTTTTTCATTCTTTTTTTATTTTTTTTTAGTTTTAACAATTGTTCCAAGTGTTGAATTCTCCTCTGAAATCTTAATCGATCCGCTACTACGGTCATCCATTCACTTTTCCGATCTTCGGGTGGTAAATCATGAATTTCATTCAAGTCTGTATTAAAAGTCACACATTTCTTAGTAGGTCTGATATTTCCAGAGATTTCATTCCGTATTGAATACAGATTTTCTCCATCGTTTCTATTTCTTTCCAAAGTAGAATCACTTTGCTCCCTTCGGGATGACATAGAAAACTGTAGGGTTTTTGTAAATATTGCATCATGTTCATCCCGTACATTTTTTCGGGTAAAGTCTTTTTCATTCGTTGACATAGGAAATGAATAATCGCTAATCTCCCCACTGTCGTAGGATGGGATAAAGCCAGGCATTGTAACCACAAGTCCTGAGTTGTTTCTATGATGTTGTCTGCTTTCTGAAACACTTGTTCCTCTTCGGGGGTTAATGGTTGTTCCTGTTGTTCTAGACATTGCATTAAAGTATCATAACTTTCCAACACTAAAGTGTGATAGTGTCTCAACATGATATCAGTGATTTTAAAAAAGAAATGTTTTTATGACCTTATTTATACCTTTTGTTTTTCTATTTATAGAAATAAAACCAATCAAGGTAAAAATAGGCTTAAGTTAAGTCTTTTGCACACGGTACTACTACACAGGTGTGTTTAAGAATCTTGAATCGGTACCAAGACTAGGTACATGACCCTCTCTGCAGGTGTTTTAAGAATCAGATCTCGTGCTTAATATATATAATTATAGTAACAAAAAGGTAAAAATAGTTTTTCAAACTTGAATCGGTGCCAAAATTTGACCTGTGCAGGTGTTTTAAGAATGGGATCTCGTGCTTTAATTATAGTAACAAAGAGCTAAAAATAGTTTTCATAAGGTATATAAACTCAGAGTTAAGTCAGTTATAGCATCAGTCTTGACACATGTAGAGAGAATAGACATGGCAGAAGCAATGATGAATCTTAATAATCTTACAGGTCAGAATTATATTCCACCTCAGAGTACAGGACTGGGATATGCCTTACCCACGGCACCTGATACACAAGATCCCATCGGATTGGATTTGGGACTTTATAATATGCCAGAACCCATGACCAAAGAAGATATGAGCATCTTAACCACCACTCTGGATGGCATTGTCAACATGCTGACTCAATTGAAAGAGTACAACACCAGTGAATTTTGTTTGTTAAGGGGCAAATTATCCAGATTAGAAGTTAAAGTGACTAACATCCAGGAGAAAATGAATGGTGGATTTTATCAGAAAAAAACACAGTAGCAGCAGTAGCAGGAGCAGCAGCACAGGAAAAAAGACAAAAGAAACAGATCCATGTTACATTTGTAAAGAGTTGGGACATCGGGCTCCAGACTGTCCCAGAAAACAACAGGATTTGTGTTATAAATGTGGAAGAATGGGACATTGGGCTAATGAATGCCCAGAAGATGATCAACAATTAGTGAAAGAAGTACAAAAATTAGAGAAAACTCAAGAGAAGAAAAAACACCAGGAACATCAAATTCCTACCAAAGGCATTAACAAAAGGAAACTTGAAAATACCAATGTAAAGGAGAAACTAAAATTGAAACTCCAGAAAAATAATTGACAGTTTTGTTGTGAATTATGGATGTGAAACAGTAAGTTTTCATGTTTTCTTTTGTGAACCTTGTGATATTCCTGTTATAATAGGATTGTTTCTCTGATGTTTTTTCTTGTTTTGTGTGATAATGACGTCATAATGGACATACTTGAATCGCTGCCAAAACTGTGTATGTCCTGCGTATTAGTGACTAAGCAAAAAAAATCCTTTTTGTACAGTGATAAAAAATTTGTGATTTTCGTGTTGTAATAGGACTGTTCTCTGGTCTTGTTTTTCTTTTCATATTGTATTGTATTGTATTGTATCACTAATAAAACGTTTGAATTTTTTTTGATTTTTGTATTTTTTTTATAAAAAAAGGGGGGAAAATGCACTTAATTGACCCGACCAGCGCATTTTGGGACTCCTTGATACGGTATCCTGGATAGACCCGTCCAGCGCATTTGAGATTTTTCTTATTTTGACCTTTTTTTTACCGTCTATAACGGCCCCTATACGCCTGGATAGACCGGTCCAGCGCATTTTACATTTTTCTTATTTTTCCATTTTTTTTTTACCGTCTGTAAAGGCCCCTATACTTCAGGATAGACCGGTCTATCCTGGAGTAATCTACTACTGACAGATTCTTCCCATCTTGTGAAACAGTGATTGCTTCTTTTTACGGCCTGCTTCTCAGAAAATCTGGTATTCATGGACTACAAGTCTTTGCCTCTTCTGTTGCTGTCAAATTTTGTCTAACATACCTAAAAATAAAACTCTTCTATAAACGCACTTAACTACTTGTAAATCAGTTTGCAAAGTTATGTACATACAAACTGAAGGCACCAGTTAATATTTTACATAGTTTGCATTTTAACAATAAAACATGTCTTGCATTGATTTACCTTAATTTCTTTAACCGACACTACATTTTCCATCTAAAATATAACCTACCTTTGGTATGAATCTGGAGGAGAATCATTCCGTAGAATAGTAAGAAAATGGCAAAGAAATTTTGGCTTTTTGGTGTCTAATTACTCATATTTTAGACTTATTCTGTTTTTGTACACCATCCTTGTAATTTGCAGATGCACTTAATTTTTTTTACGAAATGTTTGAAACCATCTCTAAAAATGTTAATAAAATTATGCAGCAAAAATTTTGTAGAATGCATAGCAGATTACTTTTACAAATCCAGCTAAATGATGTAATTTTTGGCCAAAAGATCTAGATATTTTTACTCCAATATTTGAACGTGATCGGAAGGTCGTGTGTTCGAATCACGGCCGCGACTGACACAAGTCGATAAAAAAAAAAGGTAGCAACTGTTCCTTCGCCAGGCGCTCGCACTTTCAGGTGAAAGTTGTGGGGCTTTCGGATGAGACCTTAAAAACCGAGGCCCCGTGTCACGGTAGGCGTTGGAACGATAAAGAACCCTCACTGCTCAATGGCCCCGAGTGCCGAGTAAAGATCTAAATTTGAAGCCCTTTACCGGTATATGGTGACGTCTTTTACGAGTAAAAATTTCGAATGGGACGTAAAAGAACATACAATCAATCAAAGAGTCTCGCGTCGGAATTTAAGATTTGATTTTTCTCACCAATGGTGATTGCTGAAAAATTTTCGAATTCTTTTTTCAACAAATTTATCATTAAATTAAGTGGGCAGCTCAATGATGATATTTTGGACAATATCGAAACGGTCTTCTTCATCTGCTGCAAGTGATTTTTTTCTTTTCCGAACAGCATTCACCAAAATGCTTTTATTTGCATTTGTCCAGTTGGTATTTGTTGTGAGATGATTTGTAGTCTTGGGAGTTGTCGTATAAAAATTGTGTTCGGCACACGCATTTCTCTGGTAATTAAACATACCTCTGTTTATCATTCATAACGCTTTAATGCAGTGTATAGAATACGGAATTTTCCAAATTCAATAGATGCTATTTGAGACGAACTGCTTTTTTGCTACAGGAATTCCAGAAATCAATGTTCTGAGAGTCTTTGTTATTAATAGCTATAATTACTTTGACAAAATTATAATAATTCATGTTTTGTTTACCTCAAGGTGACGATCCCCTCTACTGCATGATGTCATATATGTAATCTAACAGTTATGGAAAGATTTTAAATAAAAAAAAAATTAAAATTTTTGTGTGTGTTTCAAAATTTAACTGGCTGTTACCAGTGAAATGCGTAATTGTGCCAACAACAAAAGTCGCTGCAATCTGCCCATGGTGAAATAAGGAGAGGAGCGGATCGTCACCCTTGGCTAGCGAAAATATATAACTTGGAACTCAAGTAGACTACACTGAGTAGTGTCTGACATACCTAGATTTGCCGTTTTAAGGACGTACCCCCAGAACTTGGCTTAACTGGTTAAATACGTTAAAAGTTGGTCCAAATATTGTGCGCCTGTATCTTTTGGGGAGAACGTCAGGACAAATTCTACAAATTCTTTCCGAAGGTAATTTTGTTTACAATATTTAACTTCACATGGTGAAATGTTCGACGCGCCTTATAATTGGTGGTGCTAGCTCTCTGGCTGTAAGCTATGAAATGCGTAATTGTGCCTCCAATAAAAGGTAGCGCAATCTGCCAAGGGTGAAGAGCGGAGCGGATCGTCAACTTGGCTAGCGAAGATGTATAACTTGAATTTCAAGGAGACTACACTAAGATACATAATTCTGTTTATAGGTTTTGGATTTCATAACTTAATTCAGAATATTGAGATGTAGGTGTTCAAGATACTAAAATTCAACTGTATATGAAAATCCCAGTGACTTAGAGCTTGATGCCCAAATGCTTACAACCTTAAAATACTGATCAACTAAAAAAAATGTAAAAAATTATGAACATGTATTTTCAACTTTTCAACACAGAATTCTCATTACAATCTACACTCAGGAAAACTCATGAAGAATGGCAATCAGAGACATCAGAACTGGACATGATAAACAATATAATTCAGCTTTTATCCAATGGAAACATCAGTCCTTTCATGTAAATGTAAAATCTACATTCAAATATTTTTAAATATTTTACATAAACATTTCAAAATAGACAAAAAAATAATTCAAGGTTGATCACAGATCTGTTTACTCTTACGATTTCGCCGTATTTTGTACGGATTTTGAATCCAAAATACGTCTCACGTTTTGCTATAATGAAAATACGGAAATCGGGAAATCCTTTCATTTGGATTTTAGCAGCTAGGTTTCATTATGATGTCTCAGTTTGACGCTTTTTAATCGCTAAAACAAGAGATAGATTTCAAACACTTAAGTGATGTCGGATTGTCAAAACGCAGTGGTTTAAAAATGACAGAAACCACTCGAAAGAAAGCAAGGCATTATGCCTTTCTTTGTTATTAAACCATGTTTATTTTTGCTAATCAGAAATGTAGTTGTTCTCTAGTAATATATGTAAAATCGATGAAAAGTGAAATCTTACGGGGAAATGCCAAATCTCACTGACAAACCTAATAAAAAATACCGAGAGACAACAATATGGGTAAACAGATCTGTGATCATCTTAGAATATCAAGCAAAGGACAGGTACCAAATAACACTGGCAATGTGCTCACAGGTTCCAAGTACTCTTGCTCCTGATTTACAACGGCAATACCAAGAGATCACGATACCACCCTTAAAACCTTATCATATGGAAGCATTTGCTTGAGATATGTCTATCCTTGATCTGGCAGCAAGGAGGCGTTTATGCTGGTCAACCCATATCTCATTTTCATCCTAGATCACATGTTCCTGGGTGTGAGAGTTTGCCAATTTAATTTGATACACACCAAGATACAAATCACGAAATTCTTCGAATACTTCGGAAAGTCATCAATAGTGCATGATATTCAAATCATCAATCTCCCTCCAAATGAACCATTTCTTTAAGAGGTTTTCTGATTCTACCTCCATCTGCAGCAGATTTGTCTGGGTAGAAAGATATCGCATTTTGGCTGCAGTCTGTAAATCACTCTCTTCATCACCACTGCTGAGCTGGGGCCTAAAACATTTCTCTCTCAGATCAATTACAATTTATTCTAATTTGAATTTTTTGTAATAATTTAAATATGTTCACACTATTATAGATTTTTATAATTTTAAAGAGTGTTCCTTTATTTGTTGCAAATTGCACTTTTGTTTAGTGCCATTATCTAAAAAATATCGAGAGAATGTATTGAATTAATTCTACCGTGTTTTTGTCTTCAGGGTGTGCATGTTTCACGCCGAGGTGCCTCATTAAATCGCCTTTTCGCAAGGGCAAACACTTAATGGAACTTGACCATTTTTTGAATATATATAACGGACACAGTCCTTAACTTGAAAAGTGCTGCTGCTTTGCTGAACTCTGGATCATTACTTAAAAAATAAATTTGTTTGTATGTTGTTTAACGTCTTTCTCGAGAATTTTTCACTGTATGGAGACGCCACAACTTGCCGGTGGAGAGCTGCAAATTTTGTCCTATGCTCGGCACTTACGGCCATTGAGCAGTGAGGGATCTTTATCGTGCCAGCACCTACTGCGACACGGGACCTCGGTTTATACGGTCTCATCCGAAGGACCGGTCTCCACGTCCCACAGTGGGATTCGAACCCGCGACGTAAGGATCAACTCCTTACTTCGCGACTGTAGAGCAGACGCTCTAACCATTGCGCCACGCGGGCGACTAATAAATACATAAAAGGTCACATGTATTTCGGTCACATATATTTCGACATTAGCAAGATAACTTGAAATTTAAAGTAATAAAATGCGAATTCAATTTAAAGCAGCAGCACTTTCCATAAACTGCAAGTTATGTAGAAACAATCTATTACTTTAATTTTAACTAGGGTATGCCTTTGCGATATTGAAATTTGTTTGTGACCTACATACAGTACACATTACATGCATTTATCACGTGACTATCAAATAACGTGACCAAACCAAATTCAGTACAGAGCGGGGTATACAATGTTATTTCCAAGAATGGTAAAGTCATAAGATAATATAGTACCTTAACAAAATTAAAATTCATTTTAAAAAGGTATGTATTTATGCAAGTTTATATTGTGTTGATTTCTTCGAAGTACGCCTTAACAATACTGCGTAATGTTTTGTATCTGAACGGCATTGATGCGTGATAATCAAAATGATTTGATGCGTATAGTTGCAATGATTTCCAATATCGTCAAAATGCCTAGAAATATAACTAATAGAAAGTCATTTTGATATGAAATGATAATCAATTTGAATATAATGACAGGAATACAGTCCAAATAAGATCTTTGGTCTACTCATGGTGACTTTTAATGAGTCACAGTAGACTATCGAGTTAGTGTGATTTTTCTCGAGTCGTCAAAATGAGCTCAACATATTGTCAAAATGACTAAATACACCCTCATCTGGAGAACAATCAATCTGATTATTTCTTTAGGTCATGGTGACTAACTTAGATTTTCAGTGAGTTGATTGGTCTATTACTTTTAAATTATTTAGGCTCTCTCTTTCGACACATTTCAGTTTGAAAGAAAAAAACTTTAACAGCAGTGTTTTGAACTTTTGAGATTTGCTTCTTGGATCAAAATGAAAAAAGGTTCCAACGATTGTTCAGTGGAGAAGGCTCTTCTTTGATATTGAGGGTTGAAAAAAAATTCCACAACGGCGTATTGGATGCAGAGTGTAGAAAACGTTCACAATGATACCTATGAGGTTGAAAGATAAAACTTACACATTTACTACAGGACCTAAGTTTCAACAATTAAAGAAGATAAGAAAGGGGAAGAGAAAGTACCATGGATTTAACGTTAAAATAATGCAAGTAATATGTGGTTGTTTAAATTGGCAACTCTTTTTTTGCGTTAGCTGCAGACATTGAAGATGGTGCTTTTTCTGCTCGGCTTCCAAATGAAGCAACAATTTTCACAGCAGAAGCAAAAGCCACACAACTTGCATTAGAATATATTAAATTATCTAGTGTCATTGTTTTTACAATATTTTGGGACTCTCTCTCTTGTTTACAATCCATAAAAAATATGGACATTAATATCCCATTTATTTTGGATACTTTAAGCCAGTACTTTCAACACGGTAAAATACCGTAAATCTGGAAATTTTTACCGTAGATAAATTTTTAGCAAATTTACGCTTGCATTGCATTCGCAAGAATATTTTTTTTTCTTTTTAAATAAATCAACAACAAAAATCTGCTGACAGCTGATGTCTGTTTTTAACCCGGTGAACAGGTGTTCGTAAGCAATGGTCATTTTAAGAAATCTTTTTATACTACAAGCAAATTACCCATGACAATAACTACATTCAATATCGTCTGATGGTTTGACAGGCAGTATGTCTCTTTTAAATTATTTCTCTAAGAAAGAAAGGCCTGTTGTTTTATCTAACAACGAATCCCTAGCACGACAAAACCTTACCGGGGAACATAGTCTCGTGTATAATGAAATCCATGTTCATGCAAAATTCATTCCACATGCGTAAGTTATAAACTGATATGAAAATTTTAAGCGCTTTTTATTTTTAGCGCCAGTGACAATTCGCAAAATTTTAAAACGTAAAAATGAATCAACACCTTTTTGACCCAGATTCGCAAAAATAATCGACATAAAAATTTCCAGATTTACGATAATTGACTTTTGTTGGATTCCAAGACATATTAGTATCCCTGTAACACCAAAGCTGATAGGGTTGCAAAAGTGGCACTCCTCTATAAAATTACACGTTTCAAAATTCCTGATACAGATCTTAAATATTTTGTTAAACTGTACGTTAAATTTACTGGGATTTCTGTGATACAAATAAACTTTATGCAATAGAAAATAAAAGTCAATAAAAACGTCCGACTTCGGTCTAAAACGTTATTATTTCAAGAATACGTATTGGCCAATTAAAACATTACTCTTGCGTACTTGCATAACCATAAAATTCAACCAGAATGTATATCATGAGACTGTCCGTTAACTGTAAATCATATTCTCTTAAAGTGTTCTAGTTTTACGCCTATTCGAAGAAGACATTGTGGTAAAGTTCAGTCGATGCAAGAACTATTTGCAAATATTAATATTTGCACAATCTTAGATTATTTACGGGAGACTGATTATTTTAGTAAAATTTAGAGATGTTTTAATCCTGTTGGAAAGATTTTGAACAATGTATATTTTAACTGTTTACATATTTTTAACTTTTAAGTCCCTCGGATGGGGCATTAAATGGTGCCCCGTGTCAAGAACAACTTACTTGGCACGTAAAAGATAATTTCTCTGGTTTTCGAAAAAGAGTAGACTCACTTGGGGCCCGCAGAGAAACTAGAATTTTTCAAAACCGATCATATAGATTCTTCCTACGAAATATGGCTGAAATATTGCCGACTCGGCGGTAAACAGCAATCAATCTTTTCCTTGATGGTGCTTTGACTCTAAAACCCAATTCAGATTCGAAGAGATGCTTAAAGTTTTCTGATGCATCCAACATTGTTTCTTCATTGCCCCTTATATATACTTAGCCATTTTTTATCATTACGCATTGACCTAAAAGTAGCAAAGTCTTTGGCCAAAAGATGGCACCTCAGAGAGAGAGAGAAAGAGATATCATTTTCACAATTCCCAATTTTATCAATATTATCTGGCGACAGTAGCTTGTTTAACGATGATAGTGGTAAACTTTTACGAGCCAACATTACTAAATGTGCAAGGGTTCCGCAATTTGAACTCACTCACATGTCATATTTTTCTATTTTCTTTCTTCTTCCAAAGTTTGAACTTGTATCGAAGCAAATATTGTAATTATAAGATCCTTCTTAATGATTTCTTTTTCTTCTCTATCATTTGTACTTTTAAACAAACAAATAATATTACTATCATTATACCCCCCTCCCCCGCAGACGAAGTTTAGTCACCCTGCCCGTCCGTCTGTAGACGAGATTTTTTCCGGACCGTATCTCGAAAACTATCGCATGGATTTTTCTGAAACATCACAATGAATGATCAAAATTTTACATGGAAATGCATAAGAAAAATCTTCTTATCCAGAACTACTAGGCCAAGAAAATTAAAACTTGTGTGGAAAAATCTTCAGGTAGTGTAGATTTAAGTAATTTTTTTTAAATCATGATCCCCGGGGGTAGGGTAGGACCACATTGGACAATGAATGTTTTACGTTGGACTACGTAGGGGAAATCTTGAAAAAGTTCTTTTCTCAAAAACAGCAAAACTATGATTGGTTATATTTACATGGAAGCATCCTCAAATAGTGTAGATTCAAGTTTGTTCAAATCATGATTCTGGGGATAGTGTGGGGCCACAATGGATGATCAAAGATTAACACATGAATACATATGAAATATCTTTTAACAACCTTCTTCTGAAGAATAGGAAAGCCATGATTTGTCTTATTCATATGCAAGCTTCTTTGGGTAATGGTACCGTTCACGGTAGCTCAGTCGGTAGAGCGCTCGCTCCGTCATCGGGAGGTCGTGAGTTCGAATCTCGGCCGCGACAGACCTAAGTCGATAACAAATAGGTAGCAACTGTTCCTTCGCCATGCGCTCGGCACTTTGAAGTGAAAGTTGCGGGTCCTTCGGATGAGACTTTAAAAACCGAGGCCCCGTGTCACGGCAGGCGTTGGCACGATAAAGATCCCTCACTGCTCAATGGCCCTGAGTGCCGAGTAAAGGTCGAAATTTGAAGCCCTTCACCGGTATATGGTGACGTCTTTATATGAGTGAAAAATTCTCGAATGGGGTTTAAAACAATATACAATCAATCTTTGGGTAATTAATTCAAATTTGTTCATATCTTGACCCCCTGGGGTAGGAAGGGGGCACAACAGTTGATCAAAGTGTTTTAGTTAGGAATTATAGGAAAGATCATTTTAAAATCTTCTAAAAAAGAAACCATGAAAGTCATTTAATATAATTTAATTCTGTTTGTAACAGGTCATTTGATTGGATAGAAAAATAATTTATATTGTATAACCTGTTTTTTTTTTAATTTCGCAGCTTTCAATTTATATTTCATGGATCCTCTATGGATTGTTGTTTTATACTCAGGTGACCGTGACGGCCCTTGGGTCTCTTGTCCTTTAAACACTGAGATCTGGAAGCAATAACTATGGTGTTCTAGCCAAGTCGTAAACACTACTCACAAATACATGACATATTTTACCTGAAAAAATCATAATTAATTTCTAAAATCTATACAACGCTGGTTTTAATCAGGAAGTTTACCCCCAAAATAGCAAAACTGAGAATCCTACAAAAAGGAATATTAAAAAAAAAGTTAAACAAATACGAGAAAGAACAAGCACCTGTATCTTGTCACTTTGTTTCGGTGAAGCCCCTGTTGAAGAACCTTGGTTAACATGTTTTATCATGTGCCCTAACTTTCGTTTATCTAAAAACTTTTTTTAATTTATGTAAATTCACAGTTTTCAAGAAGTTTGTATGTACATCTTTTCGCAATCATTATATATTCAAAACCGAATGACAAAGCAGGTGGGTGAATTCACACGTAGAGTCATTTGGAACTCTTGTAGAAAATACCGGTACATAGTGGATGCAGATATTTTATTTAACACCCCCTCTCCTTCCCTTAAAAATATACTTATCTTCTGGGTTCTACAATTTACTGGGCATTGTCCTCTTAACACCCTACCAGTGTTCTACTTTATGCCCGAATGACCTTATATGATTTAGAAAATTAAACCCGCACATCCTCGAGTCCGATCTGACAGAGATCAAGCCAGTAATTAATTTCAAGTTAACTGGGTTCTCAATCCCGATACCAGTCTCTATCATATTATTTGTAGGAGATAACACTTTCAGTGGTTTACCACAGAGTTTGACACATCTGTTTCATATTTAGATATTTTACTTGAAAAAGACGTTAATGGTAATCTAACAACCAAGCTTTATGATAAACGTGATGACTTTAACTTTTCAATCGTAAACTTCCCTTACTTATGCAGCAATATACCTTCATCACCTGCATGCAGAGTATATATCTCTCGGTTGATTCGATACGCAAGAGCATGCTCTACGTATGTACTATTTCTAAAACGAGGTAAATTATTGACAAATAAGTTGATGAAACAAGAATATCTGCTGTCTCGTTTAAAGTCATCATTTCCTAAGTTCTATGGTCGATACAATGACCTTGTCAGCAAATACAATTTATCATTGAGTCAAATGCTGACTGACGTTTTTCATACTAATTGTTAGGCCATTATTTACACACTGAATTATCGACGGATTTTTTCCGTTATTTCCCGATCATGACAAGGTCGGCAGGGGATGCTCACTCCTCCACGGCACCTGATCCCACCTCTGATGTTTGGAGGTCCGTGTTTGCTCTGCTCCTATTTTGTGTTGTTTAATGGACTTTTGAGCTTGAATACTGTTCGTTATCTCCATATATTTCATTTCAAACAAAACTGCCCAAATATTTATAATGTTTATGTTTTTTACATAAACTGGTTTTAACATTTCCATTATTATTTATATTCTATCTAGAGGACCGTTAGAATTATCTCTCGCTGAAGAGTAATCAACCGAGCACAAGCGAACACAGGAAATGGCTACTAAGCAACGCTTAGTTCCGAAGAAAAAAAAAAACACGTTAAGAATCAAAGACAAAACTCTCAAAATTGCACGAAAGTTTTTCTATAAATACATACAGCTGCAAGGTGATTTTTCATCCCGAAGAATTAGATTTTGGCTATAAATCCTCAGAAAACCGTCAAAATTAACAGAACTCAGAAAAAAATTTCCGATAATTCCTCTGTGACACGTGACTCTGCATGTTTGTATATTCGGTCAAATGATCGAGTTCTTCCTTTTTAACTCGTGAGAATTTTAATCTCTTTACATTTTACTTTATTGAGAATGTACCTTTATTTGCTTACTAATTTTTTTTTTTAATTTTTATAGCTGAATAACACAAAGAAATTTGAGTTTTCTTAAAGCAAAACATATGAAACAGAAGAAAAAATGAAGGAAAGCTGCACTATTAAACGAACAAAGAACTAGAACTGTCCAAAAGGGACAAATACCCCCGCTGGGTTTTTTCAGAGAAGGTACCAAATCACTAATGTTTTCTAGATGTGAGAGGTGTTCACAATTTGCTTAAACATTTAGAGTGAAAATTTAATTACTCATTATATTTTTTTTAATGAATGAAACTAAGGTGCAGCCTAATAAAACATCAATATTAATAATTACAGTGTTTTTTATTACATTGAAAAAATAGTTTGCAACTATCTGTCATCTTTGTGAGACATGACACTCTGCAAATTGATTGTTGAAAAAAAAAATTATCATAATTATACAAAATCAAATTGATCTTAATACCTTTATATCAAACTCATTTTAAAAATAAAAGGCTGGTTCCAGTAACTATGCATTTTGACAGACATAAATTACAATTAAGAGACTTAGACAACAGAGATCTTTATTTCTTTCTGTCCAATTCCGAGGAGATATAGATAAGACCTACTTGATCAGAGATGCCCTAACAGCTTCCCACACTGAACTCATTAATTAATCTTTAACTGGATGCATGTCCACTCATAACTCCCAAGGGACAAATGGATTTACAATATCTGCTGTGTAATGTAAAAACTGTTTTTAATATTTTGTGATTTTTTTTTAGTTCTAATGAGTTGTTTTAAGCTGTAGTTCACATTTTTGTACATATGTTCTAGATTCTATGTCTCAAACCTTAGACATGAACCCCAAAATGAATAAGTCAATAAAAATGAAAAAAAAAAACTGTAAAATGCAGAAAAATTATCAAATAATGTTGAAAATACCAGGTGCACATCTTCATATGGTAAGTAATAAGTGTACAAATTTTCATACAAATCTATGCAATAGTCTCTGGGAACAGATCCGGACAAAACCACAAAATAAAAATGAAAAAAAAACCTGTAAAATGCAAAAAAATTATCCAATCATGATGAAAATATCAGGTGCACACCTTCATATGGCAAATAATAAGTGTACAAATTTTCAGACAAATCCTTGCAACAGTTTCCAAGAAATGGTCCGGACAAAATCTCGTCTACAGACAGACAGACAGACGGACAGACAGACGGACAAGCTGATTCCAATATACCCCCCCCCCTAAACTTCGTTTGCGGGGGGTATAATTAACCTGCTGCCTTACGTATGATCTTCAAACAAACGAAGCAACTGACGACCCTTAAGTAATTGGATATGACTCCTGTTTTCAATTAAGAAGGAGGTCCATCAGACGCAACTTATTAAGTTTGCCGGGAAAAGAAACTTCCTCAGGCAACTGGAATCCAAGGAAGCCATGCTTTCCACACAGGAATTAATATAAGTGTAAAATATCAAGGAATGTAAAGAAAAGATAGTTCCCATAAGTTAAAGGTAAGACGGAAATTGCATTGACAATGCCATCAAGAATGCCCTGTGGTCCAGACGTATCAAAAACAAGAAATAAAAGAAAATACTGACGTCCCCAACATTAGATAATTCGACCCCACCTTTTGTAATTTTTAAATAGTTTTCATATTTTTTAATGAATACTCCAAATATCGTGATAATGGCAATTCATAAGATTACCATTACCAAAAGGCCTGTTTTAGATGTATTGAACTATCTTTGTAAAGGTGAAGTTCAGGACTACCTCAGGAAGTTTACTCATTATTACAATCAACAACCTACAAGAACTTTTTTAAGGAACAAAATACAAGGACTTTTAAGTACATGTATATTTGTTTATCATATTAACAACAAAAAAAGTAGTGTGTGTTGGATAGGAACAGAATTGAAACATTTTTTGTAAGATTACCAAAAGGATTACGTAAGAAACACTGCTCTCTGGTATCTTGCACAAATGCTTCGATAAGGTATCTCAATGTTTTGTGTGGAATCTTTTTATAGGATCATTACCTAAAATCAAATCCTGTTGCTTTTTTTTCTTGCAGAAGTTTGAAACGAAACGGGAAACTGGAAAAAAGCTGATCCTTGCACACGGAAGCTACTGGTAAGAAAACAACTAACCTCTCTATAGATCATAAATTCATGGAAGATACAATGGTTTTTAGAAAACAGAAAAATATTGTATTTTTTTTTTCATTTTAGGGAAGGATAAAGGTCAAGCAAGTACGTATTAACTGACCAATGTCTACACTAATGTTTTACATTTGACATTGTATACTATAGCTGATTTACCTATAGACAATCTGTTTCATTTAACTTTTCTCCTCGATTGTTAACTAAAACTTATACATATTGTAAATGACTAGAATTAAAAATAACAAATTCTTATTTTCTTAGCATTTAAAGTTCCCTGTTTATATTTTCGAGTGTGATGGATTTTCGAGTGTGATGGAGAAGGAAGAAAACATGAGTTCAGATTTATATGGAGGGAGGAGAACGATGACAAGTACACTAAGATACAATTTAGATAGAGAAAATTAATACAAATCAATGTTTATGATATTTTGTCTTGACTTACTGTATCTTTCAATTGCAATAAAGTGGATTAAATGGATGTGTTAAACTTTTGAACGACTTGGAACACAGTTACTTGAATTAATAACATTAATTAAAGTACGGGTTTTCAGGCTAAGAAATAGCTGTCATTTCTATGACCTTTTGTCTGTAGTTATGAAATAAAATCTGTTTTTCTCTTGACCTGATTTCTGCTTCGTGCAGTGATATATGAAGGGGGTAAAAGTATTATTACACCACAGAACCATCAAAGAAGAACACCGCAGAAATTAACCTTAGCTGTATCCTTGGAAATAAAATGGTGCATCATGATATCTCTGTCAAGGTCAAATGGTATGCTAACTTAATTCTTAAGGTTACATATTTAGGTTTTAAGTGTGATATGGAACTTTTCATCCATTTTGTTTTTCAGTTTCCTATTGGTAGTTTTAATTGTAATGAGAAAAAGCTAGCTGTTATTAAACTTCTGTCAGATCTTCAAAGGAATTATGTACCTCAGAGAAATGTTTGTTTGTTTTTTTTTTTGGTAAGACTTGGCTCAAAAAATAAGTGACAATATGAGATTCAATACCCAAAAGGCATACAATGAACATGGTTAGAACAGATTCAAGCGATTTATTTTCCAATGAGAACAGTATAACAATTTCAATTGGAACTTTTCACTCAATTCTATTCTTATTCAAATGAAAATAAATTCAACAATTTAGGTATGTATTCAAATCATTATGCATATAGTTATAAAAGATCTGATAAACATCTACCCATATTTGAAAATAAACTTTCATTATTTGTAATGAGTACACACTGACATGAAGGCAAAGTAGGAGAAACAGACAGCTGCAGTGATTCCAGAAAACTGTATTTCAAACTTGGCCATTAAAATATTGTAAGCATAACCTTTGCAAAAAATGACCTTGACATATTAAAAATTTAAAGAAAAGACCGATATGTCTCCCACCGTTCACCATTATTCAAATTATTTAAAAAAAAAAAAGAACAGAATTCCTCCAAATCAAATTTCCGAAGTGAAACAACATATAGAAAAACTGTTGAACCAAGGCATTATTCGTAAGATTACCAGTCCATACGCTTCCCTTGTTGTGATTGTCAGAAAGAAGGAGAACAGCACAAGACTGTAGATGACAGAGCACTCAATTCAAAGACGTATTTCCGCTCCCGCGTATTGAAGACACTTGGGATAGTCTAAATGGAGCCAAAGATTTCAGTTGTTTAGACCTTATACAAGGATACAATCAAGTAGCAATGAGAGAAGAAGATATTCCTAAGACCGCATTTCGTGTTGGTATTCCTCGACCTCAAGGGGTCGGACGTGCCGGTTTGCTATCTGATTATGCCAGGTTACGGTTAATTCTCGCAGGTACGGAGGGGGCAGGGGCACGTCGTGTTAGATCTAGGGGTACTCATACTAGGTGCGCAGTACATGGGTGTGGTGCGAAGTTTTCAGGGGCGACACCTATGTTAACTTTACTTGGGAATCTCACACTATGGGTGTTGATGATCCAGGGGTATTTCTAGAGTCTCTGTTAGAGTTAGCGAAGTTATTGAGGGTGGCTCCCGGGGGTGCTGATAAAGAGACTATGCTAGAGAAGCTCCGCCTGTGGGTTGTAAGGCGGATGGGGAAAGTCGAATGGGGATTTTCGGTTAGTGTGCGTGATATCATGACTAGGTTCTCTGCCCATTTGGGAATAGTATCTGTGTATCTGGTGTACCTTTTGTCTACTTTTGGCCGCACCGTAGATGTCGCATTAGATGTAGCAGAGCCTATCCATGCATGATGTCTTGGACCACGTGGTGGACGACAGGAGTCGGGGAGCAGTGTAGGATCACGTGGTGGACCGAGATGAATCGGGGGATGATTCTGATGAGTGATTGTGTCATGAACTGTGTTAACTTTATTAATATTTTATTATGGACATTAATGTTTAATTGATATTACTATTGTTTGTTTGTATGTATGATAGGCACTGCTAGGAGTTAATTTATTTGATTATTTGTACATTATAGATTGTCCCATTGTACTATATATATACGGACTGAGACGCCCTTTGTTCAAAATGGGGAGGAATGTAGTGGACTTGTAGGTACCGGGCACGAATTGCCCTGCTGCCTCTTGTCACGTGGTGCACTGCACACATTGTGTGACGTGTACCCGCATTCCTTCTCTCTCCCTTCTTCTTTGGCTGTTGTCCAGACCAGACACGCTGTAACTTCAAGTCTTGAGATTATTATATATAAGCTAATAAAGTGCGGATTATATCATAGTGTTTTCCCTTGACCGCCATCACAGTTTTACCATGTAATTATATAGAGAAACGCTATATGTGCAATCGGGTGTAACGAAATAGAAGGGTTTAAATACCTGTGTGACGGTGCCTATTTATGAGTAGTGTTCAGCATTAACGGTGTCCAACCCAATACTCATAATACAAGATTTTTCAACTGATATCGTAACAAGACGCCCAAGGGCCTTAAAGCTCACCGAATATAAAAAAAACAATCCATAGAGACTCCATAAATTATTAATTGAAAGCTGCCCAAAAAAGAACAAAACAAAAAAAACAAAACAAAACAAAAAAAAAAAACAGGTTATACAATATTAATTTTTTTTATCCAATCAAATGACATATTACAACCAAATTTCAATTATATTAAAATGACTTTGGCATGGTGTGTCCCACTGTAGGATTTCCTTCTGGAGATTATTGGTTCAACAGACTTGGGAGTTATTGGAGTCTTTTCCACCGATACCATCGCAGATTCGTAATCTTACATTACTGTCCCCTCTATCGACTAAAGGACATCAAGATGTACGACGTCATCTCCGAAGAAAACACCTTCATACCTCCAAAGAAACTAGTATCGGGAAAGAAATTGTGCTTAACGACAAGGTAGTGCAGAAGTCCTCGTCCCAGAGTGCGTCACAAGGAGCAGGAGAGGGCTAGGGAAGAGAGACTGACGGAGGACCACAATCCAAGGGATGAGAAGTGCCCTGTTGGAGGATTTAAGAAATCATAATATTGTGCCGCCTTCATTTCGGGTAATTATATTCCGATCGGGTTCGGTATCTAGTTTTTTCGGGTAATGGCAGCCATGTGGTTGAGCTGTTGTTTTGGATGTTAATTTTGGTGAAGTTGGCCTATCTAAGGAGTAAGTTTGTACTGTTTCACTTAAATTTATATCTAACTTGACATTTTTTGTCTTATAGTAGTATAATATTTCTTATTCTGTTTAACTTTTGCAACTGCATTGTTTTGTATAATCGCGGATTTTCAGCCTACGATAGGCAATAGACCTGTTTAGCTTACATGTCCAAGTTACACATTTAAATTTGAATAATTGTTTTGGATATTGATATTTTGTCAAAATCTTATTATGATTTTGTACTTTGTAGTTTTTCACCCTCTCACGAGGATTGGCTAATAAACAGTACAAATATTCTTCATTATTATTCAGTATTAATAAAATTAGTAATTTTTGTTTTAACGGGTGAAGAGTGTGACGGTTTTGGTTTTTATTGCACATTTAATTTGCATAGTCTCACTACTATTTTTAGGGCGTTGTATAAAATCTCTCAAGGTGTATCTATTTTGATAGATTTTTCTTAGGGTATCACACTCATTTTTCTCCTTTATAATTTTGTTATCAAATTATTTACTTTCTTATTATTTATTCAGCTATTAATTTATTTTTCTACCTCATTTTATTTTTGTTTTACATTTTGAGATTATTTTGGAAACCTATTTATTAATTGTTGTCATCTTCAAACTATTCAGAATTATCACTATAATAAATGTAGCGTAGATATATTAATTTTTTTTTATTGTTTTACTTTAGATTCCCTTATTCATGTCTGTAGTTTTAGTTCAAATATAGCATTCTACTGCATTGGTCACTTAGATAGATTTATTGGAGGTTTGACCCGGACTGTGGACAGGTCATGGGGAGCTAGCGGTAATTAAGGCGATTATAATCAGTGAGAGGAGGATGTTAGTGATTAATTACGTCTAGACTAGGTAAATGGATCGGGGGGAGTTAAGTGGAGTAAGAGGAGTCAATAGAGTATATAAACGGGATAATTAAATAATTAGGAGAAGTTGATATAGAAATTGATATAGAAGTAGTGATAGAGTTAGATATAGGAGTGATTTTATAGTGCCTTTCATTCATTAATATTTTGGATTTATTTTTGTTTTAATTTCTTTGGATTATATTCTATTTTCCTTTGGATTTAATAAACATTTGTAACCAGTTATTGAGTTTTATTACGAGGAAAAACCTATGATTTTAAACACAAGAATTATCATATTGACATTGGATTTTTCAGAAGGAATTAACTTAGACCGCTCGGAAGAGCTACATTTCTTTAATCCTATTGGTCAAAACTTTTACCTCCAAATTCTGGACATGAGACAAAGACATTATTCAGATTGCTTTCAGATAGTGAAGACATGATTCTTCTATATAACTTATAACTTTTACTGTGAACTGGCTACCAGATCCTTATATGTAAGAAACTTATTTACTTCTTCTTATTAACAAAATATATTTCAAAATCTGATTTAACTAATGAAAATATTGAGTGTACAAGAGTTGAGAGTGAATGATATTTATTACAGTACATACAATGATAAAGTGCCAGTGATTGTTGTAATATACAAAAGTACCTGCAGGCACTCTGTTCCATAAACAGGTACATGTACATTTCATATTTTTACAAATGTACTTATTATTTTTATATTTTCAAAATTTATAAGTGGACTTAGAATTCACTTAATGATTATAATAAATAATGTAAAACAATTCAATATATGTTTCAAAGGAATATATATAAATTGTACAAGTTTTTATGAAATGCTGTGAAAAGGGGAATAACTCTTTCAAAGTATGCAGAGTACGAATGTATTATGATTTTATGAGTATTACTATATTGTATGTTTAAAGAATTGTCATCCTGATTATATTGATATTAAGAGCCATTCTCTGTAATGACTTCAACTTTTATATAGGAACTGTGGCACGCATAGTCTCAGAATTTCTCCAAACTCTCTATGATAAAAGTCTTTGATACCGTAAACTCAAATCAGGCAAAAATTGGTTGCTACGTGTTATGGTTACCATAGCAACATGTCCTAAAGTTTGAAAAATGGCATTTTTCAACATCTTCAGAGTCCTACAGTTAACGTTTGCAGCAAAGCAAACAAGTGGCCATGACTGTTTCTGAAAGTTGAAGGCCTGGTGTCTTAAATGCATGATAAACATGGTTGGTAAATCATCTATAACATACGTTACTATGGAAACAACGTGTTCAAAAGTAATAATTTTGTTCATTTGATTTTATAAAGTCATACACTTAAGAATAAAAACAATTATAGGTTAAAATGCAAGCAAATAATGGAGAAGAGATCCTTGTAACATATACCAAGGACAAAATATGATATTTCTTATAGGTTGGCAATTGTTGCCATGGTTTAATACCACGATGGTATTTTAAATTTACTCTCTTAGTGTTTTTATCTTATCCTATCTTTTTAAAAAGCATATTTCTATATAACTGATGATCAATTTTTGAAGGCCTTGGTGTGAATCTAATTTTCACATTTCGAAAAATTCAATTTCAATTCTATAAATAGTGCGTTGCTATGGAAATAAGGCGAAAAAACATGCATAAAAATCTGAAAAAACACTCTGTTTCCTTGGATACGTACAGTTGTATGTAGATTCCCAAAACTTTAATGATTGATATATGTTAACAACTAACCTGACTTTCAATTTTGACTATCACCCAATCTCTAACTGGATGCAAAAAGCTGGCACATAGGGTCTAATATTGACAAAAGCATAACAAAATAGAACATTTTCTCTTCTTGGTAACCATAGCAACAGTGCTGTATTTTTCAACAACCTTTATCAATATATGATATTCAACTTTACTTCTACGAGATAAGTACTATTCAAGGTGATTCAAATAATATTTTTCTTGATTTAAAGGTTAGTAAATTCCTAAAGCAGCAAAAAAATATCACCTTAAACAACTGGTACGTTGTTTCCATGGTTACACTGCAAAGGATGCATATGTGCCAGTCATGAATTTTATTGTTTTTTCTCACGATAGTAGCATTAACCCAATCATAGCAACATATTTTGCATGGTGATACTGTGTTACCATTGAAACCATGAAAGTTATTTTTAGAATAATATTGCCAATACCTAATTACATGAGGTCAAATATTTTTCATTGTTTTTCTTACGTTGTTGATTGAGTTTGATCATGTAACATCTATCATTTGTGACTATAAAGCGTTTTTCAGCATCTAAAATGTATTCCAAATGTACCCATGGTTACCACTTACTTAGAGATAAATTCTAAATAGTTACTTTATAGCATAAGTGGCCACAAGGTGTCATGTTTTTGGGAGAATGGTATGTTTGTTTTTCTTAGTTTTCATTAAGGCTTAATAAAGATTTAAAGTAGCTGAAAATCTCAATTTTTTCAACTTCTCTGGCTGTTACCATGGCAATCAAGACACATAGCAACGAAATTTTATTTGATATATGTTTCTGGTGTCAAGTTGTAATAATGGGCAAAGTTTCATCAAAATCGGTGACCATGCGTGGCAAAGAGTTTAAGTGGTTACAGAGAATCGCTATTAAATTGTACTAATATTAATTATGTGTATATTTACAGGGTATTATTATCCATGGTATTATCGATAGAAATTATCTACATTCATAAATAAATTCACCATCAACGAACCCGCAGGTGTCTTGGTTATTTATCATCCTTACCTGACCCCTGTTACAAAATAAAATGAGTACGTGTTGTAAAACTGCTTAAATTTTGTTTAAGTCAAGTCGTTCTTTAACTGACTCGTGGCAAGCGGTTAATTTCGTTATCCCGACGCCCGACTGTCCCGAGATTCGGGTTTTATTAATATTGTAATAGGAGTTAACCTTAGAACACCATTTTCAGTAGTGGTTCTAGAATATTTTTGAACTCTTTCCTATATTTTCATGTTTATTGTTTCCCAGGTTCTTATTTTGATTTGAGATTCTGCTTGGTCTTATTTCCGAGCTTATTTGTACCTTATTTCAAACACCTCATGTCAATTGTAATGAAAACACCGGCCTCAACAAACAACAAAATTTATTAACCTTTGTATAGACAAACAAAAAATAGTATTAAAAAATAACAACAGTAAATTCCTACCTTGTAGAAAAAATCCTAACACCTGTATAAAAATCCCCCCCCCCCAACCTAGCGTACGGAAACGCTAGCCCAACCTAGCCGGGGGAAAAGGCCTAAGGTAATTTAGGGAAAAAACCATTTTTATTTAAGAATACATTAAAACCTATCTCCTAGCTTTCAGAATTATGGCCTAATAAATTTAACAGGCCCAATAGACGACGACAATTTAGTCAAAATGTCTAATATCTTAACATAATTTCTAAGGGTGCAACCTGTTAAGTACCTAATAAACCTTTATTAAAGTGAGAGAACTTACAGCAAATTAATGCTTTCCAAGATTCCCCACGTGTCTAAAAGTTACACGGGTTTATATACTCTTTGGAGACAATAAAAACTTTTAACTTCAAATCTAGCGAATACACCCCAAGGCTATGAACTTTGACTGATATAAGTAACACCCAAAAGGTAAACTTCCGTATTGATAGCCAATGAGAATTTAGATCATCAAACGTAAACATTTACCCGTAAGATTTGATTGGAGCAGCACGTGCTATTATCTGAGAAGGTTTGTAAATATAAACAAATGATATGGGGGATAAGGCAGTATACAAATATATGCATGAAAACACTAATATTCAAAACAACTAAAAAATATATAAAAACAGGAATTAAATTCAATTAAACAATAAAAGTAAAATAAGTCCTAATCAAATAGAACAGTGTTTATATTTTCTGTACGGTTTTCCGACAAGTAGGCACCCAGAGGCGTCCAGTAACAACCAAACAGTCCTCTCCCTTGACCAGAACCTCCTGGTCTCTAGAGTTAGTTTCTGATCGGACTAGGGTGTCTCCTGGTGTAGCAGTGACGGCTTCCCTTCCGAGACTCGCCTGCTCATCTCGATATCTCTTCCTGACATCTGATACTGGTGCCAGTGGCATAGTTCCTTGCCCAAGGTCTTTGAACTTGATGTTTCGAACAATCTGTCCCAAAGGACTGAGGTCCGCCCCATGGCGTTGCCGACCATGTCTGCGTACTTGATTTTTCCTGTTACTGGCATATGAACAATTTCCTGTACTACAATTGAAGATTTCGATGTTTTTTCTTGTGGATCTCTTGCCAACGTACTTTGCAAGACCGGTAGTTCGAGATCCAGCTGGTGCAATGGTCTACAGGCAGACCATCCCCCTTCTTGCCATACTGTTCTTATGTCACGGTCAAGTTCATCCATCTCTGTCTGACTTACGAATAAATCTAAAATATCCATAAGGAGCAAATATTTGAAAAAACAAAATTGTACAATAAATATTAGATTTTATTTTTTTCAAAACAAATCAATTATACCAATGTAATATCAGAGTATAGGAATAGGGCCCAACAGTCCAGCTGTTTTTAAAAGATTCCAACTCTTTTATATTACCATGAAATAATAGATAAAAAAAAATTTCCAAATGTTAATTACAAAAATTTGAAATTACAAATCATTACGGATAATATTTTTAAAAAATATGTAACTTTCAAATAACAGATAATTTTGAAAAATTCACTTATCTGAAATAAATTTGAATAAAGTTATGGTGAGTAGATCTCTGGGTTTAATTGTTCTCGCAGCTCTTGTTTTTACAAAAGATCTTTGATCAAAATTTGAAGCCCTTCACCGGTATATGGTGACGTCTCTATATGAGTGAAAAAATATCGAATGGGACGTAAAACAACATTCAATCAATCAACAATGATTACCTGGTTTATTCAAAAAGAGAGCGTGGTTTAATGCAGTGTGTTTTAATGACACAGTGGGTGTGCTTCTGCTTTATTTGTTATTATAGTTCTTAAAAAAAAGCAATATATATATTGGTGATTGATGGATTAAGGAGAAATCCAAACCTGCTCCTTCCACTGCTCCCTCGCTCTCCCTTCTCCAAAGTTTTAACTGTAGAGGTATCCTCCAAGGGTGGGTTTGTGAATTTCTCCTTCCCCTCCTTAGTGATGTGCTCAGCAGCAACATGAAACAGCTGAATATATATAAGGATATGCCAACATTTACATATATATAAAATATCAACAATATTTTTGATGGTGTTAATTGTGAACATTACTATGTTGTATGGATGGAAGAAATTTTTAAAGAAATCAAAGGTATAGCAGTTTATAATCAAATTTTTGCAGCTTTTCCTTGAAAAAAATTGAAATCACGAAAATTTACACATCGTAAGTATTTATTATAAAACTATACATACCACAGAGTACTCCGATAGTCGGATTCCTCCATTCTCTTTCAATGAGAAATTTTGAAGGAGGAGGAATTTGGATGTTGAGGAGTTCAGTTTTGCAATGAACTTTTCTGGAGTACTTAACTCGTGAAGCTGGCTGTAGCTAGAGGACTTGGAAAGTACATTGGTTATTCCATATGTTTTTCCTTCCATTCCAATTCTCTTTTCAGTGCTTTCAACTACGTATATTTTCATTCTTGTTCCCTGAAACTTAATTTAAACAGACATTTTATAACCATAGCAAGAAAGTTGTTAGAAGAGCACATACGTCAGGACATTCCGTGGGTGTGTGACGGTATGTATATCGCAGACCTGTTTACTCTTACGATTTCGCCGTATTTTGTACGGATTTTCAGTCCAAAATACGTCTTACGTTTTGCTATAACGAAAATACGGAAATCCGTTCATATGGATTTTAGCAATTAGTTTTCGTTATCTGTCTCAGTTTGACGCTTTTTAATCGCTAAAGAAGAGAAAATTTTCAAACATATAAGTTGCCAAAACGCGGTGGTTTAAAAAATGACAGAAATCACTCAAAAGAGAGCAGTGTATGACGTTTTGCTTTGTTATTAAACCATGTTTTGGTAATCAGAAATGTAGTTGTTTTCTAGTAATATATCTACAGTCGATGAAAAGTGAAATCTTACGGGCAAATACCAAATCTCACTGACAAATCTAATGAAAAATACTGAGAGAAAACAATTTGGATAAACAGGTCTGATATCGTTCTTCTGCACATATTATCGTCAGTGATAATATGTACCTATCCTCACTACACATCATGTATGTTATTTCATACAATGCAATTGTGAGACTGGCACATATGGTAGCTTTTCTATTTTACGCAGTGATAAGTGCAGCATTACACACTTTTCCTAAGTTTTGTGGTTTTAATACAAAATTGACATTTAATATATGTAACATTTATGGGTCTGAAAATGTGCTTTTAAAACAACAACAAGGAAAAAATCCTGATTCAGAAATGGCTCTTATAACATCCCAGTTTTTTATTTTGTAAGCAATGCATGACGCTGAATAATGAGGCATGACTTGCTTGTGTATTCAAGATTGGTATTGATATTTTACTAAAAACTGTCGACAGATCATAAAAAGAAACGTTCAAACAAGAGCCCCATTGGCCACAACGCTCACTTGAGTCACTTTGGGCCCACTATTAAAGTGTATTTTATTCCAATATTTTGATTAAAAAAAGTTACTGAGTGTGTCTGCTCTAACTCAATGTTTTGGAATGACGTGTAGGATGATAATATCCTTGAAATGCGAGAATACTGTTATGGAGTGTGTTTAAGCTTTATAAATTATTCAGTATAAATTGAACAAATTTGGTCCATTTTCGCTCTCTCTCTCTGAAAAGTAACAGAAAATCCAAATCGTTCATGATGTCACAGAAAAAAAAATTGCCAATAATTTACATCCAAACTATAATACATTTTGCTATCCAAAATTTTTCTTATATATATTTAAGCACATTAAAAAAAAAAAATCAAAGTTTGACTTTTTGGGGGACAAAAGTATGCATAAATTGTATGCAGTTCTTTGTTTTTACAACTGGAAAATTGCTTCATTTATCATTTCCAAAAAAAAATCTTGAAACTTGTAATTTTCCAACTTCAAGTTGTGTTCTGCAACTTTTGATGTATACAATTATATAAACTTTGATTTATTACGCAGTACATAGATTAAAATACAGGGTGTCCCAAAACATATCTTACACTTTTAAACTGTTATAAAATTTTAATAACTTAAGTTACATTTATGAAATTTACTACATATAACAAAATTGTTTTAAATTTTTTGTCAAGCATACACTTGTCACAGTTTCCTTATTAATCACCAAAAACTTTCTTTGGAATAACATACGTCAATTTACAAAATATGTTCCAAATGACGTCCCTTTGCCTTTAACATTGTTTGATTGTATGATTGGATTGTATGTTGTTTAACGTCTCTCTCGAGAATTTTTCACTCATATGGAGACGCCACCACTTGCCGGTGGAGAGCTGCAAATTTTGTCCTATGCTCGGCACTTACGGCCATTGAGCAGTGGGCACGGGACCTCGGTTTATACGGTCTCATCCGAAGGACCGGTCTCCACGTCCCACAGTTGGATTCGAACCCGCGACGTAAGGATAAACTCCTTACTTCGCGACTCTAGAGCAGACGCTCTACCCACTGCGCCACGCGGGCGACTTAACATTGTTTGAACACAATTTCTGAAGTTTTTTACCACAGCTTTACATGTATCAACAGAGATTGATCTTATTTCTCGTGTAATTGCTGTTTTTAGGTCCCCTGTTGCTTGTGGGGAAGGAGAGTACACTCTGTCTTTTAGATAACCCCACAAGAAGAAATCAAGGGGGTTCAGATCGGGGGAGTGCGGTGGCTAAATATGTTCGGTACGATAAGAAATGTATTGATCACCAAACGTGTTGTCAAGCCACTGAAGAGCACAACCTGCAGTGTGTGGTGTAGCACCGTCCTTTTGAAACCACACATTATCCAAATTTACAACTTTTCGTCTTAGGGCTGGTAGAAATTTAGATTTCATCAACTTTAAATATCATTCAGAATTTACTGTCACTGTATTGCCTTCGGTGTCCTCGAAGAAAAAAGGGCCAATTATTCCGCTTGAACTTAATCCAGCCCATACAGTAACTTTCTCACAGTTTAGAGGTTTTTCCACATAAAAATTGGGTTTCGCCGAACCCCAGAATCTAAAATTCTGTTTATTGAGTGGGCTTCATCAGAAAACCATATCGCACCTGTTACATTTTCAGAGTCAGGTCTACTTAAAATACAATTGGCAAACTCCAAACGACTTCTGATGTCTGTCTCTTTCAAATGCTGCATCACACTTATCTTGTACGGAATCAATTTTAATCAAATTTGAGTATTCTATGAAGGCTAGATTTACTAACGGTGCCATTTAGTTCATGCAGTACCCGTCTAACTGATTTTTGTTGAGTTTCAGTAATAACTCGATAATCAATGGCATAAATGTTCTCTTTAGTACGGACACTCCTTGGTCTCCCAATACCAGAATTGTGTCTTGTGTCATTTATGGTGCCTTCAACTTCAAACTTCCTCACAAGTCTGTAAATTTGCATTCTGTTGAGCACTTTCACTCCAGGATGCTGTTTTCTCATGGTTCTAATGACTAAAGTAGCAGATTTACACTCATAGTAAAGTTTGACAATTTCTTCCAGCTGTTCACATAAAGGTTCCATCTTAAAAATGTGATGACGTCATTATGACGTCATAATTACCTGACTATTTAACAAATTTTCCCGAAATTTTATCAAATAAAATTTATACTAATACACTAGATGTTGACAAAATATATTTGTAATTGCTTTGGGTTTGATAAAGTTATAGATAATTAAAAGTGCAACATATGTTTTGGGACACCCTGTATCTTTTTTTTTTCTTTTTATCATTTTTCTTTTTCTTTGTTTAATCATATTCCTCATGACCAGTCTTTGTTTCTGGTTTTTCTTTTGTTTCTTCTTCTCTTGAGGCTGTTCCACCTTCTTTTCCCCAAATTTTTCTATCTGTTCCTTGCTTTTTTTTCTGTTTGGCTTTCTGCTTCTGATTTTTCTTGGTAGTGGGATCATTTTTTCTTTCAGCTGCAGATAGAATTCTGGACATTAAACAATTATTTATGGACATGTTAACACAATGACTACATGTTGATAACTATACAACTACTTGTACTGTATTCACACCTTTCTGAATCTCAAGAAAGACCTTTTTCTCCCTTAGTGCCTTTTCTTTATCATCTGTAAAACAATTAAGAAAAGCAGCTAAAAATACTGCTCAAGTTAAAGTTCAAGTTATTCACCCAAACCAAAATATTGGTACATGGGGTTTATAAATAACATATAAGCATTATATACAAACTGGTCAGAGGTACATCTACAAAACTAACACCCCCCCCCCCCCCTTGACAGATGATTGAAAAAGAAAAGAAATAAATAAATATACATCAAGGAGGACAGTCAGACATATTAAACATGGTAAATTTCTCTGAAGGAGAAGTGATGGGACAAATAACATATTGTGCAGAAATGGACTTTATATTAATTTGTAAATTTTCCATTGAGTTTCTGTAATTTTTTGGTTCTCACCAGTTATTAACAAAATCTTGGCATTGTAGTACTCATTATCATCATATTTTGCCAAGCAGTGGTCACCCTCCTTTAGTTCTTCCTCATCATGGCCCTCATTGCTGCGTAGATCATTCAGTTTTTTAATAGCTATGATACCATCATCTGTAAACTTAATGATGGTCCACTGAACTGCAATAATAAGGAAGAAAAATCATATCATGCCTTTCCATAATCTAATTGTATTTTGCAAATATAATAAGAGTTATGTTAATGCTATCCTGTACCCAATATATAGCTTAAAGTTTTACTGTTGACTAAATTTACCTTAATCCAGGCAGGCCATTATTACTGATTACATTTTGACAAATAATTTTAATTTGAGTTTACTTTTTATCTTTAAAAAAATATGGGATATGAGCCATGGCTTTAATATGGCCTTATTTAGCCAATTTGTACCTCATCTATCTGTGGTTGCATCATGTAAACCACAATTAAGCCAGATGAGTTACCTCAAAGATAATATGGCTGCACTCTGTATTACATGTGTACAAGCTGCCAATTTCCCATAAAACAAGTAACATATGATTATGTAAGGGTGAAGGCTAATTGTTTTCAGATGAGTTCAAAGTTGAAAATTATCACTGCATCCAAGTGCAATTTTCTGCACTTTCTGGGAAAAATGCTAATTTAAGAAATAAGTTTGATTTGGTCGCTTAATAAAGCTACTTCAGGTGGGTAAATAAAGCTATATAGGTAATTCAAGCTTCTTAGTTAAATCTAGTGATTATACCAGACCTGACATTTTGTAACGTGTAACTAGGATGTAACATAAATTAAAGCATATCTTTAGGGGAAATTCGCAAACAAAGTAACACATAATTATCTATTTACGCACACAGTCACCTACCAGTGTCTTCAATGACCATAAGCTTAACTCGCCGTTTCTCTCTCCTTCCAATTGCAGATTCTGCCGCCTATTTCCTTTTCGAAAAAGACCGCAAAAGGTGCGAATGCGCAGAAATCAATGAAAACGTGCGATAAGTCGTAAAGGTATCCAGTGGTTTCGACCCAATGACATTAGGAACCATATACTTAAGTCAACAGAAAATGCTATACAAGTCAAAAATGCATGAAAAAAAGAGAACTACCAATCACATTTCACATTCCTTAAAAAAAATGATGTTTAGCGTTTTTACTTTATTATGAATTTAAGGAATAATATATTTTAGGGCAAAATAGTTTTGGTCTGAACTGTCAATGGAAGTAGCTGTCTGACATTCGGAAAACCTCTGATGCAGTCTATCGTAACTGTGAGCATACTTTCGAGTAAAAGTGTTGAACATTTCTCGAAGCTGTGTAGAAATCAAAAAAAAATTTTTGGTACTGGTTAGATATATATATATTTGTACAAGAGTATTTTCTTCTCTTCAGCATAAAAAAAGACAAAACTTTTAAGTAAACAAGATGTGTTTGTGAAACACTGATGCCCCCGTATGGCAGCTTATGGCGAAGGTTAAAGTTTCTCAAATGCAAGTCAAAATCCAGGCCCAAAGATAAAAAATGTTGATACCCAAAGAAAGGTCTTGTCTCGAGGAATACACCTGTGAAATTTGAAAGACTAGATACAACTGTACAAAAGTTATGGCGAAGGTTAAAGTTTTTTAAATAAAAGTCAAACGTCAAGATCAAGGTCAAAGTGGTTGGTATCCGAAGGAAGATCTTGTCACAAGGATTACATATGTGAAGTATGAAAGCCCTAGCACCAACCATTCAAAAGTTATGGCCAAGGTTAGGTCAAACACCTAGGTCAAGGTCAAAGGGTCAAAGTGGTTGGTATCCAAAGGAAGGTCTTGTCACAAGGATTACATATGTGAAGTATAAAAGCTCTAGCAACTATTCAAAAGTAATGGCCAAGGTTGAAGTTTTTCAAAAGTAGGTCAAACCCCTAGGTCAAGGTCAAAGGGTCAAAGTGGTTGGTATCCAAAGAAAGGTCTTGTCACAAGGATTACATATGTGAAGTATGAAAGCCCTAGCATCAACCATTCAAAAGTTATGGCCAAGGTTAAAGTTTTTCAAAAGTAGGTCAAACTCCTAGGTCAAGGTCAAAGGGTCACAGTGGTTGATATCCAGAGGAAGGTCTTGTCACAAGGAATACACATGTGAAGTTTGAAACCCCAAGCACCAACTGGTCAAAAGTTATGGCCAAGGTTAAAGTTTTTTCAAAAGTAGGTCAAACTCCAAGGTCAAGGTCAAAAGGCCGAAGTTGTTGGTATCCAAAGAAGGCCTTGTCACAAAGAAGATACATGTGAAGTTTGAAACCCCAAGCACCAACTCTTTAAAAGTTATGGCCAAAGTTAAAGTCTCATAAAATTTTGCAAAAGTGGGTGAAACTCCAAGGTCAAGGTCAAAAGGTCAAATATGATGGTACCCAAAGAAAGGTCTTGTCACAAGGAATACACATGTGAAATATGAAAGTCATAGCTCCAACCAATCAAAAGTTATGGGCAAGGTTAAAGTTGACAACAGACAGACAAACAGACAGACAGACAGGACAAAAACAATATATCCCCGGGATCTTTCGATCCTGGGGCATAAAAAAATAATTGCAAGTATAATGTAAATACAAAAGTGAAATACACAAACTTTTTAAAAATAAAATTTATAAAGTTAAAATACCCAAACACAGAACCTTCAGTGTCATTTAAAATTACTTTGGTACAAAATAAATGTAAAACTAATAACAATGTTCTTCAGAAACATGCTTTAAAGTATTCTTTTATTTATAAAAACTGAAACTTAAACAAAAAGTTCTGTTCCCTACCTTGGGTCAAGAAACTTTAACTAGCGACTTCATTCAGAGAGTAGAATTCAATATTTTTTTTCTTGTAAAACTTCATTCTAAGTTTAATTTGCCAAAAAAAAAAAAAAAAAGATTTAATGAAACTTCAAAACCAAGCTTTAAACAAATAGTCATAAGCTAAAAATTAAATACTTCTTCAAGATGTTTTTTTCTTAAATATGAAATACTATTATATGCTAATGAATCTTCTTTAACCTCTAAATAATATCCCTTTTTTCCGAAAAAAAAATTTAAACTAGTGAAATCTCATGTCCTTTCCTACACAGTACAGATAAATACGTAAGCATCTACTTTTTCTTTTTTATCCCAAACTAAAGTCTTCTCACTCAAAAAAATTAGTTGGTTTCTCTAAAAAAAAAAATCTCAATATTTTTGCAACAACGTATTACATACATGATATAAAAAGTTTGTATCTTACAAGAAAGGGATTACATACATGATATAAAAAGTTTGTATCTTACAAGAAAGGGATTACATACATGATATAAAAAGTTTGTATCTTACAAGAAAAAATATACAATGACATTTTAAAAATGGCTACTGTTACAAAGAGTATCTACGCAGAGTGTCTAGCGAAAAGTCTACTCCAAAAAAAAAAGTTCTCCCAAAAAATTGTCTACATGCTTCTTTTTCCTACATCGTTAACATAACAAATTATGCCTGCAACATTACACCTCAAACTCTGTCAGTCTGCTTCTGGAGGATACAGGTGGAGTTGTATCCAGTGATGACATCAAGGAAGGTGGTGTGTGGAGAAGCAAAGGAAGTCGACTTACGGGACTACTGGGAAGATTGGAGGGGTCGGACATTGGAGTGTTCCGCTATAAAGGGAATTGGCTGATGTCCAGGAGAGATGTTGGTGAGAGATTGGGGGGATCCGGTTGGACGCTGATCAGACATCTTCGGTAGATAACGATTCATACACCGTTTCAGACACTTCTTCAGAACCAATAATACAATGGTGAACACAGAGAGGATTCCCAACATTAAAAGACCTACAATAAATATAATACAAGAGCACCGCAAAGCGGAGCATCCCCTCGCGGCAGGAACTTCACCGGTAATGGCAATGTCTCCATACGAGAGAAAAATTCTCAAGAGGGAGGTAAATGAAGATACAATCATCTAGTTAGGTTTAAAATAAGGTAAAGAAAATAAAATATGTTGCAGCACTTATTATTTTTTTAACAAAATCGGAGGGGGGGGGGAGGTTGTCATTTTTAAACCAAAGTGCATAGCATCGGGGGGGGGGGGATAACATGCATACGTAACTGGGCAGTTTCCCTTATTCCTAGCAGAAACATATCATATATGCTCTAAGTTTCAGTAATTTACCTTCCTAGGTATATATCAAAGTTGCACGCTATATGCATAAAATCTGAGAATACCCACGGAGACAATAGTTTCTCGTAATAAAAATGACAATATACCGGTGTTGAGAGGTCACTGAAACCATAGACCTGAACTTGCAAAATATCTTCATAGCTTTCAGGAATTACGTGTGTCTCACAAATAAATTCCATGTTGTAAACAGACACCTGTGGATTTGGTAATGAAACCGCGACGTTCATCAAATTATTTCAATTACTCAGCATCCGAGATGAAACTTAATTCATACAGACTGTCTCAAGATGCGCACAATAATATGACAATACGCAAAAATTTAATAACTTACTGAAGCGAGTCTATCGAAGCGACCCGAATTTTCCAAGGTTGATTAAGCGGAAGCGAGTATTGTGAAGTCGTACATAAAATTTCAGGGTTTCAAGGTAGTAAAAACGCAATATTTTGAGAAATATTTCGCCAATTAATTTGAAAATGAATAGGGTTCGTCCTTTTACAATGCCACATAAGTATGTGGAAGCTGAGAATTGATAGTCTAAAGGTTCTCTTTAAATCTTGCTCACAAGCTGTAACGGACACACTAACACACACACATACGCACAGTAGCGATGCTATATCCCCTCTGCAACTAGTTGCGCGAGGGGATAATAATAAAAGTATTACTCTAGAATGACAATTTTTCAAATAAAAATTTTTTTTTTGGTCTTATTCTGCATGTGCAACCTAATATTCAGCAGTACAGTGTAGTATAAAAAAATGTGTTCTCAATAAAAGAGGATTTTCACAAAAAATAACATATATATATTACATTATTGGATCTCTCCTTGTCTAAAAGATGCTCTATACTAAATCAGAAAAGCACTTAATCAAGAATTTAAATCTAAAAATTAGACATCCATCAATGTGATAATAAAAAAAAATCTTAAGAATAATTTATAACTGATTCTGCTTTTATAAACACACCCTCTGTGCTTTACAACTGCATTGTTTGGATTTTTTCTCAAGGGTAATTTCAAAGTACTACAATTAAATATTTTTTTTCAAAATATAGCATGAATATTACCTAAGCCATCTCATTAAGAGACTCCACTGATTTTTCTGCCAGTGTTCTCCAAGATGTTAATTCTATGTATTAAAAAGAAAAAAAAATATGAGCTCATGAATATGCTTTAGTGACTGTAATTTTTTTGTTGTTCAATATTTGGATAATGTAAAGTTTATCAATGGAAAATACCTGCAGATGGGACAGAGCTGGTCAGAATCTTTGCTGCATCTGGAGTTGGAATCTCGGGATTCTCTGATGTGATCTCAGACTGGATCATGGCACTTTCAGTCGTACCACGAGTCGGAATTTCAGGAATCTCGGCAATCTCTGATGTGATCTCAGACTGGATCGTGGCACTTTCAGTCGTACCTCGAGTCGGAATCTCGGCAATCTCTGGTGTGATCTCAGACTGGATCGTGGCACTTTCAGTCGTACCTCCAGTGGGAATCTCGGGATTCTCTGATGTGATCTCAGACTGGATCTTGGCACACCTCGAGTCGGAATCTCAGGAATCTCTGATGTGATCTCAGACTGGATCTTGGTACTTTCAGTGGGGATCTCGGCAATCTCGGGATTCCCTGATGTGTCCAACCTAGGATATTCTACAATAATCAGTAAGATTTTATTATCATATCGATTTAATCTTTTTTTAATTTGATCACATTAATATCTTGAGATAATTAATTCTTTCATTAGTGTAATGAACTTAACTATGAATGAATATTAAACGGATTACAGATATATATGAAAGGTCAAAATTCACGTGATAGTCCAGGCGCTTATTTCAAATTACGTTGAACTTAGCTTTTCTGTGTGAAATTCCTTATTTGGTAAGATACAAGTTCATCCGATGGTCCAGATGCCCATTTTCGAAAGATGTGTTTAATTAACTGACCTTTTTGTACAACATTCCTTATTTAGAATTCTACATGAGTTCTGGATTTACAAATTACATATAAATATGAGCTGATATTCCCTTCTCATCACAACTTTCCAAACACAGTCTTGAGTGAAGTATATAAACAAGTTTAGTTTGATTTCAGAGAAGATGGCAGAAGAATTTCTTAAAATGTAAGGGTTTTTTTTCATATTTGATAAATGCAATACAAATGTTAATAGAATTTTAGTTCTACTTTACCTATGTTTCGGTTATATATTCGTAATAGCATACATTCTACTGTTTCAATAAAGTACATGTAGATGTGTGGGTGGATTGATAAGCTGTTAAACGGAGGCTGGGACTGTTTGTAAGCTTCATTACTCCGTCTTTGAAAATACTCTGAGGGGTATAACATGACAGATTGTATAAATCAATGCAGATTAATTGTTATCTACAAAATATTTTAATCTGATTTTAATTTTACAGGTGTGACTCTTCCCCAAAAAGGGCGTTCAGTGATTTTGAGACGGAATGAGCGTTGCTGGGAGTCAATGTCAGACACAGGTTAGGCTCTCTCTCTCATATGTTATGTGTGATCATTTGGTATGCGCAGCGGAGTCTTTTACCTTATTGTTTTTTTTTTAAATATATTTTATATAGGCTTAACTATTCCTCATTCGACCCGTATTTTGCGTTGACTGGAGATGACGGCACAGAAAAACCTCAAATCCCGGTCTTGGAGAAGGAAAAGGAAAGAGAAAGCTTACGTTCAAAACGAAAACTGAGTGAAACAGAAGACTCAATTTTGCTTACATTATTGAGGTAAGCCCTGGTTAGGTGAAAAGAAGGGGGGAGGTTAACTTGGATGCGAATACATGATTAAAGAATACAACATGAACAACTAAAGTTACCTTTTGGTAATGGAAATTATAATTTTTTTTAAAGAGACCCCATTTCTATACATATTATTTGCTTTTAAGAAGTTTTAAATAATTTCTGTAGTTTTTTTTTTTGGGGGGGGGGGGGAGGGGGGTTACATGACAACCACGCGCCTGTTAAAGTTAAACTACTTTAGACTGACAATTAGAAATATCATCCTCTCATTCTATACAAAATTATATGCCAACATGCAATATGAAGAGGTGTTCATTGTAAATAAAATTATTTTTGAACGTCGTACACTTAGATCATAATATACTTGACATTTTAATTACTTGTAAACATAATATGATTCAATTATGTACGTAATTAAGACAAAATCTCATACCACATTAAATTTTTGAATGCATATAAACATAATTTAATTGCATACAAAAAAAATTAAATGGCACCTTGTTTTTTTTTTCTTTACAGGAATAACGATAAATGTAAAACTCCTGAAAGTAAACACTTCTCATCTCAAGAGCGGACTAAAACTAAAACAAAACAACAGACTAGTGCCCCCAATACAAAGGTGTCCACCCTAACCTCAAAAGAACAACCCAGGGTCTCTCCAACTCTGAGTGAAAAGAGAAACCATGAGAGCAGATTTCTAGAGACTTTTCGGTATTTATATCTTTGTTCCTGTTTATAAATCATTCAAAGTATGATAAAGGGAAAGTAAACTTTTTTTTTATGTGAGTCATAATAAAAAAGTTGAAATACGTGTATTAAATTACAAATATAAATTTTTAATTGATTTATCACTCTTTAAAGACACACATTATTTCTACTTTGTAGAAGACAGAACCCCCAAAAATTCCATGCATTGGAAGAGAAGATGAGGACACCAAGCACCCCTGAGGAAAACCCTTTATTACACGAGGAATTTACAGCGCTGAATGAGCTGATTGAGTGTATCCAATCAGACTTAGCACAGACAGTGTATTTGGTGGATTACATCTCAGACTATGTGAAAAAAATTTGTAAGCGAAGAGTTTCTTTTAAAATGTTGTGAAAAATATAGACTGGATGATACTAGCACTCAAAATTGTAATGTTCTATTAACAAATTGTTGGTTCACACTTTTTTGTGAAAATTATTTTATACATGTATGAATGAATTGAAATTGCTAAATCAAACATATTTAAAAAAAAGTCTTAGCTGCATTGAATAAGCTGATTGAGTGTATCCAATCAGACTTAGCACAAACAGTGCATTTGGAGAATTACATCACAGACTATGTAAAAAAAAAAAAAATGCGAGCAAAGAGTTTCTTTAAAATGTTGTGAAAAATAAAGACTGGATGATATTGGCATTTAAAATTGGAATGTTCATACTTTTTTGTGAAAATTGCTTTATACATGTATGAATGTATTGAAATTGCTATAATATCATTGTCGTTTCGACAGTAACAAAATCAAACATATTAAAATATCCTTATTCTATTCAAGTGTCTTCTTTTTTAGTTTACGAATGCTATGAAGAATTTATTGTCCAATACTCATATAAGGATTTTAAACCAAGTCAAACTAAATTAAGGAAATAATTGAATACATTTTAAAACTCTGACAAGCGTTAAAATCACTTAAGATCTTTTGTGTCTTGATTAGAGATTTTTTTTTAAATTAACCATAAAACTGATAGAGTGATAATATTAAGTAAGGATGCATCTGATTGAAAAAACAAAGAAGATAATAGTAAAAGGCAGAAAACAATATTTTTTTAACGGAAATATTTATACTTACTGTTTTACATTCACTGTGTGGTATATTGTCAGTAAAAGTGACTTCCGTATTAATTTTACAATTTAGTATCCTTTTATAGCATTGGATTTAAGAAATGACCATGACCTCAGATTTTAACTTTATCATGAATTAATTTTGACCTTTCCTGACCATGAAAACGTGACCTTCACCTCTTAATCTTCATTTTCACCTTGAATAAGTAACTCTCTTTTTTGATCCAATTTCAACCTGTGACCTTCATTTGGAACTTATTTTAACCTTCATCTGAACTTTAAATAAGTGACTCTCCTCTTTGAATTAATTCTAACCTGTGACCTTTTTTTCATTCTTGAATAATAGATGTACATAGGGTGTGCGCAATCACCTTGATGTGACATTTCATTTGACCCTATTTTAACATACATGTAGTTGACTCCAAAAACATAACCTCATATGACCCAGAAGAAAGAGGGTGACCTTGGACAACTACAAAAATGTATGTGACCTTAGACAGACCCATAGAAGGGTGACCCTAGAGGGACCGAATGGTGTAGTGACCTCATGTTAATGAGTGACCCCAGACACACCTTGGGAGTTGTGACCTTAAATGACCCCTGACCCTAGACGGACCCATGACGTCATTGACTCCAAACTGACCACAGACTACTACCCTTACTACTAACATTTTTATTATATGCATCTCAAGGTGATTCAAGGTTCTTTCAAGTTTTTCGAAACAGTCTTTTAAAATGTTTATATTTTTATCCTATAAAGGTATATTAAAAATAGAGCTTTAAAGAAATCAGTTTTTCTTTTGATTTAGCCTTAGATACCAATACTAATTAGCATAATATGAAATTAGAAATTATTTATGGCGTTTTGCAATGATAGGAAACAGTTTATAAACTATGCATTATAAAATAATTGAAGTACACAGAAGAAACTTAAGTACTGTATAATCATGCAATTTTCTTCAAATGCCTGGACACCTATAGTTTTTTTTTCACCCTAAAACGTTTTGTTGATCAATTTTCAATCAGAAAATGCATAGTATGTGTCTTTATTCACATTTCCTTATAATTTATTTGAAATTTACGAGTGTGCTACCACAAGGCTACCTGGGCACCCCGGAGTCAGTGTAAACATGAACAACAGATTATGTTAAAAGACAGTAGGAAGAAACCTTTAACATGTAACAGTCATAAACACACATGGTCTCATGTTTACTACACTGTAGGACGAGAACATTGACATGTAACACTAACAAACAAATGGTCTTATGTTTACTACTCTGTAAGACGAGACCACTGACATGTAACAGTCACAAACAAATGGTCTCATGTTTACTACTCTGTAGGATGTAACACACACAAAAACACATGGTCTCATGATTACTTCACTGTAGGATGAGACCATTGACATGTAACACAAACATACATGGTCTCATGTTTACAGCATTGTAGAATGAGACCATCGAGATAACATGTTGTCACATGTTTCAACAATGTAGCGATCACAAAGACACCTAAATTAACATTAGGAGACATACATCATTTTAAGCATATGATATGATTAACGTGTATTTACCTTGCCTGTAGTAAGGATGGGGATAGGGAAGATCCCCTGTTTTTTTTTTCAGAAATGTCTTTTGATTTCAAATTAGTATAAAATTTGATTATATATATTTAAATCTATTTTAGAGTATGGCACGTTAACCTCTCTTTAAATGAGTGGTTAAAGAACTATAAATATATAAATGAAATACATTAGATGAATTTAAGTAAAGTTCAATTTTATAGTTGTTTAAAAAGCAACAGTATTGTTTTGCTTCATCATTTTATTGTTATTTATTTCAGAAGACATCCCAAGCCGTCATTTCCACCGTTTGGGGGGTTGGAAAAAGATGTTAGCAGAATGGATGTTGTGGAGATGCAGGCCATTTTATCTCAAGCCTGTACAAATCAGCAAACACATGTTGATTATGTAGGTTAACATTCTATGATTTTATAGAGTAAATGTTAGAAAATTTATGTAAAAAGTGTAAACACTTTCTCGATATTTAAAAAAAAAGCCTAACAGAATATATACTATCAATGATATTGTTTTCTTAAAAACTTCATTCAAAGGGTAGACTTTACTTTACCGGTCCCCAGATCCGCAAGATCCGCGCGCTCATTGCACTATGACGTAAGATTTACGTCACTCAACTGATTAGGGTTGGTTTTGCACATTTTTCGACTGGTTAGGGTTAGTCTTGCACCCACCTGAAAGATTAGGGTTCGTCCTTGTATAAGTTTTCGACTGATTAGGGTTAGTCTCGCATATATCCGAGAGATTAGGGTTAGTCCTCGCACATGGGTTAGTCTAGCATGGTCTAGCATCCGCCTGGGAGATTTGGGTTAGTCCTCGCATACCATCCGAGAGATTAGGGTTAGTGTCTTGTTCTTTTAGATTAATTAAGAAATTCAGTTGCATCTGTATTTTTTGCAAGATCTTAATCAGCTTCAACGACATCTCGTTGGTTTGTTTACATGAAAAAAATGGCTAAGTACGAAAGAAACGGCACTAAGCATGCGCCGCACGCGCTTCGTTCACAATTATTTATTGTCTCCTTTTCACTGAATAAACAACATTTATTACTTTTTTTCAGAAAACGAGGTTAAAAACTTCGTTTATAAACGAAGTTTTAAACTAAACTTTTAACCGTAGAATTCGAATGTGGGGTCAAAAAGGCTTAAAACCTCATATTTTTTTTTTTTTTTCGATCGCTCACGCGATCTCATATATATTGAAGTCGCCTACGGCGACACTATATTTTAGCGCGTTTTTCTGGGGACCGGTAAAGTAAAGTCGTTCCCCTTAAATTATTATAAATGTCACGTCAGCTAAGCCTTAATAATAATCATCTTTCACTGACTTAGATTGTCAGTTCAAATAAGGGACAAGTATTATCTTTTTTGAGGTTCTCAGAGTTCCTAGTTTATATTGTTAACTGCTCCAATTTAACCCAGTTACAACTGTATTGACTGGTTGCTTTGAAATCAATTCCTTATAATTTCATTTTCATTCATTTAGTGTAGAAAATAAGTGCCTTGTGCTTATATCTGTCAAATGACAAAATTACAAGCCAGAAAGCTACAAAGGCTTAAGTAACATTTTAACGGGTTTTCTTCAAAAGTGCAAAAAGGGACGTTACTTTTGAAAAGTATGAATTCAACTATTGTGCATCCTCATTTTGTTTGTTTTGTTTTTACAATTATGGATTAAATTAAAAAACCATTAGGATCCTTGAGTCGATTGAACTGCAGATACTTGGGGGAGGGGGGGGGGGCTCCATAAAGCAGAACGTGGCAATATGAAAGAGGGTCGTACAGATATTGAAAAAGTCACCAGGAAATGTAAAGCAACTTGTAAATCAGTCAATTTTAAGTTAGATGTCATAGAAAAAGATATAAGGGGTCTAAAAGAAAACAGAAAATTAAAAGAAAAAAAACGGAATTACAAAAAGAATTAAAAAAAAAACTTTAAAGCGACAAAATGAACATTGAAAAAGAATATTTGGATCTAAAACAGGAAAAATCAAAAACGGAAGAGCAACTCACAATAACTTATAAATACTTTCTTGTCTGAAAACCTGCAAGAAGACTCTTAAAGTGAATCTGCTCTTAATTCGGGAGATGACAGTACACAGAGGGGAGAAGATGCAGAGGCAAGTGGACAGTCTGAAGACGTTTTCATCTGTCCAGAAACAAAGAAAATCAGAAAATATTCACTTTGAGGGTATTCATCATTATCATATATTTTCCACTTTTTAAAATAGTTAGCCTTAATTGATGTGTTATACATAATTATTTAACTATTACATTCAATTATTTACTTGTTCACTTATGTGTCTCAAGCGAGCTGGGGTGAACATGTAGAAAATTTTAATATAACATCATGACAGTTACAGTGTTTGACATAAGGAAGTTCGACGGCAGTAGTGTAAACGGGTGGTGAGACAAAATACAACCAGTCAATTTTAAAGGCTGAAATTCTTTTAATTTTACAACATTTTAAGTATAACTGAAGGATAAATAACACAAACTTTTTTTTTCCAGAAATCAGCAATATTTCTCATTGATTTATATAAAGATAGGTAGCCTGAATAATGTTTTCCGGTTAAAGTTGGAGAATTTTGTAAGATTTCGTCACAATGTTAAAAATGGGTGCAAAATGTATAGACGACACAAAGTCGCATATTTAAGCACCAGAGAAAACTCACGATTTCTTAATATTTTAGGGATTTATTGTGAATGTCATTTCCATTCAAAATCAGTCGAAAAAAATATATCAATCCATGCATCAATTTTTTGTTTGTTTGTGTTATGTGTCCTTAATTGAAGCTGTTGTTTATTTATAGCCAAGACACAAAGAAGACATTGGTACTCCAATGTTTCCAACGCCCCTCAATGGTGGATGGGCACAGGCATTCCGTGGCTGTCTCTTAACCATCCAAAAAGAACAACTTTTTTTACATTAACATAGATATTGATACATTTTTAATTATGTATGTAAGCTGCAAAACCTTAGTGTGATTAAGGCTAAGAGTGCAACGATAAACCGTTTGACGGTATATCACGGTATATTTTTCCACGGTTCAATTCATGATACGCTAAACTGATATCGCGGTTCGTTTCAATCGGTCCAGAATAATCCGAATCGTCCGTTTTTTTTTTTCTTGTTTACAATTTCAAAATGGCTTCTGCGCAAAACATGGGGTCGACGATAACGCCTTAACGGCAGTTAAACTCATCTCCAGCATCTTACAGAGCTCAGATTTAACACACTGAAGGACTTTATCTCATTCTTAATGTTAAGACAAGTGATAAACCCTCTAGATCTAAATGTATTCTATGGTAATTAATACAAGATATCTCATCACACGTGTTATTGTGAAAATTTCGCTGTCTTCTCGACTAAAACGTGAAATGACAACTGGTTTTCTGCGTAAATAAAAGGAATAAATGAATGAATGTCTTCCATTTTCAATTCAATTTAAGAGGAAGATTATTAGGAAAGGTCCCAGTAGTTCCTTGTAAATGTTCGTCGTTGGTTTAGAACATTGTCACGACTCAAAGATCTACCTATCAATCCAATTCAAGTTAACAAAATGATATTTTAATAATAATTATAAAAAAATGAACATTTGATATAACCCTGTCAAGTTTTAAAAAATATGATGACAAATTTGAAAGACCTCTTAACCTTGTCATGTAGCGTGATAGGTATCGAATCGTGAATGGAACACCGTGATACGTATCGTATCGTGAGGTTGGTGTATCGTTGCACCCCTAATTATAGTTAGAATAATCTAACTGTGTCTCAGGACAAGCCCTCACCACAGTTAGAATACGTTCCATATACTTGCAATGTAGCAAATCGGAGTGGATCCACTCCGAAACGATTTTAAAGAATACAGAAGGAGCTGCATTGACAATAACTACCAAATTAATCATAACAAACCTTTTTGAGATGGTGTATGTTTTCAACCTAAAAAATAATCTATATAAATACGAAAATTCAAATCATTTTCTCAACGTTTATTTCTTCGCTTCAAATTTAACGCCATGTTGACATTCGGAACTCTCTGGATTGTTCATAGAAAAAACACAGAGTACGAGTTATCGCCCGTGTTTATTTTGCAACATTGCCAATACACGGAACGAATTCTACCGTTAAACTGGGTCCGTAGGACAATAGAACATTCTATCTACCCTAATTAAGGCACTCATTTAATAGAATAATACGTAAGTGTAATAATATGCATGCAATTGAATGCTGCAGATAATATATATGTATATTTGTATATTTTAAAAGCTAATACTGGTGTTTAGTAATGTTTAATGGTCATTGTTTGTGAAGATGGACGTTTTTTTTGTTGTTGTTTAACGTCCATCTCGAGAATTTTTCCAAGTATGGAGACGCCACCACTAACCGTTGGAGAATTGCAAATTTGACCTATACTCGGCACTTAGGGCCATTGAGCAGTGAGGGGTCTTTTCGTGCCAGCACCTACTGCGACACGGGACCTCGGTTTATATGATCTCACCCAAAGGACCGGTCTCTACGTCCCACAGTGGAATTCCGACCCGCGACGTAAGGATTAACTCCTTACTCCGCGACCCTAGAGCAGACGCTGTAATACTGCGCCACGCGAGCGACTCCCCAGCAGGAAATGACAGATGTAAAACCCATCACCAAGAAGGGAAACTGCGCCATAGGAAGAAGAGTTACATGCATCATCCCAAGCCAATGGCCTAGATGAATGGACCAAACCAACACTTAAGCAGAGTCTGCGGAAAGTAGTCCACGACAATCCAGACGACTGACCAAAAATATATCGATCATGTGCTTTCAGCCATAAACTGTCTTCCACACTTTTTCACCAATCTACCCATGGGAGATAGGGACACGCATCAAAACAAACTCGAACCCTGCACAGAGGTTAGCTTTTCAGAAATTAGAAAACCGTACAACTGCCATTGACTGCAGAAATTAAATTTTTCAGGATGCCGAGGACATTTCCCGTGCCCAGAAGCAGAAGACCAACTATGACAAATGCCACGATGTAGTTGGGTACAATTTCCAGGTTACCGACCTAGTTCTGCTACAGAACCTGAAGCGGAAGACGAAAATGGGCATTGGATGAGGAAAAATGGCTGGGTACACATCATTACCAAAATAAACAAATCTGGTATATATACCCTCATGTCATCCAATGGCAAGCTAATCAAACGTCATGGTGCACAACTGAAGACTTATGAAAGAAGTTTGACCACATCAACTGTTTCTTCTTCTTTGCAGGGCCCAGTACTTGCTCACCAGGACAACTGCAACAGTTCAATATCATTACTTGCTTATGTTTGCAAGGTTCAGCCAAAAACATCTTGAATGAAATTGCAAATGAAAGTCGAGCATGCGTATTCCAGAAATATAGACTAACGTAGTTGCTAGCGTTCGAGAGCGCTAGCAAAAACAAGGGCATGTAAAGGTAGATGAACAAACATAAAAAGAGTCAGAAATTAGGCTCATTCTATTTTTAATAATAAAAAGAACAATGGGTCAGAAATTGGAGTTAATCTATTTTAATAATGACAGTAATTATAGCCACAAAGTGTTTTTTTAATAAGCTGCTTTAGATTTTTTGTCTGTACTTGTACAATGTTAAAGAATTGTACATTTTGTCTTTCCGCGAAGTTGTAACTTTTTATATTTTTGTACATGCATTGTTAAATTTCAAGAAATGCACATGTACCAAAAAATAGTCCATGCAATATTATTTCAGACTGGCTGATAATGGCCATCGTATACCATTGTATCTTGAATTTTCTTTCAAGGAATGAGATAATTTACAGCAATGAAATATGGAGTTAACGAAAACTAAAAAGGTTTACCGTTTCCAAATGAAATGGGTTAAACACTTATTGGTACAGTACAACTTAGGTGCCAGCATCATTGAAGGTTTCATGAAGTCCTAAACAAGCTTTAAGAAGTTGTAGGTTTCACTTTATAAGTAAAGGGGAGATGCGATGGAGACATGATTTTGAAAAACTTTTATATGCAAACAATCGTCTGCAAGATCATGACGGGAAAGATTTCTTATCATGGATCAGCTTCAAATAAATTTAAGCCGTAAGTCAATATTATTGAAATAGCTCATGATGGCCACAAAACTACAGCCTTGGAAAACATGCAACTTTTAAAAATTTTAGAAAAAAAGTAGAAAGAAAAAAATCTTAAAAGCAAGGCTTTTAGTAAGGCAGGATAAAAAAAATGCCTTCTGGATCTATACAATCATAGTGGACAAAAACCCACTCATGTTCAAAAGAAGCATGAGTGGCTGTTTGCTCATTGATTTTGTGGTCTCCATTATACAATTAATTACCCTTTATGAGGTCAACATGGTGAAATAAGGACCCGAGACCTGGCCCACGAGGTGACCTGACCTGACCGAGGCCGCTACCCGAGGCCGCGTAGCGGCCGAGGTCAGGTCAGGTCAGCGAGTGGGTCAGGTCGAAGGTCTTTATTTCACCATGTTGAACTCAAAAGGGGTAATCAATTGTTTTATTATACCGATATAAGTTAAGACAATTTTTGTAGGTTTAATTACTAAAATAATCAGTTGTGTAGGCCTATGAAATGTTATTATTAGTGTTACATCGGGATCCGCTAGTGAAGTTGTTTACTTTTCGCATGCAAGTCTTGTAAGTTTTTGCACCGCCGATTTATTAAAACACTCTGTGATTGTCAGTAACAAATTCATAAATACCATTCCCAAGTACAATGACAATCTGATGCAGACTATTACTGTATAAAAGAGCCAAGTCTGCATTCGTGGAATTTGACATTGTAACGAAAGTTTCAATGAAAACGATAAATTTTATGGCGCATCTAAAGGCCAATCGTATTCGTATCATAAAAAGACTATACATATTTTTATAGCGCCATTTTTATAATGAACAATCATTACTGTATGCATAAATTTTTAATTTGAATGGAATTTAGATTAACAGGTCATTTTTAGCGGTCATTATTTATAATGACCGGGTCATTATACCCCACGTGCAATGATTCCTAGGTCATTATTGCTGTAAACGGTACTTTTTGGAGGCATTATTGAGTTTAAAAGCCTTCTAACATGCCAATCAAATTTGAGTATTCTTAATGGAGGTATAATAAGTGTATATATAGGCTTCGTGTTGTCTGTTTATCAATCGTCTTTATGTTACCAATGCATCATGAGACTTAAGACGTATCTAGTAGATGGTTTCTGAGCAGTTACAAACACCATATCTCAATTCCTCGCATGTTATTTTCATGGATAAGAATGCTATTAAACACAAAATATCAATGACATATAGAGATCTTTTGAAACAGTAGGGGCTTTCCGTGCATCAGATATGTTGCGATTTCAGTGCGCTTGAAACAAGTGTCTGGTTACAGAAAATGATAACCGAGATTTAACCCTAGTTTAACAAAAAATCACACGACGTGTTTGTGAAAAACAGATTTTTCAATGCGTTCTTGATGAAATCCTCTTCCTGACCAGAGGCCTGACCACATGCATAATCTACAGACTATTAGATTTCACATGCAAGAACATGCCCGTAAAATTTTTTGAGTGAAAATCCTCGTCGACTTCCAGGGGCTTGCGGGTCAGAAAAATTCTACTCGCTACTCCACTGTTAAAAATGTACCTAAACCAAGGAATGCATGAGCCCGCATTTACCAAGTCGTTGAATATACACCCAGTTGATGCTTTCGGGGGTTTGTGCGTGAAGTTACCAAAGAAAGATGCCAGGAAGATAGGAATCCTTCCTTATCAGTAGCTGATTAGTTATCGCGGGCCTGTCTAAACACTGAAATATAAAATACGTCGAAGAGATTGGAAGAAGCCACCCAAAAAGTGAATGAGTTTAAATTATTTACTCTAACCTATCTGGGATACAACGTTCTTGAAATAGAAAAGGCAAAAGGTATAATTTTATTCAACCTATCAGTTCAGCTTGGATATTTCGTTTTACATGCAGTTAAAAAACAAAGAATGTTAAGAATTTATATATATTAACTTGGAGTTACAATGGGAATTTTTCATTTCCTGTACCTAAGAGGGAATTTTGGAAACGGATTCTGTTGGAGAACTTGCACATGATACATAAACCAGTGTAGAGCATTTGCAGCAGATAAGCATGTTTCACAGAGGTGCAACAATTTTAATGGCGTACAAATTTCCACTTGACAGCGAGGATCCCGTTGCGGTTCTTCAGATTCCACAAACAAGCGAGGTTCCTGTTAAAGCACATGTAAATGATGCATTGATTCCACAGAACAGTTGTAGATCTTTTGCAGCAGATGCACATTGACAGATTTCATAGGGCAGCGTGGATTCCGTTGCAGCACATAAACATGTTTCATACAATCATCTGACCACTGCACAAATTCAGCAGGCTTTTACACGTTTTTTCCCCCATCATTTTCTTATCTTTATTAATTTATTTCAATATCTGATTTACAAGCTGAACTCTGATTACTATAATTATTTTTTAACGTACAACAGAAGGCATACTGGAGATGGACACAATGTACCGTAGATGATCCACTAACTAGTAAAGACCGAGATTCTGCACACGTTTCCTTAGATTGCACAGACTAGTCAGGACTTTGGAACTTCTCATGTTTAACAGCTAAGGCATTTCATACAGGTATTTGTTACTCTTTCTGAAATATAGGGTGAAATTACTTCTTAAGAATTTTTTCCAGATCATTTTATCTTTAAGAGAAAAAGCTGAAAAAGTTTAAATGTTAACACGTCACATTGACGATGGTGAAGATAATGAATAGTGATCGATCTAAAAAAAAATATATCAACAATACAAATATGGAAAAGGGAATAAAACATGGAACCCTGGGAATTCCAGAGATGAGATCAGGTGCCTAGGAGGAAGACTGAGTGACCGAGTATCGGATAACGTGATAGACTATCAATATTATCGGATAACGTGATAGACTTTCAATATTATCGTGATAGACTATCAATATTATCGGATAACGTGATAGACTATCAATATTATCGGATTACATGATAGACTTTCAATATTATCGGATAACGTGATAGACTATCAATATTATCGGATAACGTGATAGACTATCAATACTGTGGGAAAAGGACTACAATAGTTGAAAGTAAATGAGAACACTCGTCCTTGTTCAGTTAAATTTAAAAAAAAAAACTAGGGTTCTACCTTAAAGTGCTACAGGAAAACAGTGCAATAACCAGCCTGTCATCACATCTTTACATCTACCTCGTTCAATAACATATGGCGGCATGCAACTTTGACTTCTGTCATTTCGTTTGTTGAACCTCACGTGGAAGTCATGTGTAGCACATTTGACAGGATGGATATTTTTTTAGTGAGAATGTGCTTCCACTGTTGAAGGCTTTCTTTTTGTTCGCATTGAGGTAAACCGCAGTGTATCTCAAGACAATACAGTCTGTATTATAGAAAAGTCCGAGATCTTCGATGATATGCGTGCATGCGACTCTGGACATTTCAAGTGTGTGGGACTAAAATATTGTAAAGAAGAATGGTACGATTTCAAGTGTGTGGGACTAACATCTTCTCCGCAGGGTTTGTGGAGTTGCCTACCTTGAAGAAAGATGCCTCCGGCCAAAATAACAGATAGTGACAAACATTACTCAAGTGTTTTCCTCAGGAACATTCAATATGACGATTAGATATGTCAATTCTTTTTAAATAGTTGTAACGATAATTTTGTTTCACATGCTATCTTGTTTTCTATGCTACCCTAGAAATTACATTAACAATTGTTAAAACAAGTAGATTTTAATTTTTTCATGTTTATGGAACCAATCTTGTATTAAATGAAGAAATATTATAAACATTTATGTGTGTTTATTCAGAAAACCCAATAAAAAATAATTCTTTCTTGCATCTATGTTAAAACCAAAATCCTTTTCCGAAAATCCAAAAAAATTCTCTCATATAATAATTTGATCCATGTGATGATAAGGATTTAACTTTGATATTGTTTTTATTGGTATATTTATAAAATAGTTACATTCAAATACAACAAGATATATGACATAATTACAAACTTGTCATGATTAAGCTGGTATATTGATGGTTAATTCACACAGATCTAATACGCTTTTAACTATTCACTTTGGAAATACTTCGTGGTTTATTTGATATCAAAGATGGACATGTACGTAAGAATTATTTTTAATTGAAAAGTTTTATTCACAGAATGATTTGTTTTATCTACTTATGAATAGAAATATGATTCATGTGATCTGGTTGGAAGCCTTTATCTGAAAAAATATATTAATTTTATTTTGGTTAAAACACAGGGTCGATTTGAGAGTTCCTTGAAGGAACAGGTAAATGTTGCCTGCCTCAGCCGAAGATGTTACGCCCTGTCACTGGAGATAATGGCTATGAACGGGAGATGTGAGCTAAAGCAATAAAGTCAATAGAATGTTGATTAGGCAGTTCCCGGGATTCAGAGAGGAGAACCATAGTACCATCTCAACAGAGCTTAGAAGAAACATCATTTGCCTTAAGGTTTTGTCAAAGGTCAACATGTTCAAAAATTTAGTTTTACAATAGCTCCAAAACTATGTGGTTTATAACGTTAAAACTTTTACAGTTTATAAATATATCTTTGATTAACAGATAGAATGTATCATTTGATAACAAATACTTAAAAAAAATATTTATCGAGAAAAATTCTTTCAAAAAAATGCATATATTTTTAAAAACTACACCTAATTAATTCCGTACTTTTAGTGAAATCCATCATTGCAGAAAGAATATATGTTTATCAATGAAGGGCAAGTTGGACTTCGATAGCCTCTGGAATGTTGTTTTCCCTGTTTATTTTGTCCAAATGTTAAGATTTGAAACCGAAAGTACATTGCAAATGGCGGATTTTATAGGGGTCTTGTTGTCATCTCTCGAGAGAGATGACAAATTAAGTTTGTTATCCGGATATGAAGTCCCAGTGTAAGCTGCCATTGATAAGCTGGTAGTCTGGCAAATGACGCGATTTCTTAATATAGAGATGTAAACAAAACTGCACAAAGAATGAGCGATCTGTTTCATCATCAAACAAAACAGGCCATCTGAAAGAAAAACTACACAGGAATCATAAAAAGTCAAAGAGACAGGATCGCTTGGGTAGTGGTGGGTCTTCAAAATACATGTAGTCATCTAACGTTAGGCTATTGCGTAAATGATGGTCAGCGCGTGTGTATTAAAATGCACTAAACACATGGCATCGAATAGATCAGCCAAGGCGTGGATCCATGAATTTACAGAAATGAAAACATTTACACAAATACTTGCATTAAATGCATAAATACAACTGGTATGAATTGATAGCGAAAACTTTACTTTTGTGTGTACTTTAGTCATTCGATAACTTACTGCCATTTTAAAATTAAACAAATCTATTCAGCGAATGCTATTACGAGGGGGAAAAATTATAGAAATTAAAAGCACAAGTTTAGCAGAGACATGCACAAATGTCTGCGATTTAAGAAACTATAGGCATTAATAGATGATCATAACGAATCACTATGAGTATCTTCACGCATGTCTGCACTATTCTTTTTTTCTTTAAATACAATATTGCTACCCCTGCATATAAAAGACGCAATTTCTTTACTTGACTCGCGCTCTAAGGATTTATAATTAAAGCACCTGCAATCATTTTCGAATTCTTTATATATATATGTCATTTAAAATTGCATTGTTGGTTAATGGGAAAAATATATTAAATCACATCTCCTATTCTTGAAATAAAACCAAAATTATTAAATAGAATGATTATTACCTAAAACGGCCTAAAGATTTGGATCTTTTTTATAGATAATTTGTAAATGCTTAATTTTAGCTGATAACATTTGAATTTTAATACTTACATCTATTTAAATTCATGTGAGCTTTATTTCTTTGGATAAGCCATGTGTTTAAAAGTATAGGCTTTCTGTGTATTGCAAGAAAAGTTACGTTGATGGTATTTTTTTCAGTTTTCTATGCCTTTTTCTCAGTAGCGTGTACATGTAATTATTTTATATAAAGTGTTAAAAGTTAAATCTGGACAGTAGAAGGTTTTGATGTAAGAGTAGCTCATTTTCACCTTTATATACCCAGTGGCTCAATGGCCAATTAAGTCACTTAGGAGAATACGATTAATGAAAATCTTTGGAAGTCAGCTGAGGGCAGGACCTAATTTGTTAGCGCTTTAAAACTTGTTGACTGCCGTCAGAGTAGGCGGCAATGAAATAAAGTCAAAAGGAACGCTAAGGTTTTATACATTTAATTGTGTAATAATTCTTTACAAATTTTACGAATACTGCTTAGTGGTTACTTTTTAAAAATATATTGTACAAAAAAATATTTGAAATGAATTGAAAATATTTTCACACAGTTTAAATAATACAGACACGTGTCATCAGGATGGCAACACCATCCCAATTTATTTAAGCATAATCTTTTGCTGTTACAAATGTTAACTGAAAGGCCTCCCCCTTCCCCACATGCACTTTTTGTTGCACTATTGTCATGTCCTCCCCAAATAAATGTGTTTTTCGAAAAAGTCAGAAAGTTTACATCTTCCCTTCTCATCCACGAAATTTGGACACCCTCCTTTTTTTCTAGTCAAAGATTGTTCAGGAAAGTTACGTTCAATCTAATTCAGTAAAATTTGATCTTAGAACAGCTTCAACTAGATCGCTTGACACCCCCACCCCCACGTTTCTCCTGCCTATAATAGCTGAAAACAAATGTTACATTCCACTGTTTACTCTGTGACATTAATGAAGCCAAAGAGATGACATTTCAGGCTTTCTAGAAAGCCAAACTTGTCTTTATGCATGTCATACTTTCAACAACAGCCTTTCAGAGACCATTCACGTCCAACTTGCCCTTCATTGATTGATTGATTGATTATTATTGTTTTACGCCGAGTCGGCAATATTTCAGCCATATTTCGGCGGTAGGAATTTAAATATAGGAACGGTTTTGGAAGTTTTGGGTTTCTTTGGCGGCCCCCAATGAGCCTACTCTTTTTCGAAAACCAGAGAAACGATCTTTAGCGTGTCAAGGGGGTTGCAATCCTTGACACGGGGCACCATTTAACGTCCCATCCGACGGACATGAAATTTAAAAATAAAATGAAAAGTTAAATTGAAAATTACAAAAATACTAATAAAAAATATGTACATTAAATCTTGTTGTAAAAATCAGTTTCTTGTAAGCATTGTATAATTGTACAAGGATTAATGTTTGTAAAAAGATCCTGCATTGTTCGCACATTATTAAATAGTCTCTTTCGTATAGGCGAAAAATCAGAACATTCCAAAAGAATATGGTGTATAGTTATTGCACATTCGCAAGATACACATTCAGGTTGATTTTCTTTGTCTAGAAGATATGAATGGGTAAATCTTGAATGTCCGATTCGTATTCTTGAAATAATGACTTCGTCCTGACGTTTCAGGCCGAAATCAGATGATTGATTAACTTTGTTTTGTATTGCATACAATTTATTATTATCACAAAAATCCCAAAATATCTGCCAAAGAGAATTTACATAAAGTTTGACTAAATACTTTAGATCGGTGTAAGGAATTTTAAAAGAAACGATTTCATATTGAAGAGCAGCTTTTGCAGAACTATCGGCCTTGTTATTACCCGGAATACCAATATGACTCGGAATCCAACAAAATTCAATTTCTTTACCTTGTTGAGTCAGATGATAGAACTTAGTCAATATATCCAAAATGTATGGGTGATCTGTGTTCATATTGTGTATGGACTCTAAGCATGAGAGCGAGTCTGAAAATATTGTAAACGATTTTTCACTAGAAGTTGTCATATATTCAAAAGCTAGTTGTATAGCTTTTGCTTCGGCCGTAAAAATTGTTGCTTCGTTCGGAAGTCGAATAGAAAACACATCATTTTTGACCACTGCAGCGGCAGCAACCCTACCTCTGTCCTTAGAACCATCTGTGTAAATTTCTGTTGTAGGATGTTTAGATTTTATTTCAGCTAATTTCTGTTGAAAAATGAGGGGATTTGTTTCTGATTTCTTTAGTTCGGATAAGGATTTGTTAACTACTGGTTTAATTAATTTCCATGGTGGTATTTCAGAAAGAGTAGTAGGTTTGACAATATCCAATGGTAGTTCAGAATCTCTAATACGATTTTTAAATCGAAAACAAAGTGGTTTTATGCATTTCTTGTTTTTATCAAATAAATGTGCATTTTGTGGATGAAAAACACAGTCATGAGCAGGATTATCGGTGTTTGCTTTTAATTTAATTATATACTGTAAAGCAAGTTTAATTCTTCTTAAATCTAGAGGTGGTTCATTTGCCTCTACATATAAACTATCTTTAGGAGATGTCCGAAAAGCCCCCAAGCACAATCTAAGACCTTGATGATGGATTGCGTCGAGAGCTTTTATATAGGAAGTCCTAGCTGATCCATACACAATACACCCATAGTCTAGTTTCGATCTTACTAAAGAGCGATACAGTTTAAGTAGGGTACTTTTATCAGCTCCCCATTTCGTGTTTGCTATAACTTTAATAATATCTAGTGCCTTTAAGCATTTTTCCTTAAGCATCTTTATATGTGGAATAAAAGAGTTTATTATCAAAGATGACACCTAAAAACTTTATTTCTTTAACTACTTTTATTGGATTTCCATTTAATTGCAAATTTGGATCATCATGGGTTTTCCGTTTTAAACAAAAATGCACACACTCCGTTTTACTCATTGAAAATTTAAAACCATTATTATCGGCCCAATTTTGAATTTTGTTTAGACATGATTGTAACCGCCGCTCAATAAAATTCATATTTTTGGACTTATAATACAGAACAAAGTCATCAACATATAAACTACCATGCATATCATTTTTAAGTACTTCAGCCAAACTATTTATTTTAATGCTAAACAATGTGACTGAAAGAATACTTCCTTGTGGTGCACCCATTTCTTGTTCAAAATTGTCTGAAACTGTAGAACCTAATCGCACTTTAAAAAGTCCTTAATAAAATTAGGTAAATTTCCTTTGAGACCAATATTGTAAAGATCTTTTAAAATACCATATTTCCATGTAGTATCGTACGCTTTTTCTAAGTCAAAAAATATAGATACAGCATGCTCTTTTTTAACAAAAGCATCTCTAATAAAGGTCTCCAGTCTTACTAACTGGTCAATAGTACTTCGGTTTTTTCTAAAACCACATTGTATATTTGTAAGAATGTTATTGGTTTCAAGAAACCATATTAATCGTTCATTGATCATCCGTTCCATGGTTTTACATAAGCAACTTGTTAACGCAATTGGTCGATAATTATTAGGGTTTGCATGGTCCTTTCCAGGTTTTGGAATAGGAATAATTGTGGCTTGAGTCCAGGAAGGTGGAAAATCCCCTCGTTTCCAGATAATATTAAAAATTTGCAGAAGACACTCTCTACTCTCTCTAGGAAGATGTTTAATTAATTGATAGTGGATATGATCCGGTCCTACAGCTGTGTCGTGAGATTTATCTAGAGATTTTTGCAACTCTTCAAAAGTAAATGGTTCATTATAACATTCTTTGTTTTCGGATGTAAAATCTAATGTTTTCTTTTCTTGAGTATTTTTGTATGTTATAAAACTAGGACTCATGTTGTTTGTCGAGGAATTCTGGGAGATTGCATTGGCTATTTCATTAGATATTTCTTTCTTATCAGTAATAATTTGATTTCCAATACTAAGATGTTGATATTTTTCAGGACTTTTTCCTTTTATTTTTCTTATTGCGTTCCAAACTTTATTTATGGGGGTATGTGAATTTAGATTTGAAACAAACTTTTTCCAAGATTTTCTTTTGCTAAAATTAATAGTTCTGCGAGCTTTTGCTCTAAATACACGAAAATTGTTTAAGTTTGATGATGTAGGTAATCTATTAAATTATCTTTCTGCTTTTTTGCGAGCTTTTATCGCTTCATTGCATTCTTCTGTAAACCATGGTTTTTTCGTTCTAGTAGAATTTGTCGAGGTTTTAGGTATACATTCGTTTGCGATATTTAATAGTATTTCATTAAAATTTTGAATAGGATCAGGATGGTTTTCAAATTTTTCAACAGAAATATTTTGTAAGCATAAGTATTCAAATTTATTCCAGTCAGCCTTGTTTAATTTCCAGTTTTGAACATTGTTGTTTTCGGAGGGTTTATGTACTTTAAGAATAATTGGGAAATGATCACTCCCGCATAAATCATCATGCACTGACCAACTTAGATCTAGGAGTAAAGAAGGATCTACTAAACTGATATCTATTGAAGAATATGAACCATTACCCGGATGCAAGTAGGTGTTTGAACCGTCATTAAGTATACAAAGATTATGATGCGATATTGCATCTTCAATTATTTTCCCTTTATCTGTGATTTTATCGCTACCCCATAGCGGATTATGGGCATTAAAGTCACCGACAATCAGAAATGGAGCAGGGAGTTGTTTTATTAATTTTGTGAGGTCTAAAAGTTGTAATTGATAATGTGGGGGTACATATACAGAACAAAGGGTAATTGTTTTATCAAGGGAAAGGCGTACAGCTACTGCCTGAAGATTAGTTTTCAAACTTATTTGGCTGTGAATGTATTTATTGTTAATTGCTATAGAAGTACCACCAGATGCTCTATCAGTTTGAGCATAATGGTTATACATACTATAGTTTTTAATATTGATCTTATCTGTTTCTTTCAAATGTGTTTCTTGTAAACATAAAGCTACCGGGCAATGGTCCTGAATAAGTAATGATAATTCGTTAAAAATAACCCTAAAACCTCGACAATTCCATTGTATGAATGTAGGATGATTCATTTCTATTTCTTATGATGGGAAATGGGGGAAATCCTCCCTTTATTTTTATTGGGCGATTCACTTCGGACTCGCGAGGAAGAATGGCATGGTGTAACGTCCATTTCCTCAAAGACCCCATATTTATTATGCAGAGCGACGGGATCTTTTGCTGCTTTCGGTAATCGATCACTCGACTGCTTCTTAGTGTTTTTAGAGGGAGATCTATTCTGTCTCCCAGATGATTTTGATATACCCGCAGCTGTTGACTTTGATGCAGTCGTAGCCACAGGGTTTGGTGCAGCCACAGCTGCAGGTCCTGCAGAAGCAGGTGTCGAAACAGATTTAGCTTTGTCATTTGATGACGTAGACATCTTAGATGTTAAGGTTTGCTTAAGAATATCATTCTCAGAAACCTGAGTAGAAACGTCCTTCATTGAGGACGATTTTAAAACAGTTGCATATGATGTTAAATTTGGTCTAGGAACACTGTACATGTTGACTAGCTTCTTTGCTTCTGGGTACGGTATTCTTTTCTCAGATTTTACTTTTTGAATTTCTTTTTCTTTTTTCCATAAAGGACATTGTTTTGAAGAAGCCATATGGTTACCTTTACAGTTCTTGCATTTAGGTTCCTTTTGACAACCTTTGCCGTCATGGCCCTCGTCACCACACCTGAAACATGTTTTTGTGCCTTTGCAATTAGTTTGTCCATGCCCAAATCGCTGGCATTTGAAACACCGAAGCGGATTTGGGATGAACAGTTCAACTTTCATTTGGTACAACCCAACTTTGATGTTCGTAGGGAGGGTTGGCATTCCAAAGGTAAGAAGGTAAGTATTTGTAGGTTCAATGTTATCGTTACGTTTTTTGGTGAACCGTTTCACAGAGACCACATCCTGGGACTCCAATTCAGATTGGATTTCCTGTTCAGGAATATCATCCATGTCATGGTCTCTGTCAAATAGAATACCTTTACTTTGGTTGAGTCCACTGTGAACTTTTGCAAGTACAGGTATATCTGCAAGTTTTTTTAGTGCCAACAAGGATGTTGAATGCTGTTTTTTGGCTACTTCAATGAGAAGAGCACCTGTTTTCATCTTTTTAACCGACTTTGGTGTACCAATAACCCTCTGTATACCTTTTTGTATTATAAAAGGCGATACTTTTGTCAAAGGCTTTGTATGTTGATCTGAAATCTGTGCTTCAAATATGATGAAGCGGGGCCAGTGTTGCACAACAGAATTATTTTGTTCATCATTAAAAGATATTTCAAAACCTGATGGGTAACAACGTTTTTTTGAAAGAGCCATAGTTAGTTGAGAAAAGTTTCAGAGTCCTTGCTCCCCGCCCGCCTCGGAGCGCCAACAAGGGCGATATCTAGTCAAACGGACATCCAGTAAGACTGATACCAAGAGGATACAAAGAAACTATACTCAGACAGAATATGCCTGATTAACCCTAAGCCACCGCTTGATATATATATATATATATATCAACATGGAAACGTCGGTGTATTGGAACATTGCAAAACGAAGAAGAAATATAATTATAGAAATTGCAAAACATCAATACTAAGGCATGCAGATATTATCAGCTCGGCATGACTAGCCGATTGATCAAGTCGGGCCAAACTTGACCTCCCGTCTAGATGAACATGGGGCCAAAGTGGAGTGTTGGTCATGTCAGGTGCGTTACACCCAGCACCTGCAGACCTCAGCCACCAGGATCCCCTTCTCCACCAACACGGGTCGCAACCCACGGCCAACAGGTTGCCCCATTTAGTCGCCTTTTACGACATGCAAGGGGGTGCCGGGGACCTATTCTTTTCACCCCGGGTCCCCACAGGGGTGCCCTTCATTGATAAACATATATTATTTCCGCAATGATGGTTTGCACTGAAAGTACAGAATGAAACAGGTGCGTTTTTTTTTTAAATATGCATTTTTTTTTTAATTTTCCTAAAAAATATATTTTTTTTATTATTTGTTTCCAAATGATACTTCCAATCTGTTAACCAATGATATATTTATAAACTGTAAAAGGTTTGACTTTATACCTCACAAAGTTTTGGAGCTATTGTAAAAATAAATTTTTGGACATGTTGACCTTTGACAAAACCTTAACAAAGGGATGCAAGCTGTAAGAAAACCGTAAACTTAAAAAGGCCACGTCACAAAGTGATGAGGTATTTCAATTATGCCACAATTTAAACATAAAGATTTATTTATTTGTCAGAAATAGGATGTGTTATTATATAAAAGGAAATGGTACAATCAAATAACTTCTTGCAAGCATTTCTCTCTTATATTTGAAGAAGCAGGATGTGAATTGCCAACAATAAGTTGAAGAGGATGTGTTTGTGAGTAATGATTATAAAGTATACGGTCTGCCTGTTCTGATTTACATTGAATTAAATTTAATCAAAAGTAGGCTAAAGATCCATCTACAATTGTGTATTGACCAGATTAAGACCTTTTTGGTCGAGAATTTGAAAAATTATCACAATGAAAAAATACAATCAAGTGTATTTATTGAAAATGAGCTACACTAGGAAGCAGCCTTGTAAAACAGAATGCGAACTTGATAAAGTAAAATCTTATGCAGGAAATTGTTCATGCTGCGACATATGTCAGAACTATTTATGCGGGGATTGATCTCAACTGCGATTGGAGAATTTGATTTTAGGGAGTCGTGTAACTTTTCCCGATGATCATGAACTTACAGAAGATTCTGATTCTGGAGAATAATTTTTCTTGACATAGGGATAACAAGAATTCTGTGAGCCAATGCTCACTAATTATGCCCCAGCTGAGAGTGTAGATGAAACGGCAAAGAAAACATGTAAAAAAAAAAAAAAAAGAACTTACGAGTTAACATGGTGATATAAAAAAGCATGTTACCTAACTAGAATTACAGTGCGCGAACTACTTGAATTTTTAAACGATACCATTCTGACTACAGTAATCAATCAAGTCTCACGATCCTCAAAATCCAGCCGCAGTTTGTCGTCGATCGAACCAAGAAGCGAGGTTTTATCTGAGTTTTTATCGACTTTCCGCCAAGTCTGTACCTTCCTAGGAAATAAGTGAAATTAGATAGAGAGGACTTTCAACGATATGCTGTTTGTTCATCTTGTCAAACTCTGCATGAAATTTGTGACTGTTTCTGAAAGAAATGGTGTCAGGTGTGGAAACAAGGATGCGATAAGTGCTTAAAGATTTCTCCTGGAATTCTTACATAAGCTCTTCATACATGTAAATTTCAATGGACTTCTTTCAAAACTTCTTTGAATACCAGCTCTCCGACTAGATATCACTGAGATGGTGGCCATCTCAAAGGGTCCCGCTTTCAGCAATGAACATGAAAATGTAAGGTAGCTGAAAAGGGTTTATTTTGAAAAGGAACATTTGTGTAATATTAAGGGATGTGTTGTTTGAGTCTACAGGGCTTCTATGTTATCCTTGTTATAATAAAAAAAATGGCACGAAAATCACGAGTACTCCATACCCTCTATAAAAAAAAACGGCACAAAAATCACGAATGATGCATATCCTCTATGAAATTGCTGCATATCCTCTATCAGAAATATGGATTGATTGATTGATTTAATATTGTTTAACGCCGAGTCGGCAATCTTTCAGTCATATTTCGGCGGTATAATCAGTTTAATCGGTTTTTGAAAGGTTTGGGTTTCTCTGGCGGCCCCCAATGAGCCTACTCTTTATCGAAAACCAGAGAAACGATCTTTTGCGTGCCAAAGGGGTTGTAATCCTTGACTCGGGGCACAATTTTACGTCCCATCCGACGGACTTAAAAGTCTAAAATATCTAAACAATTAAAATATATATTTCTCCAAGTACTTCTCAACAAAAATGCTAAAATTGTTAACTTCTGAATTTTACTGTACAAATCAGTTTCATGTAAGTATTCTAAAATTATACCAACATTAACATTTGTAAAAAGTTCATACATCGTTCGTACATTTTTAAAAAGTATATTTAGAATAGGCGAAAAATCTGTACATTCTAAAAGAATATGATTCACAGTTAGCGGACAGTCACAGGATATACATTCTGGCTGAAACTCTCGATTCAGTAAGTATGCATGCGTTATTTTTGAATGACCAATAGGTATTCCGGAAATGATCACTTCCGTCTTGACGTTTCAGGTCGAAGTCAAATGATCTGTTCACTTTGTTTTCTATAGCATAAAGCTTACTTTCATCACAAAATTCCCAGTAAATTTGCCAAAGATAATTTACATAAAGTTTAACAAGATATTTCAAATCAGTGTAAGGTATTTTTGGTGAAGTGCTGTTTTTGCAGCACTATCAGCCTTAGTGTTTCCAGGGATGCCATTATGACTTGGAATCCAACAAAAGTCAACTGTTTTACCTTGTTTAGTAAAATGATAATATTGAATTAATATATCCGAAATGTATGGTTGATCAATGTTCGTATTTTGTATAGATTTTAAGCAAGAGAGCGAGTCCGAAAATATTGTAAATGTTTTGTCATTAGAAGATTTAATATATTCAAATGCAAGTTGTATGGCCTTTGCCTCTGCTGTAAAAATTGTCGCTTCGTTTGGAAGCCGAGAAGAAAAAACATTCTTAATCACTGCAGCCGCTGCTACTCCATGTTTGTCCTTTGAACCATCTGTATAAATCTCAACTGTAGAATTCTTAAAATGTTTCATTTCGGCTAATTTCTGTTTAAAAATAAGAGAATTTGTTTCTGACTTCTTAAATTCTGTTAAGGATGTATCTACTTTTGGTTTAATTAATTTCCATGGTTTTATTTTAGAGAAATTTGTGGGTTGAATAATGTCCAAAGGTAGGTCAGAATCCCTGATATGTTTTCTAGATCTTAGACCAATGGGTTTTATACATTTTTTACTTTTATGGTACAAGTTTTCGTATTGCGAACGAAAACACAATCATACGCAGGGTTCTCAGTATTTGCTTTTAGTTTCAGAATATATTGTAAGGTTAGTTTGATTCTTCTTAAGTCGAGAGGTGGCTCGTTTGCTTCGACGTATAAACTATCTATAGGAGAAGTTTGAAAAGCTCCTAAACACAGTCGAAGGCCTTGATGATGGATTGCATCAAGAGCTTCTAAGTGTGAAGTTCTTGCAGAGTCATACACAATACAGCCATAGTCTAACTTAGATCTGACTAAAGAGCGATAAAGATTTAAAAGAGTATTTTTATCTGCCCCCCCCCCCCCAATCTGGTACTTGAAATATCTTTGAGAACGTTAAGCCTTGGTACATTTCTCTTTGTGATACACAAGAGCGTTTACTATCAGAGATAATGCATAAAAACTTTATCTCTTTAACAACTTTTATAGGATTACCATCTAGCTGCAAATGTGGGTCATCATGGGCTTTCCGTTTGGTGCAAAAATGCACGGAAGCGGTTTTACTTTTCGAAAACTTAAACCCGTTTATATCAGCCCAAGTTTGAATTTTGTTTAGACAAAACTGTAATTTTCGCTCTACATAATTAATATTTTTTGGATTTATAACAAAGGACAAAATCATCGACGTAGAAACTACCATACATATCATTTTAAAGTCATTCTGCTAAGCTGTTAATTTTTATACTGAATAAAGTGACTGATAAAATACTACCTTGTGGGACGCCAATTCCCTGATCAAAACTTTCCGAATATGTAGACCCCAAGCGTACTTTAAAATGTCTATCATTCAAACAATTCTTGATAAAATTGCTAAGTGTCCTTTAAGGCCCATATTATAAGGAATCAAATGCTTTTTCTAAATTAAAAAATACAGATACGACATGCTCTTTTTTAATAAAGGCATCTCGAATATACGTTTCCGGTCTTACTTAGTGGTCAATAGTACTTCGGTTTTTTCTAAAATTAGTATATTAGATAAAATGTTATTAGTTTCAAGAAACCATATTAAGCGTTCATTAATCATCCTTTCCATGGTTTTACATCAGCAGCTTGTTAAAGCAATTGGACGGTAATTATTAGGATCTTTATGGTCCTTTCCCGGTTTAGGGATAGGAATAATTGTAGCTTGGGTCCAGGAAGGTGGAAAATGACCTCGCTTCCAGATCTTATTAAAAGTTTGCAGAAGGACGTTCTTTACTGTTTTAAGGGAGGTGTTTAATTAGTTGATAATGGATCTGGTCCGGTCCTACCGCTGTATCATGAGATTTATTTAAAGACTCTTGTAATTCATCGAAAGTGAATGGATGATTATAGCTTTCATTTTTTTTCAGATGCAAATTGAAAACATTACCTTTTCTTGTGAATTTTTATATTTACTAAATTTAAAACTTACATTGTTTATGGAGTAATTTTTAGAAATTGTATTTGCTATTTCATTAGATATTTCTTTTTTATTCGCAATAATTTTATTTCCAACATTAAGATGCTGATATTTTTCAGGACCTTTCCCTTTAATTTTTCTTATTGCCTTCCAAACCTTATTCATAGGAGTGTGTGAATTAAGGTTGGAAACGAACTTTTTCCAAGATTTTCGTTTACTGAAGTTTATAATTATGCGAGCTTTTGCTCTAAATATGCGGAAATTGCTTAAATTTGTTGATGTTGGTAATCTGTTAGTCTCTATGCTTTTTTGCGAGCTTAATAGCATCATTACATTCTTCTGTATACCACGGTTTTTTGATTCTATAGTGGACTTTGCTGAGGTTTAGGTATGCATTTATTTGCTTTATGCAATAATGTTTCAGTAAATTTTTGTATAGGATCAGGATGGTTCTGAAACTTTTCAGCCGAAATATTTTGTAAACATAAGTTTTCAAATTGCTTTCAATCAGCCTTGTTTAGTTTCCAGTTTTGAATAGAACTATTTTGTGAAGGATTATTTTAATGATATTTGGGAAATGATGTGCTGACCAACTAAAATTCAAGAGTAAAGAAGGATCTACTAAAGTGATATCTATGGAAGAATATGAACCATTACCCGGATGCAGGTAAGTGCTAGAGCCGTCATTAAGTATACAAAGATTATGATGTGATAATGTATCTTCATTTTTTTCCCTTTATCGCTTATTTTGTCGCTTTTGTCTGCTGTCTGTCGGTCCACCAACAGTTTTATGTTCAAAATCAGCATTATATGAGAGAAGTGGGGCATTTGTTATTTTTTTGGATTAAAACAAATCAACGATTAAGAAGTGTTCATTCTTTTCTGTAATTGTTAAGATTTTCTATCTGCACTGTTTTTGGTTTTTGAAATCATAATTGTTGTAAAGTATTTCACCTGAAATTCTCCTCCATCGAAACTGGAAACTTTTGATTCCTCTTTTTTTATGATTATTAATTAAAAGCAGTTTTATCAGCTGATCGAATCCACTTTGAAGCTTTTAAGATAAAAGTATAAATGAATGAATGAATGAAATAAAATTGATAATATACATGAAAATATATTATGAATACTTGTTTAGATATTACTTTAAATTACAACAGATGTTATATTCAGTATTTTCTTGCAGGAAATACATTGAAATTGCTTTGTCTTATAGGGGTCGACATATTAAGACTCTCTTTGGAAATGTGTACGTCTGGCTTTTTCTTAGTCATTTTCTTCGTGGACTGTTTTTTTTCACACGGAACTGGGACCAACATCTGCATCTGTTGAAGTACCGGAGGTTCTTTTCTAACAGTAAACGTACACTGGGTATGCCTTGAAATTCCATTTGTCACTGGAAAGTAACTCGGTCGACGTTTCACTTTTTTTTAAGAAGTTTGTGTATAAGCATTAGAACACGACTTTGCTTGTTCTGTTTCCATTAGCTGCTTCTTCAGGATTTCAACAAGAAAATTCTTTGGTAAGCATTTTCACCGTCTCGGAGAGATGTTTTATATTTTCCGCACTTTTACAATGGCCGAATCCCGTCTCAATATTTGATTCATTCGGTTTCTTTGAGGGTCACGGGGTCGAAGTACAGTTCAACTGATCAACAATAATTTTGCACTCTGTTACAGAGTCAGTGTGGCTCAAGTCTGGTTGACTCTTTATTTCATTCAGAAAGTCATTCCTGTACCATTCAAAAGTATTAAACCTTGAATTAGAATGGTATCTGTGCAAGTCCAATTCATTATCTTTTCTATTAAATGATTGTGATATTTAATCCACTAAATCAGTTTAAAATTGATTTAAAAAGACTGGAATTTACACAAGATCCATCATTTCTTAATCATGTTTACTCATCAGCTGGGTATAGATAAGAGCTCATACAAATACATCTTATCTCCTAAACAGTCTTGTGCATTAATAATAAATAAAGTAAACCAGGAAAAAATTCGATATCCTCGTTAAGGAAAAATTTTTTTTAAAACAAATCAACAAACCAATTCATTACATGCTGAGTTGGAAAATTTTTCCGCCATTTGCAAAGGAAATAAGGGAACCAGTTTGTAAAATATATTTTGTAAAAAATTAACGAATATCAATCCCAATTTTTTCTACGATTGTCGCTGACGTGCTGCACCTATCATAACAACACTTATATATGTTTCCCTTACTTTTTTCAAGATAACAGTAAACATTGTAACAAGTCTACAAAAGAACTGATGACAAGAAAGAACATTCTGAAAAATGTCATGGATACTCCCGCCTCCTTTCCTGAACTTAATCCTATTGAGAATTTGTGGGCGACCATCAAGCTCCATTTCCAAAACAGGGTGAGGCCAAGAACCAAACACAAACTTGTTAATAGAATAAAAAAAACTTCTGGGAAAGATTAAATGTAATGAAATGTGCTAAATTCATCGACCATATTCATAAAGTCATTCCCCATGTAATTATAGACAGTGGTGAACCTACAAAATTCTGAAGAGATTGTGCCAAGCTGACATTAATTATGTGTACACTGTGCCAGATGACATTTATAAATTAGGTTCATGAACACATGTTCCAGAGTTGGAAAACAGTTTATTTAATATTGTACATGCCAATTTTCCCTCAGAATCAAACTGAAGATTAATCCAGTGATTTTTACTGTATGATTTCCATCAATCATAATTCAAAAATAGTTTTGGAAAGATTTTACTTCATGCAGTTTTACAATTTCTCATTCTGAACACCTAGTTCATTTGTAGTACTTTTACGTATTTCTGTTTTTATATGCTGTTTGCGAGTGGAAGTATGTTTACTGAAAATATGTATTCTATTGTTTTGGAACAACTATTACAAGATTATTGGGGTGGTAGTCACTGCGCCCCAAAACCAGAACGCCCCATGCATGAGCGCCCCAAACATTTTTACCTGCGCCCAAGTACAAATATGAGCGCCCCAAACTTAATTCACGAGCGCCCAAAATCAGCATTTCGGTCGCCCCAAGGCTCATTAACTAGTAAAGAAATAAATTATTGGCTTTTTTTTTACATTTCGATGTTAAAAATATATTGATATGAACAATTCACGAGCGCCCCAAATTATATCTATCATAAGTGCACAAGATTTTAAGTATAACGAACGCCCCAAGATTTGTAAACTAGCATTATGAAATAATTATGAGATTATAATTGAGCGGGCTCCTTTATGTGGGATAACGGCGGTGCTCAGACTTTGAAACTATCGTTTTTTAATTACACAAATATTTAAAAGTTGATAATATAAAAGAATATTACACAAGTGTTCTTTGAAGAAGGAAAGTCAAACAAAAGAATATTTTGTACAGTTGTATGCAACTAAACATAAGTCAATTTCAACATAGATTCAAGTGAAATATTCCAAAAATAAAATATAACTGATGAAGTACTTATATGTATAAAATTATCACATAACGAGAGCACCTACAGATACCTGTGTTAGATCGGACGATGTTGTTTGGGGCGCTCGAAATGCTAATTTGGGGCGCTCGTGGAATAAGTTTGGGGCGCTCATATTTGTACTTGGGCGCCGGTAAAAATGTTTGGGGCGCTCATGCATGGAGCGTTCTGGTTTTGGGGCGAAATGACAGTAACCCGATTATTGTAGATACTAAAATCAATAGCAAGTTAAAAGATCCGTGTTATTTTATTTCCAATTTAACCACATGATCTGTGTTATTTTATTTTCTATGTAACCATATGATCTGTGTTATTTTATTTCCTATTTAACCCACTGTTTTGTTTTATGAATCTTTAAGTAATAATTCACCTGGTTAGGATGCCAGATGCCGTAAGTACTTTAAGCCAAAGAAAGGTTAGGATGTGGTTTTTGGTTGGTGTAGAGACTTCTTGGAGGAAGTAGAAGAAAATACAGTAAATATTCCAATTAAACCTAAAATTATACTTCCATAATGATTGTTAAATGTGTGTTTTTCATTTTGCGGTGCCAAGTTCACCCATAAACATGTCTCACCTCATTCAAAGATTTAATGGATTAATCAGTACACATAAAATAGATTTTTTAAAAACCTCATTCAAAGACTTAATGTGTAGATTAATCAGTACACATAAAATAGTTTTTTTAAAGATCTCTGACATCAAATTAATTTTAATGTTTATAGTCTTTTCAGCAGGTGATTCCTCATTGACATTCAAAGATTCTGCATTTTGCAACTAGGGCAAAGGAGCACCGACCACTTGGATTTGATCCAAAACCAATCATTTGTTTTTACCAAGAAAAACTAACAAGAAAAAGAAATGAGAAGAGAAGGAAACTCATTCTGTATCTTCCAACGGAATATTCCACCTACAAGGAGTTCAAAAATTGCACAGATTAAGTCCCAAATGCTAATGCCCCCCTAATGACTGAATGATCTGGTTGGAAATCAAAGATCAAAGAAAAGCAACTCGGTATGCGTAAGACCCTCCTTATTTCTTTCCTTTATAAGCAAGTTGGAACCTTTAGCAACCAGTTTTTCGTAATCAATTTAATACATTACAGACCACACCAACAGAAGTAGTTAATGCCATCCTCAAATCTCCAACCTTTGCGTCAATGATGAAATATATGGAGACAACGATCCAAAGTGTTTATGAGCAGCCGTTTCAGAAGTACTTAATTTTGAGCTTGTATCATGGCTGTGGTGTTTTTCCTTTGAAGTCAAAAGTACAATAACTGGAGATACACCGATGGGCGGAGCCAGCAAAAACTGTGCCGTGTAAATAAATTATTGAACACCAAGGCGATTTCAGCACATGTATATTGAAGAACTACAGAATTAAATGGACTTTGTTATATACAAAGAAAAAAATTTTTCTTGACATGAATTCGTCAAATAAATATCTTAAAATATCACACCTATTGTAATAGAACCTTTTAACAGGATATACGGTACCATCTTTGCTGTATTCTTTGCTCAACTAGAATAAAGTTCAGCTGTACTGCATCCATAGATGAAGAGTTAACACAGCATTTTTGTTCATGCCACAGCTCTGGAATATGTCAAATGATCAACGGGTATCTTTTTTTCTTGATTTTCGATTAACACCTGAATTTCCCTTCTTCAACTTCGAATTTTTCATCCTTGATATCCAAAGGTTTCTTATGAATTTCATAAACAATCCGTTTTCATATTAAGTTGGAGAGCTGCAATCCGACGTCCTTTCTCATGAACACACACATAAAATGTGCAAATTAAAAAATACTGGCGGGAAGGAGAGAATAATCATGCGGTCACCTGACAAAAACTATATTTTTTAATGGTGTAATGAACAGTCAATGAAATAAAGGTCTTTCACATAAATAACAGTGCACATGTATCCCAAAATACGAAATGTTTTTGTGGAACACTGCAAATACTCTATTCGTGCGACAGCTCTCGAAAATGCCAAATAATCAACGGGAATCTTTTTCTTGATTTTCGATTAACAGCTGAATTTCCCTTCTTCGACTTCGAATTTTACATGTACATCATTAATATCCAAAGGTTTTCCTATGAATTTCATTAACAATCCATGTATGAATTTCATTAACAATCCATGTTTATATTAAGTTGGAGAGCTGCCGTCCTTTCTCATGAACACGCATATAAAGTGTGTAATAAAAATACTGGCGGGAAGAAGAGATTATCCATGCGGTCACCTGAAAAAAATTACATTTTTTTAATTGGTGTAATTAAAAGTCATGCGAAGCTTTTTGACTATGTATCCGTCAGTACGAGTAGACTTAGGAATGAACTACTTAATTCTTTGAAAGACATAAATTGGTAAGGTGAACACAAACAACTTCGATTGTAGAGCCATTTAGCTCTCGGCGGGTGTGACCGGTCAAGAATATAGATTCTTTATTCTTCCTAGGCACCCGATCCTTTTTTTTTGGAACTTCCAAGGATCCATGCTTAATGCCCTTTCACAAATTTGTGTTGTTTGCAGATTTTTAGATCTCGTATGTCACTCAGGTGACCTATTGCTATATATTCTCGTCCGTCGTCGTGCTGGTGTGCGTCGTGCGTGAACTTTTCACATTTTCGACTTCTTTTCAAGAACCACTGGGGAACGACTTTACTTTACCGGTCCCCAGAAAAACGCGCTAAAATATAGTATCGCCGTAGGCGATTTCAATATATATGAGATCGCGTGAGCGATCGAAAAAAATTTGAAATATGAGGTTTTAAGCCTTTTTGACCCCAAAATCGGATTCTACGGTTAAAAGTTTAGTTTAAAACTTCGTATTTAAACGAAGTTTTTAACCTCGTTCTCTGAAAAAAAGTAATAAATATTGTTTATTCAGTGAAAAGGAGACAAAAAAATAATTGTGAACGATGCGCGTGCGGCGCATGCTTAGTGCGGTTTCTTTCGTACTTGGCCATTTTTTCATGTAAACAAACCAACTAGGTGTCGTTGAAGCTGAATTAAGATCTTGCAAAAAATACAGATGCAACTGAATTTCTTAATTAATCTGAAAGAACAAGACACTAACCCTAATCTCTCGGATGGTATGCGAGGACTAACCCAAATCTTCCAGGCGGATGCTACAAGCATTGCTAGACGATGCTAGATTAACCCATGTGCGAGGACTAACCCTAATCTCTCGGATGGATGCGAGACTAACCCTAATCAGTCGAAAACTTATGCAAGGACTAACCCTAATTTTTCAGGTGGGTGCAAGATTAACCCTAACCAGTCGAAAAATGTGCAGAACCAACCCTAATCAGTTGAGTGACGTAAATCTTACGTCATAGTGCAATGAGCACGCGAATCTTGCGGATTTGGGGACCGGTAAAGTAAAGTCTACCCACCACTGGGCCAATTTCCACCAAACTTGCCACAAAGTATCCTCACGTAAAGTTGATAGAAGTTTGTTCAAATGAAGGGCCACACCTTCTTCCAAGGGGAGATAATTAAGAATTGGAGTAAAATTAATGGTATCTTGTAAAAATCTTCTAAAGAACCACTGGACAGGTAAGACGAGACTTATATGGAAACATCCTCCCGTAATGTAGACCCAAGTTTGTTCAAATCATGACCACTAGGGGTAGGGCGGGGACATAATGAATGATCAAAATTCTACATGGGAATACATTGGAAAAATCGTCTCCTCCAGAACCACTGGGCAAAGGAAGATGAAACTTATTTGGAAACATCTTAAGGTAGTGTAGATTCAGGTTTGTTAAAATCGTGATCCCCAGGGGTATGGTGGGGCCACAATGGACAATGAAAGTTTTACACTGGAGTACGTAGGAAAAAATCTTGAAAAAAATCTTTCATCAGAAACAGCAAAGCCATGATTGGTTATACTTGCGTGGAAACATCCTCAGGTAGTAGAGATTCAAGTCTTTAAAAAAAATCCCTGTTTTCAACAGAATGACATAAATATGCATTTTACTGCAATACAAACGACAAAGCAGATAGTGCAGATCCATTCATCCCTTGGAAGTAATGAGTGGACATGCATCCAGTTAAAGATTATAATTAATGAGTTCAATGTAGGAAGGCTAGCTGTCTCAATCATTTCTGTTGGAACATCTTTGATCAAGCAGTTCTTATCTTTCTTATGGAAATTAGACAGAAGATCTACTAGTCAGTTTATAGCATATGTCATTTGATGACCAGCCTTTTCTTTTCAAAATTAATTTGATATAGATTAAATTGTTAAGACTAACTTGATATTGTTTATTTAATTTTTTGCAAATATCAAACAAATATGGAATATGAGGAGGGGAGGGGGTGCGGATGGGCATTTGTTAAGCTCTGACACTACCAGTTGAGAAATCTATGATGTAATATTTGTTATAATAAATGCCTTCACTACATGAGATGTATAAACAGCAAATATTATAAGGAATGGAAAAATCATGGAAATCTTTGAATCAAGGTTGGCATGATTTTCTTGCACTCTGAACAATATTTGACGGACGTATCATGCTGTGGCGAGGCAATTTATTATTAAAGGTGTCTTACTTGTTACGCTTGTCTAGGTGTTTTCTTCCAGACTTGTACCTACAATAATTATTACATTAATATATAATCACTTCACAGATATTATATCATTACCATTTCATAAAGGTTAGATGAGTCTGGGAACGACTTTACCTTACCGGTCCCCAGAAAAACGCGCTAAAATATAGTGTCGCCATAGGCGACTTCAGTATAATATGACATCGCGTGAGCGATCGAAAAAAATAAAAAGTATGAGATTTTAAGCCTTTTTGACCCTAAAATCGAATTCTACGGTTAAAAGTTCAGTTTAAAACTTCGTTTTTAGCTCTACTGGTCAGAGACCAGAAGAGCTTATGCGATAGTAAGGTGTCCGTCGTCCGTCTGTCTGTCTGTCTGTCCGTCTGTCTGTCAACAATTTTTCAAAATGCTACTCCTCCTACAGTTTTGGTCCGATTTCAATATAACTTGGCACACAAGTAGACTACACTAAGATACATAATTTAGTGCATCGGTTTTTGATTTCGATGGACGGTGTTGCCATGGTTACTAAAAATAGAAACTTCTGTGAAATTCCTTTAAAACGCTACTCCTCCTACAGTTTTGGTCCGATTTCAATATAACTTAGCACACAAGTAGACTACACTAAGATACATTATTTAGTGCATCGGTTTTTGATTTTGATGGACGGTGTTGCCATGGTTACTAAAAATAGAAATTTCTGTGAAATTCCTTTAAAACGATACTTCTTCTACAGTTTTGGTCCGATTTCAATATAACTTGGCTTACAAGTAGACAACACTAAGATACATAATGTAGTGCATCGGATTTTGATTTCGATGGACGGTATTGCCTTGGTTACTAAAAATAGAAATTTCTTTGAAATTCCTTTAAAACGCTACTCCTCCTACAGTTTTGGTCCGATTTCAATATAACTTGGCACACAAGTAGACTACACTAAGATACATAATTTAGTGCATCGGTTTTTGATTTTGATGGACGGTGTTGCCATGGTTACTAAAAATAGAAATTTCTGTGAAATTCCTTTAAAACGATACTTCTTCTACAGTTTTGGTCCGATTTCAATATAACTTGGCTTACAAGTAGACAACACTAAGATACATAATGTAGTGCATCGGATTTTGATTTCGATGGACGGTATTGCCTTGGTTACTAAAAATAGAAATTTCTTTGAAATTCCTTTAAAACGCTACTCCTCCTACAGTTTTGGTCCGATTTCAAAATAACTTGGCACACAAGTAGACTACACTAAGATACATAATTTATTGCATCGGTTTTTGAATTCAATGGACAGTGTTGCCATGGTTACTAAAAATAGAAATTTCTGTGAAATTCCTTTAAAAGACTACTCCTGCTACAGTTTTAGTCTGCTTCTAATATAATTAGGCATACAAGAAGACTATACTAAGATACATAATTATTGCATTGGTTTTTGAATTCGATGAACAGTGTTGCCATGGTTACTTAAAATAGAAATTTTTGTGAAATTCCCATTAAACGTTTCTCCTCCTACAATTTTGGTCTGATTTCAATCTAATTTGACACACAGTTAGAATACACTATGATACATAATATGTATTTCTGTTTTTTAATTTGAGTGAATGGTGTTGTCATGGTTACTAAAAATAGAAATTTCCGTGAAATACTTTCAAAACGCTACTCCTCCTACAGTTTTCATTTGATTTCAATATAACTTGGCACAGAAGTAGACTACATTAAGATACATAATTCTATTTATTGTTGCATGTTGCAATGTTTCAAATCCAAGTGCTACTTTTCTTTTGTTATACAAACAGACCAGTAGAGCTACAGTCTCATCAGAGACTTCTGGTTAAACGAAGTTTTTAACCTTGTTCTCTGAAAAAAAGTAATAAATATTGTTTATTCAGTGAAAAGGAGACAAAAAATAATTGTGAACGAAGCGCGTGAGGCGCATGCTTAGTGCTGTTTCTTTCATACTTAGCCATTTTGTTTCATGTAAACAAACCAACGAGATGTCGTTGAAGCTCAATTAAGATCTTGCAAAAAATGCAGATGCAACTGAATTTCTTAATTAATCGAAAAGAACAAGACACTAACCCAAATATCTCGGATGGTATGCGAGGACTAACCCAAATCTCACAGGCGGATGCTAAACTAACCCATGTGCGAGGACTAACCCTAATCTCTCGGATAGATGCGAGACTAACCCTAATCAGTCGAAAACTTGTGCAAGAACTAACCCTAATCTTTCAGGTGGGTGCAAGACTAACTCTAATCAGTCCAAAAAAGTGCAAAACTAACCCTAATCAGTTGAGTGACGTAAATCTTGCGTCATAGTGCATTGAGCGCGCGGATCTGGGGACCGGTAAAGTAAAGTTTAGTCTGCACGGATGCCCCCTCATTTCCTTGCGGCTTCCATTCTGTATTGGTTTCTCGTCTCTGAGATGGGATTCGAAGGGAATGGCAATTTGCTACCTTGAATTCTTCCACCACAGAGGAAACTGGTATGCGTAATGGAGAATTGCTGTAGAGTCAAGTCGGTGTAAATGATGGTAGAACTCTTAACCACCTCCTCAGATATCATCACTTTCCTTGGTTTCGATTGTAGAAGTTGTAATATCTTATATGAAGATAAGCCACTTAAGTGTTGGTAGGACCTCAGCCTGGAAGATCCATGCCTTGTACTTTCCATGTAATACGCATCCATCAACCATTTTAGCCAAGAAAGGGGCTTCTTTGTGCCTTCGATTCCATCTTTGTCTTTATGTGATTCATTATACAACTTTCCCAATCATTTAATATTTCATCTCCTTCCATTGATGAGATCTCCTCTCCTTGAATTTGCATCTTGACTAGCCTGTTAACGCGCCCCCTCCTCAATACGAGGTATCTGAATTTCTTTGGCTTAAACTTCATGCGTTACCACGAGACGCTATCTTCCAATGCTGATAGGACCCATGACGCTTGTATTTGTGTTGTTAATGTCACTGTGAGATCATTCATAAAACCTTTAGCTGGTTGCTGCTGAGAAATCCCCGATTCCATCCTTGGCCCTCTTGTTTCTCTTTCTGCAATTCTGGTCACTATCCCCATTCCCATTACAAACGGGATAGGGGAGATTGTACATCCTGTGACTATCCCTTTCTCTACCCTTTGCCAGGATGTGATGGAGTGTCATTGACAGTGATCTGCATTCCTCCGAAGAAATTCCTAACAAACCTCTTGACCTTCTCTGCTATATGGCACAGCTCCATTTCCAACTCAATAAGCTTGTGGGTCACAGATCCATACGCGTTGGCTAGGTCTAACCACACTACTGTTAAGTTTTTATTCCCCTGGATCGAAAGATCCTGGGGGTATATTGTTTTTGTCCTGTCTGTCTGTTGTCAACTTTAGCCTTGCCAATAACTTGATTGGTTGGAGCTATGACTTTCATATTTCACATGTGTATTCCTTGCGACAAGACCTTTCTTTAAGTACCATCATATTTGACCTTGACCTTGGAGATTGACCCACTTTTGCACAATTTTATGAGACTTTAACCTTGCCAATAACTTCTGAACAGTTGTTGCTTGGGGTTTCAAACTTCACGTGTATTCTTTGCGACAATGCCTTCCTTAGGATAGCAACAACTTTGACCTTTTGACCTTGGAGTTTGACCTACTTTTAAGAAACTTTAACCATGGCCATAACTTTTGAACAGTTGGCGCTTGGGGTTTCAAACTTCACATGTGTATTTGTGACAAGACCTTCCTCTGGATATCAACCACTTTTACCTTGACCCAGGAGTTTGACCTACTTTTGAAAAACTTAAACCTTGGCCATAACTATTGAATGGTTGGTGCTAGGGCTTTCATACTTCACATATGTAATCCATGTGACAAGATCTTCCTTTGGATACCAACAACTTTGACCTTGACGTTTTACTTACTTTTAAAAAAACTTTAACCTTCGTCATAACTTTTGAACAGTTGCAGCTAGGGCTTTCAAATTTCACAGGTATATTCCTCGAGACAAAACCTTTCTTTGGGTACCAACATATTTTATCTTTGGGCCTGGATTTTGACTTGCATTTGAAAAACTTTAACCTTGTTGCCATACGGGGGCATCAGTGTTTCACAACACACATCTTGTTCTTGTCTGATGAGTTGGCTCATGACACTTGGGTCTTCTACGCATCTGGAGTACCTTGGTATGCCTTCCTTTTGAATAGATTTCTATGCATTTGTTTTTCACCATGTACGTACCCCGATATTAACTTTGCTAGCACTGACATGAACATTTTCACCACCACGTTTAGCAAAAATATTGTTCTGAACTGGTTGAATGTCTTGAAATTCTTCTCTTTTAATACAAAACATTCCTCTGCCTCTTTCCAGCATACTGGTATTGTCCCTTTCCTCCGGTTTACTCTGAAAGATTAGCTTAGTCGTTTCTTCAGCCATTTAAGTTTTACAGCATTTTGTTTTGACGATGATGTTTTTGAGATTCGTCACCTTATGAATGAGTGTCAAATCTGAGAGGTACAAGATGCCACTTTGTTCATAAAAAAATGCCCATCTAGCTCACAGGAGCAGGCATACTTTTTTCTCAAATGTGGCATTTTTGCACAAATATAGGTCTAACTTTCTGAAATTTAAACAATTCTTGAATCGATAAAAAAAAAATAAACAGCATGCACCAATCAATATAGAGAACATAATGGTTGTCATTATTCTATGTAAAGATAATGATTAATATTTCATGGGAGAGCTAGGAAATGCAAAAGTAGATGAACAAGTAATTGTGTTTAAATAAGTGCACGAAATATATGTAAAATAAGTCACAATGGAATCTTTACAGTTAGTGTTCTATCAGTGCATTCCCAGTCTTCCAAATCCTTGTCCAAGAAAACACATCCCCTGCTTTGAATATTAATATTGAAAAATAAATATAACTTGCAGTCTACTGTATTTTCTCCACCAATTTCCAAAAGGACATT